>NC_143021.1:15472500-15772500 GCF_055824585.1 Amblyomma mixtum
TTGTTTAATTTTATTTTTGGTTTTCTTTTATTTTATTTCATTTTAATATTGTTTTCACTTTTTGTGTTATTATTTTCATTTCGCGCTGCGCTACCTCCCAAGGTCGTTTTGCATACCGACATGAACTTGATGAACGAGAGCAGTCGAGCTTTTGCTCTAAACGTGTGAAGCTGTAAAACGGGGCAAAACACAGGCAGGTGTAATCAGTTATTTATCCTGTACGAGATCGCAACCGGAAGCGCGATACGGTTTCTGATACGAGCTGAACCTCGCGTTCGCACTCGAGATCGAGGGGGGACCTACGCCATCCAGAGGACCAAGCCTCCATCCCGTCAACGTCTACCTGGAAGAAGAACCGTAAGAAACCCACGAAAAAGGACGCCACCCAACACAAAAGATCACGTCAGCTGACCAGCTTTGAGCGTCCCACACTCCTCAAACACCTGCTCTAAATGTCCCCAACTAGAAAAGGACAATGGAGTGCATATTGCAACCGCGCAAAAACGACGCAGGACAAGAAAGGAAAGCACAGGACAAGACGCGGAACTTCAACTAAAGTTTACTACGGGAAAACCACATTTATACAGGAACCGTAATCACACCTGATAAACAGCCGAAACCATCAAATAACACAGGCACGAGGGCGCGCGTGGCACAAGTTCACATCTAGGTAGTTTAACTCTTTCTTAGATAAAGATACTGAAGTGGAGCTGATGCAACTGTCATTTTCTTTTTTTATGCAGTAGGCTTCGAAGATTGCCCTGCTAAGCTGGGTTGTCAATTTTTTTAAGACAATTGTGTCGCGGAACCTGGGTGTGCAATTATTACAATGGCGACAATGTTTTGCCAGTTCCCCGCCTCCCGCCAATGATTCAACAGCGGCGCAATGCTCCTGAAGTCTGACATTCAGGCATCGTCCAGTTTGCCCAATGTAGCAATTCCCACATGTGAGGGGTATTTTGTACACCACCCCCGTTTTGCAGGGAACGAACCTGTCTACGTGCTTAGTGCGGCACTCGTTCTTTTTTGCCCTTCCCTGCACCATATTGCACATGCCCGAAAGCTTTTTGGGCGCCGTGAAGACCACCGGGACATCGCATTTCATGACCACTTTTTTGAGGCGATGAGAGATCTGGTGGAAGTATGGCATTGCCACGGGTCTTCGGCGTTGCGGTTCTTCACTTGGGCTGTGCTTCGGTGGGCAACGAGCTTCCTTGGCAAGGGCTTCTATCACCGAGGTGACCATCTCTCGAGGAAAACCAGCACTACTCAGACGTTGTAACTGAAATCGCACGCTATCCTGCATTTCATGTGGGCAAGACTTATCAAGAGCAGCGCGCAGGCAGTTTTTTGCTATTCCCCTTTTAATAAGCTTTGAATGCGCTGACTGGTGGTTTAAAATACCTTTTTTTGAGCGAGGCTGGTACCTCCAACACACCTGGGTTCCGCTAGCACTCGTGACAATACATATGTCCAAAAACGGCAAGCATTCCTGCGATGGCAAGTCATGGGTGAATTTCAATCCAAAGGCACACTCACTGAAGATTTTAAGGATTCCGTTCACTACTGTAATGGACATATGTATTGTCACGAGTGCTAGTGGAACCCAGGTGTGTTGGAGGTACCAGCCTCGCTCAAAAAAAGGTATTTTAAACCACCAGTCAGCGCATTCAAAGCTTATTAAAAGGGGAATAGCAAGAAACTGCCTGCGCGCTGCTCTTGATATGTCTTGCCCACATGAAATGCAGGATAGCGTGCGATTTCAGTTACAACGTCTGAGTAGTGCTGGTTTTCCTCGAGAGATGGTCACCTCGGTGATAGAAGCCCTTGCCAAGGAAGCTCGTTGCCCACCGAAGCACAGCCCAAGTGAAGAACCGCAACGCCGGAGACCCGTGGCAATGCCATACTTCCACCAGATCTCCCATCGCCTCAAAAAAGTGGCCATGAAATGCGATGTCCCGGTGGTCTTTACGGCGCCCAAAAAGCTTTCGGGCATGTGCAATATGGTGCAGGGAAGGGCAAAAAAGAACGAGTGCCGCACTAAGCACGTAGACAGGTTCGTTCCCTGCAAAACGGGGGTGGTGTACAAAATATCCCTCACATGTGGGAATTGCTACATTGGGCAAACTGGACGATGCCTGAATGTCAGACTTCAGGAGCATCGCGCAGCTGTTGAATCATTTGCGGGAGGCGGGGAACTGGCAAAACATTGTCGCCATTGTAATAATTGCACACCCAGGTTCCGCGACACAATTCTCTTAAAAAAAATTGACGACCCAGCTTAGCAGGGAAATCTTCGAAGCCTACTGCATAAAAAAAGAAAATGACAGTTGCATCAGCTGCACTTCAGTATCTTTATCTAAGAAAGAGTTAAACTACCTAGATGCGAACTTGTGCCACGCGCGCCCTCGTGCCTGTGTTATTTGATGGTTTCGGCTGTTTATCAGGTGTGATTACGGTTCCTGTATAACTGTGGTTTTCCCGTAGTAAACTTTAGTTGAAGTTCCGCGTCTTGTCCTGTGCTTTCCTTTCTTGTCCTGCGGCGTTTTTGCGCGGTTGCAATATGCACTCCATTGTCAACCACCAACTAGCCCGCCTTCACTTGTTACATAGAAAAGGACAACACACCTTAGAGAACAAGTCAATGAGTTAAAACGGCGCCTTCAGCGCCTAGAAGCACAACGATAGCAACCATGACAGTCAGCACAACTACAAACACCAGGAACCCAAACTAGGGAAGTAAGACCCACTGCTCAAGTAGTGGCATTCCTGACAGAACCCACTAGTCTGGCAAGCTTACCAGCTGCAATTCAAACGCTCACCAGCCGGCCACAGCAGTTTGCCGCCCAGATGCAAGCTCAGATGCAGACCAGTACAGAGCTAGGGCAGGCCTTAGCCGAACTCCCATGCAGCGTCCGCGTCCTGTAACACGGCCCAGACAAGAGAGTGGACGACGTAAACAACCAAGGAGCCAAGGTATGCAGTAGCATAAACAGCATAGGTGACGTCAGTGACACAAAAAGTAGCCTCGATGGCAGCAACTACTAATACCTTTCGAGACATCCCAAATCAGTAGGAAATATGGCAGTGGAACTGCCGCTCGTTCCATAAAAAAGGACTCTCGTAACAACTCCTCATTCAGATCTCCCCTACTCCAACCGACGTCATCCGTCTTCAAGAAATAGAAACGCAATCCGCCACCCTAAAAGGCTACTACGGAATTTTTATCCGTCACCACGCCTCGCCGTGTATCTATCCAAATCCATAGCTTCAGTGGCCACTCCACCTTAGTTATCGGGATTTACCAAATATTGCTGGAAGACCTCCCACAAAAGCCGGGAAAAACAGCACCTTTGTATTAAACCTATATAGCCCAACTCGTGCGCAACAAGAACAGTACGGAAACGTACTTCAGGAATGCTCTCGAATAGCAGGAAAAACCAGCTTGTTGTGTTATGCGATCTCGACGCCCCCAAACGGCCTGATGGCTACAAATGACTCCAGGAAAGGCACCTCCCCGGTGGAAGCAGCAGGCAGGAAAGGCCTCAGGCTATCCACGGACTTTACAACCCCTACCAGAATCGGCAACAGCGTATGCAGAGGCACCACTCCTGATCTATCTTTTACGAAGAACGCTACTAACGTCACATGGAGCACCCGCGGTGAGACCCTAGGAAGTGATCATTACATTCTGAGTACAGCAATCTCCACTGCCAAGCTCAGACGTATCATTGGGGACACGAAGATCACTAATTGGGAAGCGTTTAGTATATGCCCCGCACCCGAAGGAAGGATCAAAAACTTGACATAGTGAGCACAACACACACGAAATACTAATGCTTCCGCTACTCAAACCATAAAACGCACGGCCGCCGCTCCGGAAGTCGATCGACATCTTCTAGAGTTGTAGGAGGCGAGAAAAAAGTCATAACACGTTGGAAACAGCAGAGAATTAATAAACTACTCCGCCTGCGTATTGCCTCCATCACAGACGAAGCTAAGCAATATTCCACCCACCTTGCCCAACATAATTGGATAGTTTTGTGCCGCCTTGAAAGGAACCCTCAGGACTGCTCAAACCTGGTCCATCCTGCGGTCTCATTGAATCCGACAAAGCCAAATCGGCTAAAAATCGTACACTCCAAACAATAGCTTAACAATTCCATGGGCCTGACAAGGAAGTCACGGACGTTTTTTGAACGCGTTACATTGGTGACACTCCATACCACCTTGTCCAACCACCTACAACGGTCTTCCAAACCCAACACTTGATACCCCCATAAGAATAGCCGAGGTGCAAGCTGCACCCCGTACACAGCAGCGCAACACCGTTCCTGGAGCGCGTAAAATCACAAGCGCTATTATTCGTAACCTTAGTCATGCGCATATCAAAGCCATCACTATAACTGCTCCAATGAAGAACTCTGGGTGAAGGGCATTCTACCTCAGGATCGGCGATATGCTGAAATTATCACCCTTCGCAAGCCCCGCAGGCGACCGTCACTTGTTTCCCTCTGGATCTCCCCAACATCATGTTTAGAAAAAACTGGCTATGGTTTACCTAAGGTTAAACCTGGAGGATTGCGAAAGCAACAACTGCGCTCAGCCATATATTGTTGCGTGAGCTACATTGCCCACAGTCTCGCCGTTTCGCGTGCTCTTGCACGACCATACTGCGCATACGCGAGAAGCAAGTGACGTCACTACGCACAGCTGGCGTGCCTCGCCGCGCGCGCTCGCCTTCCTTTGCTTGAAATGATCGGAGTGTAAAACGTTCACAATGCCAACGGCATTGAACACAATGAACGCCGATGGCCTATGGCTTCAGCGCTGCGTTTCTGGCACAACGTTGTCAATGCCAACGCATGCAGCGCACAGTGTCCCTACCGCTACTTAGCTTAAAGCATGGTTAGGTGTCCACTGTTCCAAGAGCGCATTTATGCGACACAATCGTAAATTAAAACTCCGCATAGCCGCTCTCACTACCGAGGCAGAAGAATACGCGAACGCGCTAGCCCGCGCGAACCGGGCGACCCCTTTTAACGACCCCAAGGGCACATTAAGTACTAAACGCACGTGATCCCTCCTACGCGCTCTCTTAGATGCAACAACCACTAAATCTCAGACACAAGTAAACACACAACGTCTAATACAACTAGAGCTCCAAAGGGCACCGACGTAAGTGGCCAACCACGGGACACTTATACACCCACATTCCTTCAGTCAGCAGATCCACCCAATCTACCTCGACCTAAACCAGAACTTGATGCTGACATCACCTTAAACGACGTCGCCGAGCACTCCTTAATATTGCCACGTATCATTGTAGTGTTTGTTCGTTCACGCTCAAGGCTGCAGGAAAGGGTGGTTATCACTTTTGTTCGTGACGCGAGAAGCGACCAGACTAATCTCGATCGTTGATCGCAGCCATGAAAGGCTGCATCTAGGTTTTTCTAGGTTACTGTAGATGATCTTTTCCTGTTATCTGGAAGTTTCCTTACCGCCTTTAAATTTAGCGATGCCGCGAGCGGCGGACATTCGTAGTTCGGCGACCGACGAGCACGTTTGTTGCTTACGCCGTCGCCGAGTGATTCAGTTATTTTGCGGGCGCAAGTCAGCCCAAATAAAGAGCTTCGTTTCCAAGACTGGCTGGTGTCTTCCTGACCACCGGACTGACGTCACTACAACGTGACATCTGGTGGAGGTGCGGGGTTGCCTTCCATGTTCCGGACACCCCCTACAAGCCGTAACGCCAGCCCTCTCAGTCATCAACCGCAGGACCTGAGTCCAGTCCACCGCGCTAGCCGACGCCTGCAAGGGGACGCACCAGAGTTCGGGAATCTGCCGGACCCTACCCGGAAGCGGAAGCCAGCCGCAACGTCTACCATGAGCTTGCCCCAGACGACGACTCCAATCATTCTTCACCAGCCCCGGGTGCCACCAACCTTCGACGCTTCGCCTGGCGCCGATCCCGAAGAATGGCTGGAGCAGTTCGACCGTGTGGCTATCTTCAACAACTGGGACGATGCCACGAAACTTAGGTACGTCTTCTTTGCCTTGGAGGGACCAGCAAAAGTCTGGTTTGAGAATGAGGAAGCTAACCTCACGAACTGGGAAACCTTCAAGGGGCAGCTTCTAAAGACCTTCACGAACGTCGTGCGAAAGGAGAGAGCCCAGCAGCTGCTACAGTCTCGCATACAACACCCAAACGAGACCGTTGCTGTGTACACTGAGGAAATGAAGCGTCTCTTCCAGCGTGCCGACGCGAGCATGAAGGAAGAAGAGAAGGTGAAGTTGCTTATGCGAGGAGTTTAAGAGCAACTATTTGGCGGCCTCGTTCGCAACCCACCGAAAACCGTCGCGGAATTCGTAGAAGAGGCATACACAATGCAGAAAACTCTTGACGCCCGAGCCCGCCAGTATAGCCGCCAGCAGTGCTTTTTGTCAGCAAGCTCCATGGACACCGCTAACAACGATAACCTGCGGGAGGTTATACGTGAAGTTGTGCGAGAGGAGCTCCGACGATTGCTGCCAACGGGAACGCAGCCGCAGCTTTCATCGCTCACTAACGTCATCCGGGACGAGGTTCAACAGGCCTTGGGTGTGACGCCAACAACCACGCAGCCTCTACAGCCCCCAGCCATGACTTACGCCGCAGCTGTGCACCGTCCTGCACCTCGACGACGGGACCCAAGCCCCTATCGCCCTCAGCCAGCTGCGCTGGACCGCCGCCCACTCGCCCCAACCCGCCCGTCCTACGAGCGACGCGCGCAGCCGAGGAAATGCGACGAGTGGAGAACTTCCGACCAGCGCCGCCCACTATGCTTCCACTGTGGCGAAGCCGGTCACGTCCTCCAGCACTGCCCATACAGAAGACTGGGCATCCGAGGGTTCTCTTACGACGCTCCACGACCCGGACCCGGCCAGCGACCAGCCGAAATCGAGGAGTTTTTGTGTCGGGAAGAATGCTCACCGCCCAGCCACCTATCACGTTCCCCGTCGCCTTCGTCTCCGCGCTTTGTATCTCCTAGCCGAGGCTACGCAGTGCGCGGACGCTCCCCCAGCCCCCGAAGGTTAAACTGAATAAAGCAGCCTCTGGAGGTGAGGTTGCTTCCGAGCGCAAGTACAAAGATCCTCCATCGACGAAAACCCAAGTCCATGCCTCAACTACGACGACAACACCGACGACAACACCGCCGACAACACCGACGACAGCACCGACAACGACGACGACGACGCGGCCAGACTTGAAACCTTTACCGCTGCCCAGTGAAGTAACGTCGGAGTACGCCCACCGCAGCCTCACTACTCGACGAAGCCTAGATCGGACACCGAGGACAACGTACAATACGAGAACGCGAACAAGTGACCTTGAAGTTACGGTCGACGGTCACGCGGTTACTGCCTTGGTCGACATTGGAGCTGACTACTCTGTCATGAGTGGCCCACTCGCTGTCCGGTCCGGCTCAGGAAGGTAACAACAACTTGGGATGGCCCGCTGATCCGCACCGCAGGTGGTAACCTGATTACGCCGTCAGGACACTGCACCGCGAGAGTTACTGTAAATGGGAGAACCTATGCGACAACCTTCCTGATCCTACAGCAATGCTCGCGAGACGTGATTTTGGGAATGGACTTCCTGAATGAACATCGAGCGATCATCGACCTTCGATCTAAGTCGATCAAGCTTTCCACGGACAAAGCCATACCTGTTGCAACGAGTGCGACTCATAACGTTGCCTTAAACGTCCTCGACGAAGCATTGAGCGTGCCGCCCCGATCAAGTGTCCTCGCCTGCATAGACACTGGAGCCATCGAAAATGCCGAAGGCGTCATCGAGGGGAACACCCAGTTACTCCTGGATCGAGGATTGGGCGTCGCAAGGGGAGTCGCTGAAATCCGAAATGGCCAAGCCCAGGTGCTGCTAACCAGCTTCACCGAAGAATACCGGCATCTGAATGAAGGTACGACGATTGCCTTTCTCAACGAGCTGCCAGACATCAGAGACATATTTGCCCTCTCCGACCAACCCGCAGAACCATCTGACCAAGGCCATCAACCCACGTTCAACATCAACCCGGCATTACCCCGGAGCAGACAAGACCAAATACGCAGTCTTCTTCAAAGGTACAGCGATTGCTCTCTCATCAGCATCGAATGTGGGACGAAGCCGGCTTGCTAAGCACCGCATTGTCACAGACGAACACGCCCGACCACTGCGACAGAGCCCCTACCGCGTGTCGCCGATAGAACGCCAAGCTATCCGCAAGCAAGTAGAGGAAATGCTACGTGACGACGTCATCCAGCCATCAAGAAGCCCCTGGGCAGCATTAGTTGTCCTAGTGAAAAAGAAAGACGGCACCCTTCGCTTCTGCGTCGATTACCGCCGCCTGAACAGCATTACGAAGAAGGATGTCTACCCCCTCCCCCGCATCGACGACACATTGGATCGGCTATGCAACGCTAAATACTTCTCATCAATGGACCTGAAGAGTGGCTACTGGCAAAATTGAAGTCGACGAAAGAGATCGCGAGAAGACTGCGTTCATCACACCAGACGGACTCTTCGAGTTCAAGGTGATGCAATTCGGCCTCTGCTCTGCCCCAGCGACGTTCCAGCGAGTAATGGATACGGTGCTCGCAGGCTTGAAGTGGCAAATATGTCTAGTCTACTTAGATGACGTTGTTGTCTTCTCCTCAAGCTTTGAAGACCATCTCAGAAGGCTTCAGATAGTGCTGGAAACAATCAAGTCTTCAGGACTAACACTGAAACCAGAGAAGTGCCACTTTGCCTACGAGGAGCTGCTGTTCCTTGGTCACGTCGTAATCAAGGATGGAGTTCGCCCAGACCCTCAGAAGACAGCTGCGATCGCAGAGTTTCCACAACCTAATGACAAGAAAGCTATACGCAGATTCCTTGGATTGGACTTTTCGCGCATCGCGGAACCTTTGACCCAACTTACCAAGGCTGACGTGCCTTTTAAATGGGAAATGCCGCAAGAGGAAGCTTTCAAAGAGCTGAAGCGCCGCTTACAGTCCCCTCCTGTGCTCGGGCACTTTGATGTAAACGCCGAAACTGAAATCCATACCGATGCAAGCAGTGTGGGCTTAGGAGCGGTCCTCGTTCAGAGAAATGGAATACAGGAGAAAGTTATCGCGTACGCTAGCCGTTCACTGTCGAAAGCCGAGGCCAACTATTCGACCCCCGAAAAAGAATGTCTCGCCATTATTTGGGCCACGTCGAAATTTCGCCCTTACCTGTACGGACGACCATTCAAGGTTGTGAGCGATCACCATGCTTTGTGCTGGCTAGCCAATTTGAAAGATCCCTCCGGCCGCCTTGCTCGTTGGAGCCTGCGCCTTCAAGAATTCGACATAACTGTAGTCTACAAATCTGGCCGCAAGCATTCCGACGCAGACTGCTTGTCGCGAGCCCCTGTCGATGCAACACCGGAAGAGGAAGACGGCGACGCTTTCTTAGGACCGGTAAACGCCAGCAGTTTCGCGCAGCAGCAGCGCTCGGATCCTGAGTTTCAAAGCCTAGTTGATTACCTGCAAGGCGAGGCCGCATCGCCTCCCCGAGGGTTCAAGCGCCAACTGTCGTCCTTCGTCTTTCACAATAATGTCCTCCTGAAGAAGAACTTCGCGCCCAACAGGACAGTGCATCTTCTTGTCGTGCCCAAATATCTCAGGCAAGAAATTATGCAGGCATGTCATGATGAACCGACTGCGGGGCATCTCGGGATTGCTCGCACGTTGCACCGCATCCAGGAGAAGTACTATTGGCCGCGGCTAGCTACCGACGTTTCCCATTACGTGAAAACGTGCCGTGAGTGTCAGCGACGCAAAACGCCTCCGACTAGACCAGCCGGACTCCTGAACCCCATACCACCGCCAACTAAGCCCTTTCAGCAAATGGGGATGGACCTCCTCGGCCCCTTTCCGACTTCGTCATCAGGTAACAGGTGGATCATTGTGGCCACCGACTACATGACCCGCTATGCCGAAGCAAAAGCGTTGCCTAGTGGTACCGCAACAGAAGTCGCAAAATTTTTTGTCGAACAAATTCTCCTGCGACACGGCGCCCCCGAAGTGCTCATTACAGACAGAGGAACGGCATTTACGGCGGAGCTGACGCAAGCCATTTTAAACTACAGCCAGACAAGCCATCGAAGGACAACTGTCTATCATCCACAAACCAACGGACTCACAGAGCGTCTGAACAAGACCATCGCAGACATGCTCTCCATGCACATCAACGCCGAACACAAGACGTGGGACTTCATTCTGCCCTACGTGATCTTCGCCTATAATACTGCCGTCCAGGAGGCAACCAGGTTTACCCCATTCCAGCTGGTATACGGCAGGAAGCCCACGACAACACTCGACGCAATGCTCCCGCACGTTTCCGACGGAGACAACCTCGACGTCGCCGCCTACCTTCATCGCGCCGAGGAAGCCCGAAGACTTGCGCGGCTTCGCATTCAAGACCAGCAGCACACCGACGCCCGACGCTACAATCTGCGCCGTCGAGACACGCATTACAAGCCAGGTGATCGTGTTTGGATATGGAAGCCAGTTCGCCGCCGTGGATTGAGCGAAAAGTTGCTGCGATGCTACTTTCGCCCGTACAGCGTTGTCCGTCGCATCGGTGACCTCGACTATGAAGTCATCCCCGACGGAACGACAGCATCTCAGCGACGCCGCACACGCCCGGTAGTCGTACATGTCGTACGCCTGAAGCCATATTATGAACGCTAAAGGAATCGAAGTTTTCATTCTCCGTGTTTATTTTCATTTTAAAGCATCGAGACGATGCTTCTTTGGAAGGGGGGTAATGCCACGTATCATTGTAGTGTTTGTTCGTTCACGCTCAAGGCTGCAGGAAAGGGTGGTTACCACTTTTGTTCGTGACGCGAGAAGCGACCACACTAATCTCGATTGATCGCAGCCATGACAGGCTGCATGTAGGTTTTTCTAGATTACTGTAGATGATCTTGTCCTGTTATCTGGAAGTTTCCTTACCGCCTTTAAATTGAGCGATGCCGCGAGCGGCGGACATTCGTAGCTCTACGACCGACGAGCACGTTTGTTGCTTACGCCGCCGCCGAGTGATTCAGTTATTTTGCGGGCGCAAGTCAGCCCAAATAAAGAGCTTCGTTTCCAAGACTGGCTGGTGTCTTCCTGACCACTGGACTGCCGTGACTACAACGTGACAATATTCGCTGCTCTACGGCGCCGGGGCCGGAGATCTTTAATAACTCACGGAGATCTTTAATAACCACTGGCAAGCTGGCACCCTCCCATCAGCCTGGACCCTGCCAGCATGCGATGTATACCCAAACCGGGCAAACCCCTCACCCTTCAAAATTTGCGCCCCACCTCTTTAACGAGCTGTGTCGGGATGCTCTTCTAGCATGTCATTCTCAATCACCTGCAACCGTTCCTAGAAACAACAGGCTTTCTCTCCAACGTTCAATTCGGCTTACGCTCAAACATCTCGGCGCAAGACGTACTTCACGCCCTTAAGGAGTCCCTCTTTTACACTAAGCGCCGTACAGCCGCTACGCGGGCCATATTGGCCCTGGATATTCATAAGGCTTTCGGCACATTAAGCCATGTCCATATCCTCACGACAATAGCCGCCACAGGATGCGGCACCCGCATATGGCAGCAGCAGTAGCGGAAACGACAGAAAGCTAAAATTCGTCGCCTGCATTTTCCAGGTACCGCCCCCCCCCCCCCCCCACCCAAGACAACCTCTAGCCCAAAACATCTCGATCCGCATCAATCGACACGAAATCCCCAAGCCATCCGAAATGAAAATCCTGGTCCAGTATATACAAACAAGGTTGACAAAATACCACGACCCTCAAAAAAGCTCACAACTACTACGCAGCAGACAACCAGGATGCTCAGCCGCATCTGCAGCAAGCACCACGGCATAAAACAGAGGGACGCAAATCACCTGGTACAAGCTTCTGTCGTCTCACGAATAGTGCACGGGACTACCAACCTCCACCTCACCCAGTCGGAAATTGCAAAACTAGAATTACAAAACGGCAATGGGTCTTCCAATGACAGCATCAACAACGCGCCTCATATCTCTCGGTATCCACAGCACGCTCCAAGAAATCTGGGAGGCACCAAGATTGTCACAGCTCAACCGCCTGGTCATCACCCGAACAGGCTAGACCCTCTAAGCAAGGTGCACCTCACAGTACCGTACACTGTCGATCAACGGACGGAACTTCCTCTATCGATCCGCAATAAGATCTATGTCCATCAAATACCCAGCAATATGCATCCGACATTTAACGCGAAGACAAGAAACGCTACAGCCGAAAGCTTGTGCAAGAAATGGGATAGCCGCCCGAAAACCATCTAAGTGGATGCAGCCGGTCCAATCCAAGGTCAGATGACCATCACCAAAACGAATCCCGAGGAAAGACTTATCAATTGCGCGTCAGTGCGCACATCCAACCCCACTCACGCAGAGAAGGTAACCATTGCGCTAGAGCTAGCTACCTACCCAAACGCTAATATACTCAGATTCCCAAAATTCCCGTACAAATATAAACAAAGGACTAATCCATGAATCAGGTCTCACACTCTTAGCCAAAAATACTCCCAATCAATCCTTAATCTTATGGTTTCCAGGGCACATGGAACACACTGGAGGGAATGATGCCGCCTACCAGCACGCCCGAGCACTCTTATGCCGGGATTCCTCCTTAGCCGAAGATGCAGAGGAACACGTTACACAGCCCATAATCAGCTTCGCCGAACACCTACAGGCCTACAGACAGGCCAGGCAGGCATACCCCACGCCTCGCAAAACTAGGCAAGGCAGAAGAACACACCCTTCGCCGACTACAGAGAGTCTCGTAACTCCACTTAAACTCCAGCAGTGGTACCCCTCACTCTACAAACAACAGTTCCCGCACTGTGGAGTAATAGCTACAGCTTTTCATATGGTGTGGGCATGCCAATTGAATCCTGCTGTAGACAGACTTCCGAATCCCAATCTGGATCAGTGGGAGGCCATTCTGCACACAGAGGACCCCGACCTGCAACAAGGACTGGTTCGCAGGGTCCACGCTGTGGCGTAGGCCAGTGGGCTGCCGGAATAGGCGGACCACCCAAGGCTCCGGAAATTGCCGTTCTATAAATAAAGTTTTCAATGAATCAATCAATCACTGCCCTCGAAAATGCCCTTGACGGATTAACGCCTCAGATGTAAAATTGTGGTCAAATCCAAGACAACCTGCTTAAGGCAGTCATGGCTATGGTTGCGGCCGCCGTGACAGCCAAGATTAAGACGTGGCTAGGGTCAAATCCCCGGAATGGAACCCTTCGCGGACGTGAACCGCCGATCAATATCAAACGGACCCATCGATCTAACCGAACCCCCGGAGTAGCCGGAACCGCTGCCGCTGCAGGGGGCTGAACTTGTGCCGGCTCTGCAAGGTAATCTCGCTTCAAATCAACATGGCTGCGTCCCCTTCAAACCCACACCACAGAGATCTCCGCAAAGACAGCAAGCCTTTTCCCTTGTACAAGAGAACTGTCGAGGTTTCAAAGAAAGCACCAAACGCACCCCCTTAAGGACGTACACCGACAACCTCGAACAACAACGTATCTGTGTGGACACCTGAGCCGCGCCGTAAGGGAAGAGAGGGAGGTTGGAGAAAAAGAAGAAAGGGGTGCCGTAGAGAGGTCTTCAGAATAATTTCGACTACCTCGTGACCTTTAACATGCACTGACATCGCACAGCACACGGGCGCCTTTTCGGATCCGCCTCCATCGAAACGCGGCCGCCGCGGTCGGGTTCGAACGCGGGTACACCAGCTCGGTAGACGAGCGCCTTAACCACTGAGCCACTGCGGCGGCATCCAGGGTGGAAATTTGTCCGGCCTGGAGATTCAGGTAGGGAAGCGTGAAGAGAATGCGGCTTAGGACGAAGACATGAATGAGACGACATAGGTGATGCTCCTTCATGCCCCGGTGGTGTCCAGAAACGCGGTGGATTAGGCGAGATATCGACAACGTAGTCTATGTTTTTCCCGTTGTTCTGGATGTGGAGGCCCAGTACCCGGAGAGCGTTTATCTCCGGGATGTACCGGTTTTCCCCTGTCACGGTGATTGGGGCTGTGGTGCAGTTCCGGTTGTGTGGCATGGCTGCTATCAGTGCTAATGCGGTCTTGCGGCAACTGCAGTCAAACTCTTACATCTCACCTTACCTCCTTCATCGCTGTCACCCTAACGTGGCCCTCTGACTCTGCTCAACATGTGGGGTGGCCAAGGCCACCTTCATTCACTACTCGCGGGAAGCCCCCACCCCATAGCAGCTCCCCCAGTACCCAACCCATCCCTCTCCTCTGCAGGCTGCTCAACCAGCTGGCCAAACATGGATAGTGAACAGAGCTCTCCGTGAGGCGTAGTCCCGTGGGCTCTTGGGCAAACAGGAGCTCACCCTTGAGGAACGTTTGTTCCAATTAAAGTTGTTCGTCCTCCTTCCATCAAATTTTTTAATCTCATCCGTCCACCTAACTCTCAGCCGCCCTCTGCAACTGTGAATCCACTATGTTACCCTTAAAAATCAGCGGTCATCTTGCCTTCGCATCACATGCCCTGCCCAAGCCCATTTATTCTTCATTTCGACTAGGATGCCATTATACCGCGTCTGTTCCATCACCCACTCCGCGGGCTTCCTTTCTCTTAACAATATTTCTAGATCTGTAACAGAAATGCGCTGAGTATAAAAGAATAAGACGATACAGGACTCGACGAAGCGGAAGTTATTTCCCTCTTATTTTTTTTCATGACACATCTTTATTTACTTTTAAAGCAAGGTGTGGACGTGTCAACAAAGCCGAGGCAAAGAATGTAAACAAAAAAAAGAGTAGACATAATAGGCAAGAAATAATAAGTGCACACTGAAAAACACGTGGTCAGACACACTTTCAAAGTCCTCCGCAGGCGCTGAAACAAAAGATTTTCTCGGGTCCCGCCACTCTTGAGTATCAACGTCAGTAAGCCCTGTTTCCTCACCCACTTTCCACCTCTCTTAATTTTACTCAGATTAGCACGTCAGGTTTAGAGAGCGGTGCATCTAGCCGGGAATTTTCATGCGGCACATCACACTACGCAGCACGAGGTCGGCGACCGCGAGCGGCGTCCGAACTTTGTTCCCGCTGAGAGACTGGCTTTGGGCTTCGGCGGCGCGGACAGAGAGCTGTGGCAGGCGTTACCTGTCTGGCGGCTGCGTCGACGCTAGGTATGGCGGCCAAGCAGCGTTGACAGCATCGTATGAAAGTCTTTGGTCCAAGGGGACGGGTGCCCCGAACTTCGCAGCACCATCCCAGGAGCGCGTGCTCTCGAACGTGCCTCGCTCAGGTGATGGTGCAAGACTTGCGAGAGCAGCATTCTGCGTGCAGCCACTTGAGCTCTTCGTAGTCCTTCCGGATGGCGTTCATCTCCTCGATGTCCCTGTGCAGGTGGTCGTAATTCTCGATGCACAGCTGGCGCAGTTTCTTGAGCATGGCGCTCTTTTAGGCGGCCTCCACGCGGGGGTTCTCCAGATTTTCCTCCAGGTGCTGTATCCGCGACTGCATTTTGGTCAGGGTGCGCGAGTACACCTCCTTATCCATTTCCGGTTTCCCCACAAGGTTCCTCCTCAGCTCTGGCAGCTATAGGCTGATGTCGAAGAGCCACGGAAGCACCCTTATTCTGAGACGGAAACACTAACTACTTCCAAATACCTATATTGCTTCCCTCTCATGATCCGGATTATCTGTCACTACCTGTCCTAAGTAGGCGTACTTCCATACCGTTTGACGTTGGCCCTGCCAAGCGCCAAACGCGCTCCCCGCATATCATTGAATCGGACGCTTTCCGCCACCCTCGCAACCAGGAAGACAGAAAGGCAGAAATCACAAACATAGTACAATGGGCGGAGGGACACCACAATGATTCTAAAAATGCGACTAAAACGCTCGATGACAACGCGGAACTCAAGGTACTAGACAGCCCCCATCTTGATATGCGGGAGGCCAAAGGTAGTATGGAGATGCGATTAAAGAAACAAAAGTGGAATCAGAATTTCAGAAGACGCCTAGAGCCCCATAACAAAGAGATTGAGGAATACGCACTTAAACTCTGCGATGAGAACTGGGGAACAATGCGTGACAGCTTGAGGATAACATCGGCCTCGCCAAAACATGGAACCTCCTTCGTCACCTCCTCGATCCACCAGTTAGTAAGTTGACACAGCGACAAAATTTACATTAATTAGGTTATAAATTTGAGGGTTCGGAACAGGAACTCCTCGATGCAGTACGTTGCAGATATATAAGCGCCGCCACCAAAACACCCTTACCGCGTTATGAGAGTAAATCGAACAGCAAACTAGTCGCCCCTATCACCGAATTCGAGGTTCCAGCCGAAATACTCAAGCTCAAAACCAAATCAGCCCCCAGGCCCGATGGTGGAACCAACAAAATCCTGAGAAACTTGGACGCAAAATCTATAACAGCGCTGACGAATTTCAGGCAAGAATGCTGGGAGAAGGGGATGATAGGTTTTAGATCGCGTTTGTCCATGCAAGATATCATGATACAACTCAAGCATGACATATAGACACCAAGTCGATCGATGCGAAAGCGCTAACGGGGCTTGACCTCACTAAAGCTTTTGATAATGTAAAACACGAGGCGACACTACAAAACCTGGCTCTCTTAAACGTCGGGGAACGCACATACCACTACAGTGCAAATTTCCTCTCGGGCAGGATAGCGCGCATCTAGTTTGGTAAAAGTCAGTCTCAGGACATACACTTGGGCAGCATAGGCCCCCCGCCGGGGTGGGGCATTTTCTCCCTTGTCTTCAACGTGGCCATGATACGGCTGCCGGTGAGGCTGGATGAGATAGATGGCTTGATCTTCGGCATGCATGCGGACGACATCACCATGTGGATGACCCGTGGAAGCGACGGCGACGCGCACAGCGAAAGTACGCTACCGAGGGCCATAAATGAGGCCGAACACTATTTATGTCACAGTGGCTTGCAATGCTCGCCGCAGAAGTCCGAACTTCTTTTTTATCGCCCTCTGCACCAGAGACCAACTAGAACCATCCCTAGCATAAAATTGCAAGCACAAGGGGCGGAGATCCCTCAGGTTGAAAAAAATCAGAATTCTAGGCATAGTTGTACAAAGCGACGGGTGTAGCGGTGATGCAATAACTAAGATTGAGAACTGCGCACAACAAACGATCCGCGTCATACAGCGGATTGCCAACAGGAGACACGGCATGAAAGAGCATAATCTCCTTTGGCTGGACACGGGCCTTCGTAGTTAGCCGCAGCTGGTATGCTGTCCCCTTCCTCGATCTTAAAGTGGCAGAAAAGCGAAATATAGATGGAATTATCAGGTGGTGCACAAAGCTTTAGGGTTGCCCATACGTACACCCACTCACCGCCTCCTAGAACTAGGCATGCACATTACCCTGGGAGAAATTACGGAAGCAGTAAGTGAAATAACTACGACTAGCATCGACGAAGGTCCAGCAGAAAAAAGCCTTTATTGCCAAGAGCATGGTGTTCTTATAGTGCGCCGATAGCGTGCCGTGCGCAGCTTATCAGCAGCGCGGAATGACACGTCAGCGGCTCGCTAGGCGCTCCCCCCTTAGACAAGTCATTTCTTGAAGTCTCATGGTCTGAACCAATCCGGGGGCCGGCGCATACGCTGGCTACGGCGTGGAGGCACCACAGCGTCGTTGTTGGCTGGCAGCGAAGACTCTCGCGAATCACCTGAAGCGTCGGGTGGCACAGTCGAGTCGGCTGCCGGAGAAGGTGGCGAGGCGGGCGCATTGGTGCCGGCCGACGATGTCTGCTCGGGGCACGTGGTCTCAACTGTGGGCCCTGCCGACGACTCCCGAGGCTGCTCACTTGGTAGGGATGCCTGCTGCGATAGCGAGGCTGGTCGTGCAAAAGAAGGGCGGAGGTGATCAGCGTGCAAAAATCGAACTTGACCCGACACGCGCACGAGAGAAGTCACTGGGCTCACAACTTGTACCACTGTGACATCGTCCCAAGAAGTGTCCTCACCACGCACGCACTTCACAAACACCCTTTCCCCCAGGGCGAAAGCACGTCCACAGCCCCTGTCCTTGTCTCTTTGCTGCTTAATGCACCGTTGCTTATCAGTCATGTCTTGCGCAAAACTCGGTTTGAGAAACGAGAATATAACTCGTGGCTGTCGCCTCAGAAACAGCTCGGCTGGGGTCTTTCCAGTCAGAGAATGAGGCGTATTCCTGTACGACATCAAAAACTGTCTAATCCTTCCTGCAAGGGTTGTTGCTTTCCGTGTTCAGCTAGGGGAAAACACTTGCTTTAAAAGTGCCTTCTTGGTTGTCTGTACTAGCCGCTCGGCTGCTCCGTTGGAGATTGCGTGATATGGCGGAGTCTTAGTATGTCCGATACTGTTACGAGACAAGAATGCTGCGAACTCCTGCGACACAAACTGTGGGCCGTTATCACTGACAATCTCCTCTGGAAAACCATACGCTGCGAAGAGGCTGCGAAGCTTACTAATAGTCTGAGAGTTGGTAGTTGACGTCATAGGACAAACTTCAACCCATTTGGAGTAGGCGTCCACCAAGACAAGAAAGTTGTGGTTACCTTGTTGCGCATAGTCAACATGTACTCTTTGCCAACACCTTGATGGGTACGGCCACAGCTGGAGAGGTACAGGCTGAGCTGCCGGTAGTACGAGTTGACACACTCTGCACTTCCTTGTGTACTCCTCAATAGCCTTGTCCATGTTGGGCCACCACACAAAACTTCTTGCTAACATTTTCATTCGACTAGAGCCAGGGTGGTCTTCATGAAGCAAGGATAGGACTGCAGGCATCAGATTCTCAGGTATAACTACTCTCGTTACCCATGTGAGACAATTTTGTTCGACGGAGAGTTCCAGGCGACGGACGTAATAAGGTTGCAATTCGTCCACGACATTTGCTGGCCAACCCGACCGAACATACTCGATTTCTTTGCTAAGGGTGCCGTCTCGTGCAGCCTCCTTTGACACGTCTCGCACTGTGAGCGGGATGCATTCGAAAACAGACAGACATTCCGCAGTTTCTGCTTTAGCAGAATCACAAGTAGGTAATCTTGACAGAGCATCAGCCACCTCAATTTCAGTTCCCTTGCGGTATTTCAGAGTGAACTGGCAAGCAGACATAATTAAAGACCACCTTTGTAGTCTGGCAGCTGCTAATGATGGCGTGGTTTTGTTGTGACCCAAAATTCCCAATAGTGGCTGATGGTCCGTGTACAAGTCAAATTTCCTGCCATACAAGAACTTGTGGAATTTCTGCAAACCAAAAATAAGAGCTAGAGCCTCTCTTTCAGCTAGAGCCTTCAGCCTCAGCAATGACTGAAGTTTGCGGGCTGTAGTGATTCTTCAGCAGAATGCGTCTTGGAGAGGATGAGATACCAAAATCGCTGTAGCGGCGGTGGTCGATTCGTCTTTACGCGAAATGACCAGCGCGTCTCTCCGAGGCTGCACAGCTGCAGAGTCCGGGGAAGTAGCCGTTGCTCTAGCGGTGGCGGAGGGCTATAGAACCAGGCGGTCACTAACAATACTCACGGACTCTCAAACAGCTTGCAGAAGTTACATGAATGGCAGGATAGGTCGTCACGCGCTCCGTATACTCCTCGCAGCGAGCGACGGAATTAAAAACCAGGAAGAACAAAACGACAAGATCCGACACAAAATTGTGTGGGTACAGGGGCACATGGGGGTGGCAGGGAACCGAGAGGCCGACAGGATAGCTCGAGGATACATTACTTTCCGAGCATCTGACGAGACCGCAGAACTCGTGCCAGCACCCAGGGAATACTCGGCCATACTACAAAACTATAGAGGCAGAAGAATGCGATATCTCCCACCGCACAAATCTCTCAGCAGAGAGGAAGCTGTCACTTGGAGACAATTACAAACAGGCTCTTTCCCAAACCTACATATACTAAACAAAATGCACCCTACGATATACACGAACAAATGTCCCTGGTGCGACGAAAAACCTACTCTATACCACATCACATGGGCCTGCCAAACATAGACGTGATCCCCAAAATACAAAACCCGAGTGCGGAGCAGTGGGAGACTCTGCTGTCCAGCGACCGCTTGAAGACCAACAAGGTCTGGTACAGCGAGCTCAACGGGCGGCAGTGGCCAGCGAAGCCCTGGACTGAGGGCAACCGACCACTGATTAGAGGCGGACGACTTCGACAGAGAAGGGTCTTGGGGGTAGAACCAAGACGTCTCTGAAGATGCCCCCAAACCGCAGGAAAAACGATTAGTGTAAATAAAGTTTTGCCTTCCTTCAGGAGAATCTTGATTTCAGCGAAAGTCTTTTCACCGGGAAGCGCTGGAACTACCAAGTTCTTGAGGACTTCATACGCCTCTGCGCCAAGTACTGTTAGAAAAATTGACATTTTCTTTGCTTCCGAGACCTCATTGGCGCTGACGAAATGTTCAAACCGTTCCAAGTAGGAATCAAAGTTGTGGACCTTGGGATCGTACTCATCGATTCTGCCAAGACGCGACATCGCTTCGGTGCACAAACGTAACAACGCTTCGGTGCAGTTACTTATCGTGTCGATGCCTTGCTTGGTGCGTAGGATCCGTTGTCAGCTGCTTGCCCCTGGCCGCCCGCCACTTGCAGTCCGCGTTAGTGGCTTCCGATGTGCGTCGTCCTATCTTGCCCAGACACGCTTGGCAGGCCAGTTCCGACGGGTCCCACCCTCGTCGCCAGTGAAATAACTACGACCAGCATCGACGAAGGTCCAGCAGAAAAAAGCCTTTATTGCCAAGAGCATGGTGTTCTTATAGTGCGCCGATAGCGTGCCGTGCGCAGGTTATCAGCAGCACGGCATGACACATCAGCGGCTCGCTAGGCGCTCACGCTATCACAGTAAGAACGCCCCAAATCGAACGCTCAGCCTGAACCACAACCGGCAGGACCATTCTAGACAAACTCCATCTGGGTCGAGACAACAGAACTAACGCCAAAGTCGACATGCTCCAAGAAGTTCAAAACAATATAATCTTACCACCACTACCCAGGAATATGTATCTATTCATCACTCCGTGCGCCGGGACAAACGGGCAGAAGCGCTGGAGAAACGCTTCCGATCCTACAAAGACGACGACGTGGTCTACATGGATGCCGCTGAGTATGGTAGAAACATGATGACACTCGTGGTCGTCAGTAATAAAGAACTAAATATAAGTGCCTCTATACTTCCGGGTAACACAGAGACTGCATAGGAAGCTGCCATGGCACGGGCTTGTGTAGGCACAAAAGCGAAGTATATCATCAGTGACTCCAATGTTGCCATACTAAATTTCAGCAGCGGTCGGGTCTACCCCCTGACGAATACAATTCTAAGCCATCATGTAATAGGCCGGAAAATTACGCTAGTATGGACATCAGTACACGCATCCCTGCCTGGTTGGAAGGGAGAAAAGTCCCCCACGCAGATTCGAGCGTCCTCCGAGGTGGGGCCCAGGAGGATCCAGAAAATCGTCCCAGAGCGAGCACGTCTGTAGATATAACAAAAATGGTTTTACTTAAAACAGGCAAGCATTCACTGATGGGTAGGGAACTGTGCGGTCGATGGTGGTGGTGGTGGTGAAAAACTTTATTCAAAGAGAGCTTGAGGGTTAAAAAAAAAAATAACCCTGCTGCATGGTCGGTATCCTTAGTCCGGGACACCGCATGACGAGGCCCCGTCTCGCGCCCGCTTGACCAGAGCCCTTTGGGACTCCAGTGTGGAGCAGTTGAGGAGGGCAGTCTCCCATGCCTCTCGGGTGGGGGTGGGGGAGGGGGGAAGGTGAGGATTCTTAGTACATGCCCACACCATGTGAAAGATATCGCAGATCTCTCCACAGTGCGGGCAGCGCCCATCTGTGTTCGGATCGAAGTGTTTTGCTATTGCAGGACAGAGAAGGGTTCCTGTCTGCAGGCGCCGCAGAGTTCGCTCCTCCGCCTTACTCAGCCCCTTGGCAGGTGCCGGGTAGAGACGGTGGCTGTCGCAATAATAAATTAGGATTTCGCGGAACCGCAGAAGCGGTTTATGAGCTTCTGAGCCATGAGAGCTAGGATGAGGAGCCCGGTGTGTGAGCGCTCGGGCGGCCGCATCAGCGGCCTCATTGCCTCGTAGACCCTGGTGGCCAGGAGCCCAGATCACTTTTGTGCGAGTTGGATCGGCGAGAGCGCGTCTTAGAATTTGCGAGGCCAGAGGTGATATTTCGCCTGCAAGATAATGTTCACAGGCCCGGCGAGAGTCTGTGATAACCGTTTTCGATTTTGGATCGGCGGCAGCGAGAGCTATTGCGACTTCCTCCGCTCGTGTTGAATTTGGGGCCCGAAAAGATAGCCCATCGACATTCATTCCCCGGTGGACTACGGCAGCCGTGAAGAATCCCGCGGGCGACGGCCCTGTGATGTCCACGTAATAGACGCCCTCTTTATACCCATATTGCCTCTCAAGCGTGCGAACCCGCGCTTGTCGTCTGCCTTCATGTGAAGCCATGTCCATGTTACGCGGGAGCGGAGCGACCAAGAGCATGTGGCGCCACAGCACCGGGATGTTCTCCGTCCCCTCTGGTATGCATGTGTGTTGGATGTGTAAGCGGTTTAGCAGGCGGCGCCCAGGCACCGTCTGCGATAGCCGCGTATATTGGTTCACGAGGTGGGCCTCCCGCAACTCCTGATAGGAGTTTACCACTCCCAACGCCTTCAGTTTGGCGTTGGAGGTAGCCACCGGAAGGTCCAGTGCTCGCTTTGTTGCCTTCCTGATGATGGCGTCAATGCGCTCGTCTTGTTGTTTGGTGGTGCGTAGGTACGGCACGGCGTAGAGGATCCGGCTGGTCACGAAGGCATAGGCGAGCCGTAGCGCGTCCCTGCCCCGCAGACCACCCCGCTTGTTGGAAACACGGCGGATCATGCGCCCTACCTGTTCACCGAGGGTCGAGGAGTGGCTCCGGTGTGAGAATCCGCTGCCCGTCGCCAGAAAGGCGCCGGGGCCAAGTAAGTAAGCGGAGTAGATTCTTGACCAGATACCAAGCCACCAGCTGGCGCCGGTTACAAACTTGCATATTTTCATACCCGGCCCTCTGGAGTCTTATATACCCAGGGCAATTTTAAAAAAAATGCGCAAACTGCGAACTTAGCGCTACCTTGGACCACATACTATAGGAATGTCCTCATGCCCTCCGGGAGGGACGACACATAAATTCGAAAGGCCAATGGGAGGCTTTACTACTGAGCTCCGACCCGGAGACTCAACTATAACTCGTCCGACTGGCCGAAGCCGCCGCCGAGAGCCAAGACCTTTCGACCGTCGTCTAGACGGGTAGCCCTCTAGCTACCCCTTTTCTGCTGGATATTAAAAGTTTTCCTATTTTATCCTATCCAGCACCTCACTGCCAAATGCGAATTCCTCTTCCCTAGCGAGGCAGTTGAACATTACTTTCGTCCATCTCGAAGACATGCACTAAACAGACAAAGTACCAACGAAAGAGAAGACGACACGCGCACTGACTAACTACTGAAGGTTTAATGGAAAACTGACGAAATAAATAAGGCGGAAATGCTCGAGAACGCAACAAAACATAGAAAAACCATCAAGGATTACACTGCAGACGAAATGCACTTATCAAGGAACGCTATCTCACTTCCCTGTAAAGGAACGGACGGTTTTGCAACGCACGTGTCCGAGTTCTTAGAGACGCAATATGCTTCAAAAATTTCCCTGCTTATCTGGTTGCTACTCTTGCATGCTATGGACGTATTACACAAGTCCGGCAAGCAAGGATGATCTTGTTCTTTGCATTTGCGGCAGTTCAGCATGAGATTACAAGAAGGGGATTTTTCTTGTCAAGAAATTTTTCGAGCTCTTTCTAGCTGACGTTTATGCACCTAGCCGTTTGACCATAATATATTTTTCCGCACGAGAAAGGAGCCCTATACACCACGCCGTTTTTGTTGTTAATGAAGTTGTGTGCATGCGACAAAGTGTGCCTTTGAACGTCCGTTCTGGAAGAGGCCGGTTCCAGCTTCTTGTTGACTGCAGCACACACTTTCCCAACTTTATGATCGGCGCAGAACACCACCTGCAGATGGTGTCGCGCTGCGATCTTTTTAGACGATACGAGACACCGTGCAGGTAGGTATGCATGCGACCTTCTTTCGTGTCTCATCCTGGTGCCCCTGAGGAGAAGGTGCAGCCGTTTTCTTCAGCTTTCCCAAGAGTCTTTCCGCCAACTGAGCAATGTTCTTCTATGGAAGGTTCTCCTATATTTAACTATCTTTAGAATGCCGGGCGCCGTCCTATTATTGTTCGGCCCTCTGATGAGCACGAGGTAGTCGTAGGTATACCTCAACACAGCTGCGGGTAAATCTTCCAAATCTGCATCCAGTGTCCTATCCACCTACGAGAGAAAGGTGTCACTGACGGACGGAGCAATCTAAGATTCGATGACGAATCTGGAATTTTGCACGAACACCCTATTGTCCCAGGTAACGCCAGTAGACGAAAGATACAATGAAAGAAGCTCAAGAAACACACCACAGAGATGCCGGAGGCGTTTCTGAACGCGACTTCATCGTTGTGCTCAACGATGCACTTTTGGGCGCTCTTCATAAGGCTCTCGTGCGGAAGGGAATAGAACATCCTCGGCATCTACGCTGTGTACAGACACTGTCCAGGGATCCGAATCAACCAAAATTGTACCACCGACGCCGAACTTGGCACGAGAAACGGACCTTCGAACCTCAGAGATTTCACGCGTAGACGTCAAGTATCTGTTCTATTCAGGGTGTCGAACCGGAACTGAACCCGAACCCTAAACCGGAACCGAACCCGAATTTTCGCTCGGAACCGGAACCGAACCGAACCCGTATTTTTTTCGCCATCTTGGAACTGAACCCGAACCGGAACGATTCAAAGGAACCGTTCCGAACCGGTTCGGGACCCGGTTCAGCCCCACTTTTTTTGCATCCCGGCATGCGTCTTGTTTTCCGACAAAATGAGATGATCTATCGCATAGATTTACCCACCCGTAGCTGTCTACGCTGGGAAGTGCGAAAATGGTACCCAGTATATACGACAGCAAACTTACAGGAGGAAAGAAGCCTGGAAAGAAGCCTAATTGACGCTTCTGTAATGTACTACCGCCAGTTCTAAACACTTGTACGTCAGTTTTATGTGAAATCTTGAGTTATTACTCCTCCCCTTTTACATATTTGCGTAAATCTTTAATCAAAATGTTAGGACTGCTCTATCTCATTAAAGTACTATAGACATCAAACTTTTGCTTGCGTGCTTTTTTCTTTCAAACAATGCGTTAGACATTGGTGTACATGGAGCACCGCGTGGTATTCACCAACTCATAATAAATAATTTATATTTAAATTTTTTCTTGACCCGGTTTCGGTTTCACCAACATAACGATGGCTGTGACGTGTAGTGAAAATTAGGTCACGTGAGGTGCTATAAAACGGCAATATAACTGCTGATATTGCGTTCGTTGTAATTATAGGTATTGAAGCCGTCTTATTAAAGTGCTACAGTGAGTAAAAACAAAGTATCAGCGTTTGCATTAGTTTTCCCGTGCCTCACGTGAATTAATGTTGAACTCACGTCACAGCCATCATTCGGTTGATGAAATCAAAACAGCATGGGAGAAAAAATTATTTTCTAAATTATTTAGTGGCAGTAGGCGAATACCACACGGTGATCTATGTATTCTAATATCTATTGCGTCATTTGAAAGGAGAAAGAACGTAATAAAACTGGGTGTCTATAGTCATTTTAGTGCCGATTGAGAATGCCTTCCTTTTCTTTGCGTCATTTCCCACAACTAGACGAAATATTAGCGCGAGGACCCAACAATGTTGTGATGGTGGTTTTTGAGGAAAGTAAATGGCGCAGTCTGTCTCACTTCTTGATGGACACCTGAACCGCACCGTAAGAGAGGGGGGAAGGTGGGAGTGAAAGAAAAAGGAACATGCGCAGTAGGGGTGGGCTCCGGAATAATTTCTACCAGCTGGGGATCCTTAAAGGGCAACTGCATAGGTTTTAGAAATCGACGAGCTTAAAAGGGTCGAATGTGTGAAACTTCCAGGTAAAGTATGGGAAGTCCTTTTGGCCTAGCATTTGAAACGGAGACGTAACCGCCAATTAAAATTGCTACGGCCTTCAAGCTTCTCCGCAGCGCACATCGCTAAGTGGGGGACGCATGATGACGTCATCGAAAGTATCCGTACATTTCCAACGCATAAACGCCTGCTTTGAATGAAAAAAACCAACGCCAGCGAAGTCAAAGTCCGCCAAACGTTGTTTGGCAGCCTCCAACGAGGCACGGCAGGGCGTGGCTGACGGCAGGGGTAATTTGAAATCATACCTACCGTGACGTCACAGTGAACTTCCCAGCACTCCTCCATTGCTTTGAAGGGAAGTGCAAAATTTAATCGTTGATTAGGTCACTATTTTAAATGGTAGTGTAAAAAACTTGGCATGTTTTACCTGCAGCCTATATAGATTTGAATCCTTGAGTATCGCGAAATTCTCAAAAAGTGGCGCAGTTGCCCTTTAACGAGCACTGACATCGCGCAGCACACGGTGCCTTTTGCGTTTCGCCTCCATCGAAACCTGGCCGCCGGGGCCCAGTTCGAATCCGGGTACACCGAATAAGTAACCGAGCGCCCTAACCACTGAGCAACCGCAGTGGGTAGTGCAACATTTACTTTTGTAGGCGCTCATTGTCTTAAACAGCAAGCTCTAAATAAAACCCCTCAAGATGGGTCTGTAGGGCAATAAAGAAAAAAAATGGCTCAATGGTTGTGGAGCTCGGCTGCTGATTCCAAAAATACAAAAACCAGCGTGCTCTGTCGCACGTCGAAAATCCCCAGTTGGTCTCCGTTAGTCCGGAGCATATATTACTCTTACACCGTGATCCCGAGCCCTCCACTACACCGTCTGTCATATAGCCCCAATGTCTACTCGATACGTTAAACCTGACATATTACTACAAGTATTACCAAAAGAAGGATGTATAAATTGGATCGGCTTCTTTTTTTTGTAGAATCAGCATATTCTTGTTTGCGCGCGACGGAAATAAGCCACGAAAGGCGGGTTCTTGGAAACGGTGATGTACTAATAAGCAAAAGATTAAATACCGATTACACAAAAGGGCAATGCGGGAATACTGGCGCTCGCTGGCATGCGATAGTGATTATGCCCAGAAAGATGCTACTGCGATGAAATGTAACTGCGATGATGTGATTTCGTTATGCCGATTCGCTGAAATCATTCTGCTTCTAAGAAAAAATTGCTGCAAGCCGCCAGCGGGCGGGTCCATCCGCTGTTCTCGCACTGCTCGATCTTTAATTCTCTGTCTGGCGACTTATATCTACTTCTCGCAGTCATACTTCCCGTTCTTAGTGTCTGACACGACAGGCTTATGATTGTTAATGTTTTTTTCGTAGAACGCTTGGGCGACTGAATACGTTGAGCCTTCACAACAATCTACCTCGGCTTATCAGGTATAGGTGTGTGATGGGGGGTGGGAAGATGGGTGACAGTTTTTGAAGGTACATATTTACCAATGAAAACCCTGATGTGCACCACCAGAGTGTGCATCAAGGATGGAGGCTGCACGCACGCAGCGCGGTTATTTTTGGGAAAGGCGGCTATACTACTAACGCAGTAAAAAGAACAACTAAAAGACTATGCATAGTCTAGGCTATGGCTCCGAGCGGGATTCGTACCAATGGCGGCGCAACAGAAAACTCTGTTTACAGATGCTTTAGGCTATTCAGCAATCTTGTAGGCTTCTTTTTATGGTTATTGCATGGAATATTTGGAACCTCTCTGACCCTCCTCATGCCTTACTTGACCGCGTCGAATTCAGCGATCTCGGCGTAAGGCCTCATGCCACCACAACTCCTTGCCTCCGCCCGGACATGATAATTCCAGACGGTGCACTCGTCATGAAAGGGGAACCAGTCAGGAGGTTGAACTTGCGCAGCATATTCCTCCTGCGTTAAAGTGCACTGTTGCCTGAACAGTGACCTCGTTGAACGCGGCTGTTTTGCGTCCTATGAACACGAAGAGTTCGCACGGAATTCCGGAGTTTTTCATCGCAGACATAAATGTTATAATGAAATGTATGATGTCAATGGGTGTTTTAAGAGACTGCTTAAGTATGTCCCAAAAGAATACAGCATCACGACAAAAATATCATTTTATTGCTGAAATTGTTTTTCGTTGCTCGCACAGGTTGAAATGCACTGACTACGGCAAAAACGCCCCTTTGGCGCGAAGGTACGCCCTAACATGTAAGGTCCATGAGTGAAGGGTGAAAAAGGTTTTTGTGGTCGATTGAAACTACAGTCGAGTCCACTTATAACGAACCTGACGGTCACGCGGGTTCCATTCGTTATATCTGGTGTTCGTAGCAAGTGGATTCTTCGTACAACAGCCAAAAATGCTAAGGCCGCTAAAAGTGGCAATTATTTCATATAAAGCTGTGTTATGCGTGCCTACTTGTGCAAAGCAGAGCCTGTCGCGGCTCTTTCCACGCTATGTAGGGCGGTCACTTAATCCTCGTCGAGACCTTGCTGCCAACTATTAAATTTAGGAACGGGGTATAACTAATCAAGGATGAAGTGCGCATGACAACTGGTGGCAGGTCGGCCACATAAATGAGATTCCTGGCAGTAGGGAGAGCTCACACTTGGTGTTCAACGTCTCCGTGAGAGCAGGCGCTTCTGCGATTTTGTGGTCCGCTGGAACGTAGTTATCCGAGGAAACATCTGGTCGGCTATGGATCAACGAAGCGTTGCCAGAAATCTGCATGCGTCTGGTCACGCGCGTCTTCGAGCTTCTTGTGTCGTTTCTGGGCTGAGGCAGCGACGAAGTAGCGCAGCGCTTGTGGTGCAGAATGCATCCGTTGCACTGTCCGCAATATGACAATGCCTGCTCATTGTAGCAGCGCAAAAGATGGTGAGGGTAGTGACGACTGGGTAGGCTATTCATACCACGTGACTGGTGTGGCCAGCAAGCATTTCAGAATTATCTAATCGCTGCTGTTAATTCATCGGCTACCATGGCCAGTAGCTTCGCTTTTGACGATGCCCCTTTCTCACGCGCACCGCGCTTCTTCCACTCGGGATGCTTTGCCAAGAAATCCTGCCAAGGATGCCAAGAAAGCCTGACTCCTTATCTACCAAATTCATAGAAGGTGAAGCAATACACTCATGTGCTTCCAGCCTGATCCCATTGGCCTCGACCAACTCCCTACAAATGCAAACAGGGTTATTAAACAGGACGCTTGTCTTATCTACTGGGAGAAGCAATCGTTGCATTCGCTGCAATGCAAAGCCAAGTTGTACGACACCGCTACTTTTTTGACCCATCAGTGATGTCCGAACAAATGCTCATTGCTTCCCCACTTAGAAAGACAAGTCTCCTGTTTAATCACCTTGTGGAATTTGTAGGGAGATGGTGGGGGCCTTTATGATCAGGAACAAAGCAGGTGAGCGTGTTGATTCACCATACATCAGTTTTGTAGATAAGGAGTTAGGCTTTCTTGGCAACTGTGCGAGGCCCAGAAGATAGGTGAGTGCCGTCTACTATGGAATATAGTCTTCGAATTTCGTTGAAAAAGATCTCATGACTCGACTATGATGTGCATGCGCAGTATGGGTTTTTAGTTTTAATCTTTGCTCTTCTGTTTTTTAGATTGTTCACTGTGCCCTGCGCCTTCATATACTTTTCCGAGAATGTAATAACCAGTTGTTAGTCAGCGTCTATGTCGTCTCCATACATCCTTTCGTCCTGTTTACTGCGCTGCTTAAGCATGAACCTTTACCAACTAGCCCCGTTTTATGTTCTCGTAAACAAATCTTTGCATTTTTTCTTTGTAATCTTTGCTTTTTATTTTATTTTTTATAGCAATGTGCAAAAAAAAGAAAACGTATAGCAAGGTTGACTGAAAGCCATCTGCGTTCTATTTTTTTTTTGTCCTGAACCCATTTGAACCGGTTTGAACCGGTTCGAGACGGTCCGAACCGGTTCGAACCGGAACGGAATAGCCCTCTGGAGCCGAACCCGGAACTGAACCCGAAAGGCGTGAACCCGAACCCGAACCGAACCCGAAAAAATGGCGGTTCGACACCCTGGTTCTATTCCCTTCAGCACGAGAGCCTTATGAGGAGCGTTCAAGGGTGCATTGTTGAGCACTCCGATGAAGTTGCGTCTAGGAATGCCTCTGGCATCTCCGCGGAGTGCTTTCGTGAGCTTCTTTCATCGTATCTTCCATCTACTGATTCACCTAAGCATAGAGCATATCATCTTTCATCTAAGCATAGAGAAACATACATACGTACTTACGTATGTTTCTCTACGCTTCGACTGCCATTGACTGCCCAAGTTTGTTACGGCTGCACCGCTTGGGAGCCATCCTCCTCCACTAGCTGCCGCACCCCAACTGACGATGGAGCAGCTGCGCTCGACGCCGCCGCCGCACCGACAGCTCCACCTGTTGACGAAGATGACGTCATCTTTTGGCAGCTGCGCTCGTCGATGGGTCACCCCAGGCGCTGGATGTAGCGCCGTACTGACGGACGGAAGAACGAGCCATTAAAGGCTTTCGCCTTAATATCCATTCCCTTCTTTACATTCCCAGATCGCGGGTAGTCCTCACACTCGCTCCCCCGCACGCTCCCCCGGCCGGCGGCTGTTTCAAACACAGCCACCGGTGGATCTTATGAGACCCAAGTTGCTCTTCCCGAGAAACCTCTAGCGAACAAGCATTAATTTATCTTACATCTACCACGGCGGGAATTTTTCTCACGATCCGTTTGGCAGGTTGTGGTGATGTCACAATGTCACGTGACCTAGGGGGCCACCTGCCTTGGTTGCTTCTCAGGGGATTTTTTGCTCACGCCGACGAAGAGCTCGACGACGACAACGGGTTTTTCTCTGAACAGGACCCTTAACGCAGTGACCTTAATAAGCCCAATAGGAATTAGAAAAAGGGAAACAGCCGCGAGTTTACATGACGCGAACAGGTACATGTACAAAATGTTCCAAGTGACAGGGTGAACCGGTCGCAAATGAAAATCGCAAAGAAGGTGCCAGATGCGATGCTATGGTACGTGCAGGCGCAGTCCTCAGGTTTTGTCTTGCAGATCACATAGTATTAGTTTTATGTCTCAAAGGGACTCAGGATATGTGGGACGCCGCAGTGGAGGGCTCCAGATATTTTCAACCGGCAGGGGTTCTTTAACGTGCACTGACATCGCACAGTACACGGGCCTCTAGAATTTCGCCTCCATCGAAATGCGACTGCCGCGGCCGGGATTGAACCCGCGTCATTCGAGTCAGCAGCCAAGCCCGAGAAGCACTGATCCACCGCGGCGGCAGATCACATAAGACGTAAAGTGAAATCGCCAATATTTCCGTGGACCAAAATACCCTGCCCGAGGAGGAAAAGGAGGAGGAGAAGGAGGAATAACAGGAACGGCACACGAAGGTTGACCGGAAGAATAATCAGTTTGCTATCCTACACGGGGCGAAAGGGGTGAGGGGACAAAAAAATGGAAGAGAAAAGAGAGTAGTAGAAAATTGAAGTCACTATGAAAAGTCAGCGCTCGTTAAAGACACAGCCTATCATGCAGGCCAGAAGTTCGCAAGAAGCGGAGTGGTGCCTTGGAGGACCCCTGTCGGAGTTCGCATATACTCAAAGCGATAAACACCAAGAGATTCGCCCAGTGTGCCTTAGACGCAGACGCGTCCAATCAGCAGTCGGTGCTGTCAGGAGAGAGAAGAGTAAATGAGCCGACTTCCTTGAGCAGCGAGTAGGACCAGTGCCCTAGTGGTGATCCACTGGGATCCGACTAGTGCCCAAAAGGTATGGGTAGCAATGATCACTTTGTGGCGATCCATAAAAAGGAGCAAAAGTGCTGCATATTATTCCCAGCAGGGTGCTTCCCTCGTCTGCACGTGAGTGCCGCCACAAGGGGTGTAAATGACGCGCCGTCGCTAATAAACCCGTTCACCCACCTGCCGTCTTCTCTCCAACGATAACAGTCCACGGCAGACAGAGGGTAGGTGGCTTGAGGTCCATGCTTCTTGGCGACCTCTAGGGCTCAGCTGACTATCCGGAGTTGTATTTGCCGGCAGTGGCGCAGCCGGAAATATATTTAAGGGGGTATTATACACCATCGGTAAAAAATAGATCAAAAAATTGTCGGGGGCTTAGCTTTGGTCAAGAATGGTAGCTTGCGAAAGTGAGCGCAGCGCCTCTAAAGGAAGGAACGCGGCGCGCCGCGTCTAAAGGAAAGCAGTGCGCCGCGTCTACAGGTCACGCGTGGCTACCGGCCGCCGTTACCCGACGAGCCGAGTTGGTAGCCCGTCTCTCGCTCCTGGTGTGACGTCAAAGGGTGACGTCACTAGGAATGGTATGACGTCAGGGGTAATTCTAAATGTCACGCGTGGCTACCGAGCGCCGCTGCACGACGACTCGACTAGGTGGGACATCTCTCACCCTGGTATGACGTCAGAGGTCATTCTAAAGGTCAAATGTGGCTACCCGCCGCCGCTACGCGAAAGGCCGTATATGAAATGAAATGAAATGAAATCTTTATTTGCCATCAAATACAGATGGGGGGATTGTAGAAAAAAAGTTGTCCTTGGACAGCTTGACGGGTCCACAATCCCTTATTTTGGCAGAGTGGCGGCATCACGTGACATATTCTTGATATGCAAACATATACATACATTTTTAATATGATACAGACTTAGTACTCGTAAACGAAAACAACAGAAAACAACAAAAAGAATAGAAAACAACAGCGGAACTCACTTCTACAAATCCAAACGAAAACAACAGCAAGGCTAGACAACATTACACAGAAACCAAATACATATGAGCGTAGTATTGCTTTCGCAATAAAAGAAAGAGAGCCTGCGACCGAACAGTAGTCATTTTTATGTTTTAATAAAGGCGAAATATTAGTTGTTTTGTTCACTCCAATATCTACACGTAAAAATACGTGAGCACACAGGACACAATATAAACAGAATCAAGCTTTTAGCGAGGCGGCTGTGAGTTTTGCGGGGATCTCAATGCTGAGCTAAGCGACAAAAGCATTTTCAGATAGCTTAGGTGCTGATCCGGAGGCGCTGCTGCAATCTGTCTACGTTACAACGCTTACGCACGATAAATGCAAGTGTTTCGCGGGAATTTACGCTCTTAGATCCGCACTTTTAGTTCAGCTCATGCAAACGGAGACTCAACAATAACTTCATCTTAGTGGCGTCATCTGGGTTTTGAAACAGGAACCATTTTTATCAACAAACCGACACTCTTCTTATTTTTGTTTCCACATTTTATTATATCGATGCGGTGTGTGAACAGCAAGGGCGAAAAAATACTGAAACGACAGATGGACGGGGGATGCAGCGGTCAGAAAATTTCTGTGGGTGTTCACACACCAAACCCCCCCCCCCCCCCCCCCCTGGCTACGCCCTTGCCTTCCGGTCGGGGCTGAGCAACGCAGTCCCCCATTGACTTTGGTTTAAACATGTGGAGGATCCGAGATGGTCGGTCTTCTGGGCACTAGACTAGGATGTGATTGAGGTTTGCTTTACAGGGATGTAGCAGGGAGTAGATGCAAGGATTTGGGAGTGTTCCCGCCAGGGAACCTGCTCTGCTTTGCTGAGGGATTTGAACGGGGAAGGGTATTTGAGTCGATCGTTTCGGTAGGGGCGAAGAAGTGCCCGGCAACCTACCGTGTACATGGTAGGTTACCAGGCGCTCCCTCCTGAATCAGGCCACTGGTCGCCCTGTGCCCGGCTGACGAATCTTGGGAAATGTACAGCCTTTGTCAAAAGTTTGGAGCTCAGGGGGTTTGCTTCTGGGGCACATTTCTTTGCTCGTAATGTGTCCTCAGCGTCCAAAGTCTCCTGAAGGTAAGAAGATTTTTGGTCCTGCTCCCTCCGATGCGTAGGACTTCCATGAGTCCTACAGGAGCGCCACAATAGTGTCCAGAAGCAAACCCCCTGGACTATGAACTTTTGACAAAGGCTATACATTCACGAGCTCCCGTGTTCCCCGGGTTGGAGGTATGTGTTTGCGCCCATATAAGATGGAACAGTTCTGTGGATAATTTGGCTCCTGCCAGGATGGAAGAGCCCCAGGATGCTTGCCAACGTTTCGACAAGAGGAGCCCCTTTGCTTGGATGGAGTTTTCATATCCCTGTGGTGGCGCTCACGTGCAGACGAAAGCGGCTCTGTAGTGTGAATGATATGCAGCACTTTCTTCTTGTTATGGATCGCCACCAAGCGCTCATCCAAGCGATCAAAGCAAGCTTTTAACTCCCTTTATAATTTTGTGTCTCCCTAACGATAGGGTGATGTGAAAACTGGCGCTTAAGGACGAACTTAAGTGACAGTAATTTATCAAGAACCCAGTGCATGGACCTTAAGGCCAGGTCATGAATGCCACAGCATGGTGAGCTTCTACTCTGCGAAAATTCCCTTAGCCACTCGCCTTTTTCTGGTCTCCGATCTGCATAGGGAAAATGAACGCACAGATCCTCACTGTTCAAAAATTTTTGCATGCCCAGGTTCACCTGGTGAACGTGTCCTTGATCGCTGCTGGCATGCGTGGCTAAAAGGCGCCTTCACAGGTTACACATACACGCGACCATCGCGCCTAAGCTCGCCAACACAACGTCCCAACTGTGGCCTTCTTAATTCACGGAGCCCAAGACGACAGTGTTAGGCGGTGAAGAAAATTGAATCACTGGATTTCTTCACATCTTCTCTACGTTACAAGAGTCATCATTATCATCAGCCTTACTACGCCCATTGCAAGGAAAAGGCCTCTCCCATGTCTCGCCAACTAACCCTGTCCATTGCCATTTGCGGCCACCGTATCCCAGCTAACTTCTTAATCTTATCCGCCCACCTAACTTTCTCCCGCCCCCTGCTTTCCGCTTCCCCATTGAGCTGTTGAAAGTGCTAACCTCAGTATTCTTATTGACCATTCTTGGCTTCTTCCGTCGTCTCGCTTTACATTGCGCAGACTGTGACGTTGCTGTACTCTGTGGTGGCTTCGCAATTTCATGTTCTATTGTCTGCAATGTTGATCCGGCAACGATTCTGACCCTCATGTGCGGCTATTAGGATCTGGTCTCTTTTATGCGAAGCATATTACTAGAGCTACACTACAGCCCGTCGAGCGCGGCGGTGGAGCTACCATTGACCTTTAGCGTGACCACGTGACACCACCTGACAACATGACGTCACAGCAGAGGAGAGATGGGCTGCCGGCTCGCGCGGTCGGCCGCGGCGGTAGAGGCTCCACATCAGAGGCGCGGCGGCTGACCACGTGACAACATGACGTCACAGCTGAGGAGAGATGGGCTGCCGGCTCGCGCGGTCGGCCGCGGCGGTGGAGGCTCCACATCAGAGGCGGTGCAGCTGACCACGTGACGCTACAGCAGCGGTATAAAGCTGAGCATTCGGCTCGCAGCCTTCGGGCTGCGGCCGTGTATCTGTTTTTTCAGCCACGGAAATGAGGCAGCCGACACCGCCGCCCGCGCGCTCTCTCTCCGGGCATTTCCCACGGGACCCGACGCCGACCAGGACTTTCATTTCAATCCGATTTACACTTTTAAGGAAATATGCGATTATTACAAATCCACGCACCAAACTCTTCCCACCCCATGCAAAGGGCTGGGGAAGGACAACGAGCGGGTACTCCTGCGCCTGCTCACCAACACGATGTTGTGCCCGGCAATTCTAAAGCATTTCGATCCTAAATTCGACGGGCGGTGCTCACACTGTGGGGAGGTGTCTGACACCTACCACATGGTGTGGGCCTGCCAGCAGAACCCATCCCTACCCCCTATCCCGAACCCCACCCGAGAGGACTGGGAGGCGACCCTGTCCGGTTGCTGCACCCTCGAGGCCCAAAGGGCCTTAACGCAGCGCGCCCGGGCTGCGGCAAACGCCAATGGTGTGCCTGACTAGGCATCCCACCTAGTGGTTGTAAGGGCGTGACCCTTCAGGTCACGACCCCCAACACCTCTCTCTATGATTAATAAATGTTTTCACCACCACCACCCAGCCAGCGTCCGTTCCGGCGGACGCGGTTGTTGCGACGCGCGTCTTTACTCTCTCTGTTACTCTGTCCGCTTATCTTTGAACTCTCCATCTGCACGTGGCAGCGGTGGTGGCTCGGCAGGAGCCAGTTGGCAGGCCCGTGCACTTTTCCTTTTCATCCTTCTCTCACTCTCAGTCGCAACCATCTCCGGGCGCTTACGAGGCGGCCAGGTGTTGGGATGCCGCCTAGAAGCAGGGCTGATTTGAACGAGAAGCGAAAGCTTCAGCGTGCCACAGAGACCGATGAAGAGCGGGATGAACGTCAACAAAGGAAAGCCATGTATTACCAAGCCTAGCCATCAATATGCTTCGCATCTGACTAGGGTTAACCTTATCTAAACCACGCCCTGTTTCTGCACTGCTTTCCTGCCAACATGGCCCGTTGCACATCCCAACATTCGAAGTCGTTGATTGCTGTTTCGGCTTCCTATCCGCATTACAAACCAGAACTGAGGCTAAAGTACACTCCTTACCACTTTAGGTAAAGGGCACACGTATCTTCTCGTTAAAAAAATTCAGTGGGGCACTTTGTTGACCTAAAGTGCTGTGAGGCGAAAGCTTTAACCGCGGCGTAGCTGCTTGTGTCACTGATGTGTGGTTAAGATGGCAAGATTCGCTTCCAAGAGTGGAACGCGACCGTGTCTCGCAACGCTGCCAGGAAGTCCACAGAACGCCACCGCCCGTCCGGCTCTACGCCTTGTTCGTCGGTAAACTGCTTTTTGAGGAAAAGAAATGTATCTGTCTCGCATATCTCGATGGACACCTGAACCTCACCGTAAGGGATGGGAGGAAGTCGGCCGCGTTTCGATGGAGGCGATGGAGGCGATGGAGGCGATGGAGGCACAGGCGCCCGTGTGCTGTGCGAGGTGGTCGAAATTATTCCGGAGACCTCCACTATGGCACCTCTTTCTCTCCTTCTTTCAATCCTACCTTCTTCCCTTCCCTTACGGTGCGGTTCAGGTGTCCACCGAGTTATGTGAGACAGATACTGCGGCATTTCCTTTCCTCAAAAACCAATTTACCAATTTAAGATGGGAGTGAACGAAGACACTGTATTCACTAGAGGCTCCTTTGGTCATTCCACACCATCCAGCTGGCATGGCGGAGATCCGGCTCAACGTCCAGGAATCGTATTTTCCTGCTTGACCTGCACAGTATTTGTCGAAGCAGGATGGCTGTACGACACTGTGATGAAGATGCGCGTTCTGTCCGCGATTACTTCAAAGAAAACATATTTAAGCTACGTGAAGTGTACAAGGAGCTAGGTTTTGGAGATGAAGTTATCGAGTAGATGGGAGAGTTGTGTTCCCTGGAACAGTTTTGATTTTCTCACGCGAGTGAAACACATGTCCGTTCTTGATGTTTGAGAGTGCAGCGCAGAACATCTGTTTATGATCTGTTGTAATCTGTCAAAACAGGCAATAAAGGCAAAAAAAAGCTGGCATGGCGGAGTGGTAGCGTGCTCGTCTCGCACTCCGGAGACCTTGGTTCGATTCCCCAACTCGGCCAACCGTACTCGGATTTATTTATTTATCTCGTCTGTCTAGAAAGGTAAATTGGGCTAATTAGTAAGTTCACTAATTAACTACACTCAGTCCCACTTAACTGGAGCATCACTATACCGTCCCTTTAATTGGTTGCATGGTTACTAGCCAAAGTACAATTGCCTCCGTTTCAAATTCGCGCACTGTGACGTCACGACCATTTCGACCAATTGAAAAGCTTGACATTTCTGTCGACAACTCCTGCTTACAAAGATGAGGCATTAAAGACTTCCGCCTTAAAGTTATCCGAAAAATTCAGGGGGCACTTTGTTGACCTAAAGTGCGGTGAGGCGAAAGCCTTAAGCGCAGTGTTGCTCCTTGTGTCACTGATGTGTTAAGATGTTAAACTTCGCCTAGAGCGAAACGCGATAGCGTCTTGCAACGCTTCCAGGGAGTCCACAGTACGCCATAACCTGTTCGGTTCTACCCTTTTGCTCGTCGGTAAATTGGTTTTTGAGGAAAGGAAATGTATCTGTCTCGCATACCTCGGTGGACACCTGAACCTCCCCGTAACGGGAAGGGAGGAAGATGGGAGTGAACGAAAAGACCGTATCCACTAGACGCGCCTTTGTTCATTCCAAACTATCGAGCACTGGGATGTGCTCCAAAGAACCTTAAAGAAAGATTTACCGCTACACCCGCATGGCATCAGGTTCTTACCGGTAGGAAAACAGGACATCCCTTACGACACTATTATGCTCCTTGGCCTCCATAGTTTATGGAAAACAAGGACACAATTCAACAATGCAGAAGTAGTTGTATCTCCGCGAGCATTTCATTGAAGGTGTCATACGTCGGAGGGAAGTGTATCAGGCACTGCCTGATCAGCAAACTTGGTTAAATGTGTTGGATGACGTGGTTGAACTGAAAAAATTTTAGCCTGCCGTGTCAGTGCAAGTGTTGCTGGCATGTTTTACTTCTTTGTACCCGTTGTGAAAATGCAATAAAGAAAAAAAAAGGCATGGCGGAGTGGTAGCATGCTCGTCTCGCACTCCAGAGACCGGGGTTCGATTCCAGAACTCTACCAATTTCCTACTCGGTTTTATTTATTTATCTAGCCTCATTACAAAGACTACTTAGGCTAATTGGGTTAATTAATCAATTAATTAAACTCATTCCCACTTACTTGGAGCATCACTATACGATCCCTTTAATTTGTTGCATGGTTACTAGCCAAAGTACAATTGGCCCCGTTTGAAATGCGCGCACTGTGACGTCACGACCGTTTCGACCAATTGAAAAGCGTGACATTTCTGTCGACAACCCCTGCTTACATCGATGAGGCATTAAAGGCTTCCGCCTTAATATCAATGCGGGCCCCCTTTAGAGCGCAGTTCTGGGCACTAGTTTCTGCGTTGAGCTCCTCAGCGCAGGAGGAAAGAAGGCGGTAGGGAAAAAAGCGCGTCGAGGGAAGCGAAAGAAGGAACGGCGACATCATGAAGTGTACAGAAGAGTAACATGCACCGTCCTCTGCTCGGCGATGACGGGACCGATAAAGTATATATATCGCTCCCCGGAGATGGCGCCACAGTACCGCGCTCTGTAAGCGTGCTTCCGTTCGCCCGACTGGAGGCTCATCGGCGGCGCAACGCTGTCCCAAGTCAAAACCTACCAAATAATTCTTAAATGTTGCTTTAAAGTTCTATCATAGAACATATAAGCCTGTAACGTACTTAAACGGCTTATATTTGATTTAATTTCATTGTACGACATCATAGCTCTCTCAAACTAGAAATCCAATTTTACAATACTGCTTGAGATGTTAGTGTTTGCTCGAAATAACCAGATAATATGGCCATCGTATCCTGTTTCTGTGACTATACGAAGTATTCTTTCTCAGCCTAAGCCAGGAGCCGTTGCCATGTAAACCCTCCAAATTGATTCTTGCATTTCCTCTAACTCTAATCCAGTTTACTGGCTGCCACATCTCATCATATTTGTATTAATGAGAATGGCATGTATAGACTTTTATGCAATAGAAAGTCACCCACTTTGTCTTTTATTCACACGACATTTGAGAATGCTTTAGAGTTGCGCAGCGTATATGACTGTCGCAAGTGGACACATGATAATCGTTTTATCGAGTACTTTTGCCACTTTTCAACTGAGGCTTGTTTACACTCCTTCTTCAAACTTTCCTTCCCTTTCTCATTATGCCTAATGGCAGGAAAAAGAATATGCCTGCTTGTTTTGTACATGGCAACAATGGTATAGCCTTCAGCAAAACTTCTAATACTTGTTGTCAACGCTGCATTCTGGCATGTGCAACTGCAATATCAGTTCAGGAAGGAATGCTGAAGGACAACCTCATGGCCCGCTATCAGTGCGCAGAAAAAAGCCGTGCACTTTAGCCCAGTGATGCATGATCCTTTGCAGCCCCACAGTGCTGTTCTATTTTGGCTTTAATAATGACATGAAAAACACGACAAAAAGTTAACCACTATTCTTGCATTGTCACTATTCTGTGAAGTGCAGAACTGACACCAAAATTAACTAATGAAGTTAATGTTTGCGAGTTGCTGATCTGTGCTGATCTGATATATGTATGGTAAGTATCTTCTTTCCCTTTTCGTGTTTGATAAGAGCAGCTGCTGTATTTAAGCAAATGTTATGTCAATAAACACCTGAGTTGTTAGTAAGCGCTTGTCCTGTCTACCTCGTTCCTTTGTGTCGTGTCTTTTGCGCAAAAAACCCACAAAAGTTAATGTTTAGTTATGTTGATGCTTATATTTAATTGCTTACAATTAACTAACCCATAACGTCATAATCTAATAGATATTCGTAATGGGCTCGATTAGTAGAACATGTTAGACACCAATATTGTCTAATTAGGTTAATATTTACTTATGGTAAGGCTTAACATGGCGTCCATCTCGTCAGCACTCAGCAGCTCACAATTTCGTACCTCATGGCGACCGACCACCTACCGTCTTTAGGTAAGGAGAAATGGCCCTCCAAAGAGTCGAAAAAATTGACTGTGACTTAGCTAAGGTTAAGGAGGAGGAGGAAGAACATTTATTTCCGCCGAATATGGCGCGGCAGCAACCTCCGGGTCCGCACGCAGGCGTCCGGGGAGGCAGTCTGTCGCACCGCGGCCGGAGGACATCCGATCTCGTCTAGGAGAAGAGGTCTTCAGCCTCGGCCGCCAGGCGGACGGCGAAGCGCTGAGTTTTTTCGTCGGAGCTTCTCAGCGTGGTCTCCCATTCATCGCTAGTTTTAATCGCGCTGTGCCCTGGGGCACGAACACATCTCCAAATTATGTGATCTAATGTTGCCACGTGGCCTCAAAATTTACAAATATCGGTTTCTGCACCGTCCCTCTTCCGCCCTCTGGCACCCGTCCAACTCCTCCACAGGGGCGAGAAGAAATTTCGAGCTCGGAGTCTTCTCCAGTCGTACGACTCCTTTTTACTCAGGGATCTATCCGGTGGCGGATATATCCTCCGGTCTTCCTTTAGATTTTCGGTTACATCCCTAAACGTACCAATAGTTTCTTTGCTTTTAGATGATGTTGTGGAGGCGTCCGCAGCACCCCGAGGTAATGAGGAGCGGGCGAGCATGTGGTGTTGGGACTGGGACATCCCACCGCTGCCACCACTGTTGGGACTAGGGCATCCCACCGCTGCCACCACTGTTGGGACTTGTGGTCCGAGCCAGGAAACGGTCGAGGCGACGGTGAGTCAAATGAACTTTATGTACAGTATGTACAAGGGCTTTTACATGATACAAGGGTCAAAAGCACCACGGGCAGGCACACAGAAGAAGGGCGGCCCCGGCGGCGAGCGTAGCTCCGGCGTGATGGCTCTTCTGCTGCCCGTCTGCTGCTCGGGTTCAGCGCGGCTCCGCTTTTAAAGCCGCTGGAAACGGTTACGGCAGCCAGCCGTTCAAATCCTCCAATCACTGGCCACCGTTCAAATTAGACCAATGGTCGAGAGCCGGCGAGCGGCGGAGGAGTTCGCACCGACGGAGAGGAGGAGAGGAGGAAGGGTCCGTGTTGGCGCCGCGGCGTCGGGGTGAGTCACGCTGCATGTCGCGACTTGTCCGAGAAAGTCTGGGCCTGCTTTGAGCGCCGGCGGGCGCGCAGCGCTGGTTTAGACAGGCCCGCCAGCGAAATGTGGGCGCCGGCACAACAGCACCACCGCCGCCAGATAATGCGCCACGAAGACGAGCTACTTCCGCGTGGCTCGGATGCGGGGCGCGCTCGTACGCCAGGCTCCTCCAAGTTCTCGTCCGGTGTTCAGCCGCAGGTAGCTCCAGGCTCCTTTCCGAGAACGGGTCCCGCTCGCCAGGACACGATCACTACTCCGCAGCTTTGTCGCCCAGGTGACTGGATCAGCCTCGCTGGGTCCTTCGAAAGAGCTTGCTTCTCAGCATCGGCCGTTGATCGTTCTGCATGTTGCGAAGAACCGACCGACAACAGGCAACACCCAACACGAGCAAGTGCCCTCCGTCACCCGTCAAAACGCCAGACTTAAAGGTCATAAAAACTCCGCTAGCATTAGTTCAGTCCCCTTTTTGTTCCTTCTTCTACAGGAGACACATGTGGGAGACGAGAACTCCAAAGCAATAAACTCAAAGTGTCAAACACATGAAATACTCGGAATGAAATGAATGCAAAGCAAATTCGCTCTCTTGAGATCACTCGGCCAGAAGAACACTCAGCTGAGGCCACAAATGAGGATATCAATTTTTCCCCGATCTACGAGCGAACTTAACAGCTGATCGCGAAGAGACAAAATGTAGGTCACGAGGAGGCGAAGCCAGCCTTGCTTAGAACACACGGCTTAGTGCGTCAACGTTCGCGTTTTCCTCGCTTCTAACGGACGGTAAACGACACCCGCTACAGCGGAAACTAGTGACTCTGCCTCTTTCGCTGTGCTGCGCTTTTCTCTCTCTCTCTCTACTACCGTGGTAGCTAAGGTCTCTGCCTCTTTCGCAGTAGACGCGCTTTTCTTTCTCTCTCTACTATCGTGGTAGCTAATGTCTCTGCCTCTTTCGCGGTATACGCGCTTTTCTAGTTTCTACGGGAGCTACAGTACGAGAGCGATTCGCTTTCATAGACTGGCAACTTGTCCCTTTCTTTGCGCTTCGCGCGCCAGTCGCGACGTCCCATAGCGAGTGCGCAACGCTTCCAATGGGACCGTTCTTTCTTTCTCTCTGTTCGTGGGGGCAAGTCAGATCTTGCACGAGTCTTGACTTTCTCGCGCATCCGTTTGCCTTTCCGCTCGGTGTGTAGTTCGCCTCTACACGGCCTTTTAATTTTACGCCTACTAAGTGGCGTCATTTCGAACCGCGGCTTTCTATCGCGATAACTGTGCTTGGCTGAGCGCTTAGACGGTTTCTTCTGGGCAATTTTCTTGCCCCTGTCACTGCGGCCTCGTACAATCTTTCGCTCTTTGAGCCGTACACGCGCTTTCCTTCCGCGCGCGTGCCGCTTTCTATGGGAGCGCGGTTTCGCCCGTGAATGCAGCGGAAAACGAGAGCCCGCATGAGAGCACGTGCCTTTGCGCGTCTTGCTCTCTCTGTGCTGGCGGCAAGATTCACACTTGTCCCGCTCCTTAATTTTTCGCCTCCCGGGCAGCGCTCTCTTGAATCTCGGTTTGGTGCCTTGGTGCACTTTTCCGCGCGAATGTGTGCACGATTTCTTTTTGCAGTTTATTCGACTGCTCAGATCTATGTGCCTCGACACACTGATGCGCTTCGCTTTGCGCGATAGTAATGCCTCGCACATTTCTTTAGCTCTGGTTCTGACGCTAGTTTCAGGGCTGACAACGTGACTGACTTTACTGAAGTCATTTTGCCGGCGACGCTGGCGCTTCCGATGGTGGAAACCCGTTTTCGCGCGTTTGCCCTTTCTCTCTTTTCGGCGGCGCCCGTCTTTCTTCTGCCTGCCTTTCATCTTTCGGCGGCACCACTCTTTCTTTTGCCTGCTTTTCATCGTCTTTCGGTGACAGCTGTCTCTCTTGAGTTTGCCTTTACTGTTCTTTCGGCGGCAGCACTGCTTGTCTATCACCTTGTGGTGATAGCTCTCTTTTCGGAACTGGCTGTTACTTTCTTTCCGGTTGCACCTTTCTTTCTCGTGCTTTCCTATCATTTTCTCCTGCGGAAGCACATGCTGCTTTCGTCGCCTAGGTTCCTGTTCTCTGACAATGTCACTATGATTCTCAGCCGATTCACGTGCGCTACCTAGATCAGACCTGTCTTTGGCGCCTTCACTAAGTTCCCCAAAGCTGCGCTCTTCCTGCTCAGCGTCTCTGAGTGCGCATTCGTCCTCATCTTTCTCGGAAGGAACGACGTCTACAGCTCCCATGTCGTCTGGGAGGTTCTGTACTCCACTGTCGTCCAGCACCTTGGCTTCTACAGGCGCGGACGAACCAGTGTTTACTCCTGACATTAGTGCTGGTATACAGTTCTCGTCATGCTCCTGACGCGTTTCCGCCAATTTCGGATGAGGGTCGGCTCTGCACCCAGTCGCGGTGTTCCCGCTACTGCAGCTGCTTTCTGGAAAGTCGCAAAGCTCAGAGCAGTGCGAAAGCACGGGACTCGTTTCGCATTCCTCGCCAGAGACACTAACGCACAACTCAGCGTTCGCAAACTCTCCATGCGCCTGCTTCCGTTGATCGTAAGTTTCGGGTTTCTGCATCTCTGCCGAACGCGCTGAACAACACGGTGTGCCGTCCTCATCTACTTTGCTTGCGTCGGCGCAAGTGTTTTCACTAATGTCCAGACGGACGTCCTCTCTGCCCTGTTCGGCAACTTCTCCTGCTTTCGACACGCTAGGAGATTCGCTTTCCGGTAACTCCGCCACAATCTCAATGGGCGGGACCTCTGTTAGTGCATCGTCCGATGCTGTGACTACCTTATCCGATAGTGTAGAGGTTTTCTCAGTTGGCGAATGCGGGGCAATTCCCAATGTTACCGCAGCAGTTACATCTGCCAAGCACGGACTACGTTCCTCTGTGCCGCACTGGCAGCTCTGCTCTACAGCTACGCACTCTACCTCTGTGTCACAATCATCCGACCCTTCAGCATTTTCGAGCCACTCTAAAATGTCGGCTTTAAACTGGTACGGAAAATCGTTAAAGGATGGGGTGCTATTCTCTCGCAGGTACCTTTGGCGAAGGTCCAGCGGTGACACGTTATATCTCGCCAGTAAGAAGCTTTTTAGCTCATCGTAGTCCGCCAAGCCGTCGTCCAACAGGCGCTTGACAACGTCATACGCTTCGCTGGAAAGCAGGGCTACCAACTTCTGTGCCCAACCATTCCGCTCAACGCGCTTTCTCTCGCAGACGCGCTCGAACTCCGCAAGATATTTCGCCATATCTTCGGCGATCACGAAGGGCTGCGGCCTGTCTCTCAGCTGCTGACCGTCGGTCTCATGCAGAGCGGACAATGTTCTATCTCTCTCATAAAAGATCTCGTGTGCTTCAAGCTCCAGGTCCATCAGTTTCTTAGCGCGAGCATGCCGTTTTATCTCAAGCTGCTTCCGTTTTTCTGCCTCTTCGAGCTCAAGCTGCTTCTGTTTTTCTGCCTCCTCGCGCTCACGTTCTGCCTGTTCGCGCTCAAGCTGCTTCTGCTTTTCAGCCTCTTCGTGCTCACGGCGTTCTGTGATCTCTTCCCAGGCCTCATTGGCTTCCTCAGCCGTTACATTCTCCTTTCGCATGATCTCGAGAATCGCATGCTTTCGTTTTGCGGGGCCCAAATCAATGCCCAACTCTTCACAAATTTCGATGAGTTCCTTCACTTTGAAGTTCTCCATCGCGCACAATAGCCTCTTGTAGTTTGCCCTTTTCTTAGAATTCCCTTGCCGGTCACTACTATAGCACTACTAGTATGACACGCGCAAGTAATTCTTTCCAAACACGCCTCGTTAACTCCCTCTGCACCAGCTTTCGTTTCAAAGCGCTCCGACTTGGCTCGAAACAGCAAAGCTCTCTCCAGTGCAACACACAGCCCTACTCTAAACTACAATCACCTGTGCTAGAGCAGTCTGGCGAATTGAGGGGAAAACATCAGGCACTCACCGCGCCGAGGTAGCTGACGCCGGTCGATCCCGAAGCTGCCATCCACTGTTGGGACTGGGACATCCCACCGCTTCCACCACTGTTGGGACTGGGACATCCCACCGCTGCCACCACTGTTGGGACTAGGGCATCCCACCGCTGCCACCACTGTTGGGACTTGTGGTCCGAGCCAGGAAACGGTCGAGGCGACGGTGAGTCAAATGAACTTTATGTACAGTATGTACAAGGGCTTTTACATGATACAAGGGTCAAGAGCACCACGGGCAGGCACACAGAAGAAGGGCGGCCCCGGCGGCGAGCGTAGCTCCGGCGTGGTGGCTCTTCTGCTGCCCGTCTGGTGCTCGGGTTGAGCGCGGCTCCGCTTTTAAAGCCGCTGGAAACGGTTACGGCAGCCAGCCGTTCAAATTAGACCAATGGTCGAGAGCCGGCGAGCGGCGGAGGAGTTCGCACCGACGGAGAGGAGGAAGGGTCCGTGTCGGCGCCGCGGCGTCGGGGTGAGTCACGCTGCATGTCGCGACTTGTCCGAGAAAGTCTGGGCCTGCTTTGAGCGTCGGCGAGCGCGCAGCGCTTGTTTCCAGGGGGGCCAGCCAGCGAAATGGGAGCTCCGGCACTACAGTGGGCAGCCTCGTTGCCGGCGAGACCGGCGTGTGCTGGGGTCCAGATTATAGTCACGCTTTCGGCGAGAGACGACTCGTCCAGAATTTTGGCAGCACGATTGCTGACTCTACCCTTGCTAAAATTCCTAACCGACGCTTTGCTATCGCTGACGACGTGTTTCACGCCTGGTCGTGCAATGGCAATGGCTATTGCAGTCTCCTCCGCCTCTACCGGCGGTAGAACTCGGTTTCTTTCGATTCCTATGGGGATCTGGGTGTCTAATAGGGCGACTGAGGTTACGTCGCCTTCTTTCCCGATCGCTGCATCGGTGTAGGCGACCGATCCCGGCGGGAGTTTGTCCAATTTGTTAGCGAGGTGCTTAGCTCTGCTTTTCCTCCTCCCCTCGTCGTGTACGGGGTGCATGTTCTTCGGTATGGGGCAGACGTATAGATGCTTTCTGATTTCTCGATCTATGCTTTCCCGGACACTTTCGCCTTCCCCGGGCGCTAGTAGGTTTACCCAATCGAGGATTTGTCTACCTGGCGTCGTTCCTGGGAGTCGCTCTCTCTGGGATATCCTGACCGCCTCAGACAGCTCTTTCCACTCATTACGCAACCCCATTTTCTCGAGAATGTTGTTAGAAGTAGTTATGGGAAGCCCTAGAGCGCACTTCGTGCATCTCTTAGTTATGGTGTTTATTTCCCGTTCTTCGCTCTTGTTGATATTTAGGAATGGAGTCGCGTAGCAGATTCTGCTCGTGACAAAAGCTTGTACGAGTCTGAGTCTACTAGCCGCCGTGAGGCCACTCCTTCTGTTGGACGTCTTCTTAAAAACTGTGACTACGAGCTCCGCCTGGTCCTTTAATTTCTTTATCAGGCTTTTGTTACTACCACTGCGGTTGATAATCATACCTAATGTTCTAATTTCATCCACTTTCGGGACCTCGTTCCCGTTGACTTTAATTTTGATATCTGGAGTTATCTTCCCGCTACTGCTGGTCATTACCAGGAGCTCCGATTTTTCTGGCGAACAGCATAGACCTACGCCCTCTGCGTGTTTGCTGATTATATCTGCTGCCTCTTGGAGCCTGGATGTGATATACGAGTCGTTCCCTTTGCAGATCCAGACGGTCACATCGTCCGCGTAGATGCTTAGTTTTAAGCCATCGAGATGCCCAAGCTTACGGGGGAGCTTTCTCATTACGATGTTAAAAAGGAAGGGTGAGAGCACAGCCCCCTGCGGAGTGCCTCTATTGCCCAGCGGGAACTCTTCCGATGTTAAGCCCTGAAAGCTGATAACCGCCGTCCTGTCTCGCAGGAATGATCTAATGTAGTTGTAGGTTCTTTCGCCTACTCATGGCTCAGCTAGCCCGTCGAGAATGGCGTCGTGGCTGACGTTGTCGAAAGCTTTCTTGAGATCTAAGCCTAGAATGGCTTTCGTATTTTTTTTTCCTGAAGTCGCTGACTACATCGTTATGTAGTCTGAGCATGGTATCTTGCGTACAAAGGCCGTACCTGAATCCATCATTCTCTTCGCATCATTCTCTTCGGTGTATGTGGTTAGCCTCCTGTGAATGACTTTCTCTAGTAGTTTGCCTACGCAGGAGGTTAGTGATATTGGGCGGAGATTCTCTAAGCCCAGTGGCTTTCCCTGCTTGTGGATTAGGGTGATCTTAGCCCTCTTCCACTCTGGGGGTACTTGACCACTCTCCCACACCTGATTTAGGTATCCGGTTCGGGCTCTGGTCGATTCGTCGTACAGATTGCCGAGCATCTTGCCGATCGTCTCTTTAGGCCGTGCAGCTCCGCTCTGACTTCTGCCACTGTTATGGGCGCGTCAAGCTCGCTGTTCGCCGGTCCGTTGTAATCTCTGTAATGCGCAGTGGCGGGGGGGAGCTACGTACGTGGACTTGAGCTTCTCAATGAGCTGTTTGTCCGTACCCTTAAAGTTATACCTCGCCTTGACCTGTTCTATGTTGGCAGCCGTTTTGGACTTACTGGGGTCTATCAGGAACCTGAGCAGTTGCCAGGTCTTGGCCCCATTCATGGTGCATTTGTTATCCCAACGCTGCGACTCGAGTTTCCGTGCGTATTTTTCTATCTCGACGTTGTGTCTGGCTATCTCTCTCCTGAGATTTCGGTTCCACTTTTGCTTTTTGAGTTTCTTCGTTAGCTCTTCTTTCTTTTTGAACATGCCGAATAGCCTGCTATCCATCGCCTTAGGAAGAGCTTCGCCTTTAATTTCTTCGGTGGCTTCGTTTACATGGTTAATTAACTGGGTGGCCCAAATTTCAATGCACTCAATATCCCCAATGTCTTCCCGTTCTCTGATCTGTCTGAATTTATCCCAATCCACTTGGGTTTCCTTCTGATACACAGTGGGCTTAACGCTCACTTTCCTGCTTAGTTCTACCTCTAGCACGTAGTGGTCGCTACCGAGATCCTGATGCTTGTTCGTCCACTGGACTATGCCAGTTCTATGGCAAAGAGTCAAGTCCGGGTTTGTGTCCACTGACACGCTGTTGCCCACCCTCGTCGGGCATGTGATGTCGTTAGCGATGTAGAGGTTTGACTCATTGATGTCTTCCAACAGCGTTTGACCCTTCGGGCTGCTGGTCGTGTAACCCCATTCTCGATGTCTGGCATTAAAATCGCCGGCTATTCTTAAGTATCGGGCCAAACCTCGCCTTCGTGCACCTCGGGGATCTGTACACATTGAGTAGAAATATGCTGCCTCGGTTCTTTTTGCCGGTCAGGATCTCCACAAAGACCGTTTCGGTCTCCCTGTTGCCTACTTCGTGCTGGACGACGGCGACGTTGCTTTTGAGGTACGTCACGACCTGGGTTTTACTTCCCTTCCCGCTATCGTAGCTTTTGTCCCCCGAAAGCTTCCATACACCTCGCGTTTCCTGCAGAGCCATTGCCAAAGGCTGTGTGTTCTGGCTAGCTACGTACTGTTGCAACAGCCATCGCTTCATTGACAACGACCGGCAATTCCATTGCCAAATCTTAGACGTTTTGGTATCCATTATGATTCTGATATTGTACACCCGATGCGTTGCAAAGAGCTTGAAGCATCGTTTCTAGCACTGCAAATCTCGCCTCGAGTTTCTTGTTTAGGTTCAATTCGAAGTCTATGATTTCATCCTTGACCACTTTTCTAAATGCCACATGCTTTCTGGCTTGTCCAATTACACTAGTGTCCTCTGATTTACGTTTCGCGGGTCTAGCCTGATCGATGTTCATTTCATCTGAGTCGTCACTCTCTCCGCCACAATTGCTCTCGCTTGCCCCACCGGGGCCCCGTATGACGGGCGGCCTGAGCATCGGAAGTGCCGGTGCAGGAATAGCTTATGCCTCTTTTAACTCTTTAACTACCTCAACTAGGGATTTGAGGGTTTCTTTAATCTTTGACGTCTTCTTTAATTATTCTGATTTCTTTGCTATGCTCAGCTTGCGTCTGTTGTAGTACGGAAAGTTAAGAGTTTTTTTCTTTGGAGACCCCGCTAGGGAAGCTAACCGACTTACCGCCTGCGTTGGCTTCTTCCTTCGTCGTTGCTTGTTCGGCCGGCGTCTCCACGGTCTTCGGCCAATGTTTCTTGTCGTTCTTGGGTGGGGTGATTGTGGAGGCCCCCTGCTCTTGCTCGCGTTGGCTTCTTCCTTCGTCTTTGTTTGACCGGCTGGCGTCTCTCCGGGCTTCGGCCAGTGTTTCTTGTCTTCCTTGGGTGGCGGTGGTTGTGGCGGCCCCCTGCTCTTGCTCCTGGATCTTGGCTCATCTCTGGTGGCTGGAGTCTCTCGCACGGCCCGTTGTATTCGCGGTGTCGCCTCTTCCTCTCTATCTACCTCGGGTTTGCGGTGGCTCTTGCTGCTTGTTTTGAGCCAGGATGGCTTCTTTCTCTGCTTGTCGGACTTTTAGAATGTGCGGGGTCCGGTACATGCTTCTGCAGGGGTTGTGCCCCAGGGGGTGGCAGCCGCCACACAGTAGGCATTGCGGCTCGCAATCTTGTTCGTGCCCCTCCGGCGGATTAAGCATTCTGCACCCTTGGCAGCGCTGGCTGGTAGGGTCCGGGAAGACGTCCGACCGATGTCCTAGGTTGCCGCATGCGTAGCACAACTCGAATTTCTTTTTATAGAGGTTGCACCGGTATAGAAATCCGTTGAACCACACCTCTCTCGGAACTTCTTGGTCTTCGAAAATGATGAGCATGAGCACGGTTTTGGATTTTTTCCCGAGCCTCCTCGCTCCAACGTAGCCAGGGTTATTTCTGAGCCACTGCCGAATTTCCTGTTCCGTGACGTCCAGCGGAACGTCGTATATGACGCCCTTGCCGCCCTCCGGCATGGCCGCGTGAGCAGTTGTGTCTATCTCCACTGGCCCAATTGTTATGGTCGCAATTTTCTCGTACCGCTTCGTCCTGCCGAGCTCCGGGGTCATAATTAGTAGGGACTGATTCTTTGGGTTGGCGATGAATCTGTCTTCCCCGTTCAGGTCGAGGCCTGCAGCCGTAGTCAGGACCTGGCCTAGCTTCGGCCCCGCTTTCCTCGTCAGCTTATCCGTGCCGCCGTGCAGTCGCAGCACTACGCGGAACATCTTCTTCGGTATTTTCGATCTGACCCTTCGCTCCCCTTCACGGGTGCCTCCTTCTTCGCCTCGGACGCTGCGTCGCATTCCTTCACACATCTGCCGCCCTGCCGGCGGAACCATGAATTTTCTTTTAAGGCATCAATCGGCTCCATATTTCCATCCTTACTAATGTCAGAGTTCGGCTGGCAGCTCGGATTTTCCTCGTCCTGCCAGTCCATGCCGTCCACGCTCCAAGGGTCTCCCCTCGAGGGCGGCTAGGGCGGACGCTAGGCTCGGACGCTAGGCTTAACTTGGCGACGTGGTTGCTCCGAACTTCAAAGTCTCGTAAAAACCAAACTGGTGGTCCCACCTTTTAGAGAGTTGGTTCCATTTGATCCTCTGGACTTCCGACAATCAGTGTGAAGTGAGATGTTGCTGGGTGCATCCAAAAACCGCCGAAAAAGGCCATTAACAGCAGAGCTCGACGTGGCAGCGTCTTCACTCCTCGGCGCCACCTCGCGGCCTCTGGCTAAGGTTAAGCTTGGATATCTCGAAGCGAAAAGCTCTCGCTGCTTTTCAGCCAACTCCCAAGCTACCACTTCTGGATCGGTGTTTCTGCGCCGTCCGACTGTTGTTTCTTCTTGCAAGCGTTCGTCACGAGCGGACGTGCGATTCATGGGCTCCGTTAACAATCTTCGATTGCGGCGGATTAGAATATTGGATCACCGTATATTTACCATCCACGGGTTGCCTTCAACGCCTGACTTCGCCTGGTATCACCAGTGAGCCTGTTAGTGCCTCATTTTCGACGCTAAAGCCTGTCTGACTTCTCGTCACCCCGTGAAGAGCGCTAACCCTAACGGCCAAGGGGTTGGGGTGCCTTACCGCCGCGGAGACGCCGGTGCGCCCGTGGATGCGCGGCATAGCGTTCGCGCAACGCGGGTCTAACGACGCTCGCCAGTGAGTGCTCCCGCTTCATTCATCACTACCACGACCACGATGAATTCTCTAAGAGGCTACGACCCGACGGAGATGGACTTCAGTCATGTACCAACATCCCAGCAGCAGCTGATGCCCCGCAGGATCTCCCGAAGGAAGACAACAGCCATGGCTGGAACATATGGTCCCGGCGCAACAACGACAGAGCGGCGCAAGCTAAATCCACGCCTCCCAAGGAAGAGCCGGAGAAGAAAGAACGCCGAGAGCCTCCTGCACCAAGACCTCCGCGTCTACCGAGTCTCAGCAATTTTCCATACAAAGTCATCATTCGACCTAAAACCACGGTGGATCTGCAATCTGTGGCTCCACGCTCCTACGATCTCGAATTAGGGATCCAAGCAGCCCTCAACACCCCTCTACAGGAAAAGCCAACGCTGCGCGTTGTTAGCCAGCAGAACATTATAATGGTGTGTACTCACTGTGAGGAAGACGCGTTCCGCCTCGCCAAGCTTAATTGTCTGCACCTCGACGGCAAGAGTATAACGGTCACCGCCTATGTTGCCTTGCCAGATGATGTTTTCAGGGGTGTCATACATAATATCAAGCCTGAAGTGAGTGATGACTCTATCTTCCAAGACGTCTCCTCACCCAGCCATACTATCCTGGGAGCGCGCCGACTGGGCAAGACTACGTCGGCAGTCATCGTCTTCGCCGGGCAGAAGGTTCCCTTCACGGTCAACTACGGGTGGTCAGAGCGCCGCTGCTACATCTACCGTAAAACGAGGGCTGCTTGTATCAACTGTGGAACGCCAGGTCACCGAGCAGACGTCTGCCCGAAACCCAAAGGGGCTGCTTGCCAAACCTGTGAAACGCCGAGTCCAGATGAGACGCACGAGTGCACACCCGTTTGCGCGCTGTGCAAGGGCCCGCACAATACTTATGCAAGAGACTGCAAAGAGAAATTTCAGAGACCGCTGAACAAGAACGCTAGTACCGCGTCACCAGACGCGGCATCAACAACGAAACTTGACGATGACGAAGGTAGGAGCAAGCCAAGCCAGAAGAGGCAGCCTGCACAGCGACACAGAGGAGCGTCGTCATCAGTCTCCCGCTCTCGTTCCGCCTCCCGCGGCCGTTCCAGCTCAAGACGCCGGGCAACAGGCTCCACCCAGAACGCCAGTCACGTGGAGGCGGGTAAAGAACAAGGGAAGGAGAACCTCATCAAGACCACCGGGGCGCTGAAGAAGACGTCCTCGGGTCAGCTTTCAGATTCGAAGGTGAGCTTTGCAGAGTGGCCTCCCCTCCCCTCGTCCTCCCCTCAGAATAACACGGAGTTGGCAGCACTCAAAAAAGAGATAGAAAGTCTGAAAAAACAAGTCAGTGTTTTAACAATCCAAAACCAAGAGCTTAAGCGAGCAACTACTAACGCAATAACGCCGGTAACTCAGCCGACTCCTCAAAACCAAAAACAGCAGGTAGTACCTAGCTCCCAGCCCGCCTTAGGCGAGGTCTATCAACAAATTATCCAAGAACTGAGGTCCTTCAAGGAGGAGTTCCAAGCTTTTCCAATTTACGTGAACGCCCAATTCCAAGAAATTCGAGAGCAGATTGCAAAGAACCGACGATACACGGAGACGGCAATTTCTGCACTTCGGAAGAAACATGCGTATAAAAGACATAAGTCGAAATTCGCTCGTACAATGCACGTGGACGAGCCATCCGATACGGATTCAACATGCCAGCCAAACCTAGAGTAAAGATCTGGCAGTGGAACTGCCGGGGATACAGGAGAAAGCAGGCTGCTCTAAATCTCCTTATATCTCAGGAATCTGACCCACCGGCAGCTATCCTAATTCAAGAACCCCACCTAATACCTATTAAACTCCAAGACTATGTGACTTACCAGCACGACCAGTTAACTGCCACGTTATTGCACAAATTATACACTGCCATATTGCACGACCCTTTCGAGCCGGATATTGCGCACTGCTATATAACTATTCTTCCTCTCCAAAGAGGAGCGGCAAGCACGCACGTATTGAATGTATACAGCCCTCCTAAAGACAGGCACGCAAAATTGGGTTCCCTCATAAAGAAATTTCTGACCTTAGCGGGCCATTCCCCCTGCGTGATTGGGGGCGACTTCAACGCACCACACCCTTCATGGGGCTACCCGGCAGCGACACCAAAAGGCAGAAAACTGGAAGAAGTAGTGACGCAAGAAGGGTTATCGACCCTCACCGATCCCACTTACCCTACGAGGCTGGGAAACAGTGTCAGTAGAGATACGTGTCCTGACCTGACGTTCACCAAGAACATACAAAGCGCCATTTGGAAGAATACCGAACAGCACCTGGGAAGCGATCACTTCATACTCTCTCTGGAGATAAGCACAAACTCGTGCAAGCGCAAAATAGGTATCGCAAGAGTTACGAACTGGGACAGGTGGAGAAAGGCCCAGACATCTACTGCAAACCCTATTACCGACCTAGAGGAATAGGTTAAAGATGAGGTGCACACTTTGAAAGCCTTTACAAAAGAGGTCTGCACGACAGAGGACTGCCCAGCGGTCGATCCGCACCTTCTACATTTATGGGAAGCGAGGCACGCATTGACAAAGAGATGGCGCAGACAACGGCTTAACCGCAAACTCAACAAAAAAATAGAGGAGATAAACAAAAAGGCAGGATGCTATGCCATATCCTTAACCAGACAGAACTGGAATTCGCTCTGTGATGGTATTCAGGGGAAGCTAGGGGTGTCAAAGACTTGGAAGCTCCTACGTGTCCTAATCGACCCCAGCAGCAGCAAGTCTGCCTCTAAAGACAGGCTCACGAAGATCGTACACGCCACCCCGGGTACGGACACAGAGTTGATGGAAAAGCTCAAGACCAGGTATCTGTGCACGGACCAAGTCGTGGAACAGCCGGAGTATTCTGGGCTGCCGAATCCCGAGCTGGACATCCCACTCACGAAAGAAGAAATCAAAGCAGAAATCGCGGCCATGAGAAAAAATGCAGCTCCAGGTCCAAATCAGATAACAGCGAAGCTCTTATTTAACCTCAGCGATGACACCATCACCTCGCTGGTGGAATGCTTCAACGAGCAGCATTGGGCTACAGGAACGTTACCAATATCCTGGAAGACAGCCGAGGTTCGGTTCATTCCGAAGCCGAACAAACCCCTTAAACTGGACAATCTAAGACCGATATCGCTGACCTCGTGTTTGTGGAAACTCATAGAGAGGGTCATCAACACGAGACTGAGCAGATACTTAGAAGATAGCAACCTCCTACCTAACACTCAATTCGGCTTTCGCCCTCACCTATCAACACAGGACGCCCTGTTGTACTTGTACAAAGACCTCCTTGAGACACCTCCCAAGTCACACACAAGGGCCATCCTGGCACTGGATTTGAAAGGAGCGTTCGATAACGTTCTACATAAAAATATCCTGCAAAGCCTCGCCGATACCAACTGTGGCGCAAGAACCTACAACTATATCAAAAACTTCTTATCAGCCAGGCAAGCCACTATAAACTTCAGTGGAATAAAATCAGATCCCATCACTCTAGGCCCAAGGAGAACTCCGCAAGGGGCGGTACTGTCACCCCTCTTGTTCAACTTGGCTATGAAAGATCTACCAGGCCTTCTTTCCGAAATTCCCGGCATCAAACACACATTGTATGCGGATGATATCACTGTCTGGTGCAACTCGGGGAGTGACGCCGAGATCGAGGAGCGTCTTCAAGCAGCAGCGGACACGGTGGCCCGGTACGCCAGGGAGAGAGGCCTCCAGTGTGCGCCGGAAAAGTCCGAGTTGCTAATTCTGAAGAACCCGAGGACACCCCTAGTGCAGAACATCTCAGTGTATATAGAGAGCCACCCAGTACAGAAACCCACGCAGATCAAGATCCTAGGGCAGTATATCCCGCAGGGGCGACAGAACACCACCACAATGAAGAAGCTTACAACATCCACCGAGCAAATCCTCCGGATGATACATCGTATCCGAAATAAACACCATGGCATGAAGGAAAGGGACACCATCCGCTTAGTGCAAGCTTTCGTGATCTCGCGGATAATGTACGGGACGGCATTCCTTAACCTCTCCAGGTCGGAAATTGAAAAGTTGGAGACACTCATCAGGAAAGCCTACAAGACGGCACTGGGGCTACCGAACTCCACGCCAACGGCCAAGCTCATGGCTCTAGTAGTACATTCTCTTTCGATGACAAATGCTTAGCTTTAGGAATATATGTAGATTTTTCGAAGGCCTTTGATCATCTTAACCACATGTTACTGCTTAAAAAGCTTCAGGTATATGGTTTCCGTGGACAATCCTTGTTACTTTTGAGCAGTTATCTAAGACATCGACAGCAGTATGTAGAATTAAACGGTCACCGATCAGATGTCAAAGCTATCTTATCTGGTGTGCCCCAAGGCAGCATCTTGGGCCCATTCCTTTTTAATATATATGTGAATGACATAACACAAATAGACAAAGAAACAAAAATTGTAATATATGCAGACGACACCACCTTGCTTTTTTCCGGGTCATGCGCCTCATCTATGATTGCAAAAGCAAACACAACGCTTACTCAACTTGAAAAGTGGACAAGATTTAATGCCCTCAAGATTAATACCTCAAAAACTAAAGCTATTATTTTCCGCCCCAAGAACAAGAACATCCAAAATAATGATGGTATATTTCTTGATAATTTTAAAATAGATGTTGTTAGCTCTTTCAAAATACTAGGTGTATTTTTCAATGAGAAAATGACTTGGGACGAGCACATAAATTACATAGCATCTAAACTATCCCGTGTCATAGGAACAATTTACGCTCACAAAAACATTCTCCCTGTAAATGTGAAAATGCTTTTGTATAAGTCATTGTTCTGCTCGCATCTTAATTACTGTCACTTGGTATGGGGAAATACATCTTTCACAAACCTCCGAAAATTACTTACCCAACAAAAAAGAATTCTTAGAATAGTATATAATGTAGCATATGACCACCCATCCAAACCACTTTTCGAGAAAGGGGACATAATGCCAATTAATGATTTATATGCATACTACTTACTCTTTAAATACAAAACCGAAAATAAAAACAATACTCCTTTCATTGCCACACTGGCTTCATTATGCAAAAAACACGCATCGTACAAAACAAGAAACAACGAAATATGGCACATTTATGCATACAGAACAGGGTATGGCAAACAGATGCTTAGGTATAGTCTACCGCACTATCTCAACCTCTGCCATAGTCACAACATGACTGTTGAGCACTCGAAAAAAAAAGAGTTGCAAAACTTTGCTTCAAGTATATGTAACCGGGTGTAACTTTGAATTGTAATTTCTGTAATTTTGTATAATTTTTGTGGTTGTTATTTTGTAACTTCTAAATTGTAATTCCTGTAATTGTGTTTAAATTTATGTTATTACAATTTTGCAATTTGTAATTTTTGTGTAATTTTGCCTTTACGTTTGATTTTTACGCGTTACAAAGTGTTACAGTTGTGTCAGAAAATAGGTTCTGTTCATGCTTCCTTTATTTCGTTAGTATTACTGCCACGTTTTTCTTTTTTTCTTTTTTTTTTCTTTCTTTTTTTAAGTTTTGCCGGTATGCTGTTATGTTGTCTGCATATTTTCCCTGTACAAGTTATATCTATTTTTGGGGAGGCGAGAGCTCGTCAAGCTACACCCCTAGCTTTTTCTCTCTGCCTCCCTCATCCTTGTGATGAAAAATAAAGGCATTATTATTATTATTATAACACCCTCAAAGAGATGTGGGGAGCACAATGGCTCTCATAACTCAATAGGCTCGCACTTACAACACCCGGCAGAGAACTGCTCGAGAAGATCCATGTTAATCAGCCCTATACAATTGACCAAAGGGAAGAGGTCCCACGCGATGTGAGAAGACGCATCAACGTGCACCCCATTCCACGGAATATGCATCCCGCATATAACATCGAGAGGAGGAAGGCAAGAGGGGAAGCCCTGCAGAAGAAATGGGACAAGCAGACTAACACCCTTTACGTGGACGCAGCAGGACCACAGAATGGAGTCATGACTATTGTAGTCTCAACGCCTTCAGGGTCGATGGTGAACTGCGCCTCGGTGAAAACATCTAACCCCACTCACGCAGAGGAGGCAGCTATTGCATTAGCTGTAGCATCTAACCCCAACGCCGTTGTGCTCACTGATTCCCAGAACGCCTGTCGCAACTTCAATTACGGATTAATTCATAAGTCAGGGTTGTCATTGCTGACTAAGCATCCACCCAACCAAGCCTCAATCATCTGGTTTCCCGGTCACCTGGAACTACCAGGAGGAAACGAAGCCGCTCACAGGCATGCCCGAGCTCTTCTATACCGGGCGTCTCCCCCTGATGACCATGAAGGGTGCCGTGACCTGATAGGTTTAGCAGTGTATGCTGACAATCTCGCGCCATACAGAACAGCCAGAAAGGAGTGCCCAACACCACACAAATCCCTCAATAAGTTAGAAGAGAACACCCTTAGGAAACTACAAACCAACACATACCCAACACCAGCTAAATTACACCTGTGGTACCCTACACTATACCGTATTGTGCGTTTTTATTCTAAAGACTTTCAAAATTTTTCTTACCTCAACCGCTGGCTCGTTCGCGGTGAAACTGCTCATGGAGCTTGCGTATTATGGTAACTTTTGTATCGTAGCGAGTTTTACAACGGTACTTGCTTAGTTGAGCCGTGGATGATGCGAAAACGTAGTCGTCTGCGTCGATATCGGCGAACCGAAGCCCAAAAAACCGAGTTTTTGCTGACGGGCGGCAGTAGCGCCATCTATCTTCCACAACGAAATTAAACAAGAAAAACACAGCTCAGGACTTCGCGACGTCGTCCTCCGGCGCTTTAGGAGAGCCACGAAAGCAGACGATATAAGCTGAATTGGATAAAGTCATTGGACGAAAAAAAGAAGACGTCAAACAATATTCTTTTAATGGCACAGCCTCGCTAAAATAGTTGTTTCGGGCATTTTTTCCGCTCACTTGGCCGAACATGTTCGAAGCCCTTCAGTTGAAGCAGACGAAAAGGCCCCCGCGCTCCTTGTAACGCTCGCCTTAGCGCCTTGTGACGCTTTCTACTGCAGGAGACAGATGGCGCTACTGCCGCCCTTCAGAAAAAACTCGTGTTTTGGGCTTCGGTTCGCCGATCTCGAGGCAGGCGACTACGTTTTCGCATCATGCATGGCTCAACTAGGTAAGTACCGTTGTAAAACTTGCTACGATACAAAAGTTACCATAATACGCAAGCTCTGTGTGCAGTTTCACCGCAAACGAGCCAGCGGTTTAGGCAAGAAAAATTTTTAAAGTCTTTACGATAAAAACGCACAATACGGTACTCTCCGCAGTGCCCACACTGTGGAGAGGTAGCTAACCTCTACCATATGGTGTGGGCATGCCAATTTAATCCCTTACTTGACCCCATTCCCAACCCCTCGGAGGAGCAGTGGGAGGCTATTCTGCTCAGCGATGATCCTGACCGTCAGCACTGGCTGGTGGGGAGGGCCACCGCAGCAGCAGCAGCCAATGGACTACCGGACTAGGCGGCCCACCCACATGTTCTGAAAATACTGAATAAAGATGTTTTCAATCAATCAATCAATCAATCAATCCTTCCATGGCGAGTGTCTGCGTCTGTTCTATGGGCAAGCGCGCCTTATATACCCCTTCTTTCAAATACCCACTGCGCACGGCGGCGGTGAAAGGTCAAACGGTGGCGAGGAGGAGAAGCGGCGGCGCACATGCGCAGTAGCACGCGGCAGCGGCGAAAGGTCAAGCGACGGAGCCAGCGCGCGGCGGCGACAACGGCTGCGGCAGCAGCGCCCACCTGCGCTCCGCGTGACGTCACTCGGTTTCGCGCATGCGCAGCTGAGGCAAATCTGTAGTGTGGCTCACGTGAAGCGCGGTGTTTACGAGCCTAGTGAAACTTTTCGCTTCAAAACTTTTCGGCCCAAACTGGTCAAAAATATCCGGCTTCAAGGCGGTAGGCGCCCGCTCGCAGTAAGGTATGGAAAAGTAGCCTAATCACGTGGCAATACATCGCATGGGAAGTTTCCTCTGCCTGCCTGAGCTGCCCTGCGACGTCGAGGACCTCTGGGGTGCCCTTTTCAGCTGCGGCCGGTGGTCTCGGCTGTCCCTGCGGCCACCGCTGCCGGTTCCTGCGGCCAGTCGGCGGTTTTTCGGCCGTTTCTTCAGCTTGGGATTGTACACCCATTGCCCTGCTGTGGTTGGCCGCGGCGCCTGCCCTCGGCGGAAAACACTCGGTTCGACCGGCCTGCGGCGCTGGGAGACTCAGGTAGGCCGTTTCATCGCCCTCCCGCGCGCGGTCGCGGTCCTCGCCGGCTGCCTTTTCTGGGGCGCTGGCCTTTTTTGGCCGCGTCTGTGGGCCTCGCGCTGAGGCTTATCCCTAGCTAGGCGTAGGGCCGCCTCCCCCCCCCCCCCCCCCTGCGCCCCCGGTGTTCGCAATTCTCCAACGGGTTTTTCAGAAAGAGGGCACTCCGTGTGTCGACAGAACTGCACAACAAGGCCTGGGGTGCGGCGTGATTTCGGTGACTATATAGAATCGACAGCGCACTTCCTCACCAGAGCTGGATTTGGCCACCCTGGTGTAGTACTTGGCTGCAACCTTTTATGAAAAACCCGATCAACCCTCGGCCCTGACTTCCCAGCGGCTGCGCGCAACTGACCAAGGCGGTGGTCAGAACTGTGACGCAGCTGAGGATGCTAAGAATCATTGGCTCCGGACGGGCCGCCATTGGAAACTGAACCTAGCAACGTTTAACGCAAGAACCTTATCCATTGAGGCTTGTTTAGCCCGGCTGTTGGAAGAATTAACGGGTATTAAATGGGTTTTCATTAAGTTTAGTGAGGTTAGGAGGACAGATGAGGCGTATAAAGTACTAAAAGATAGGCACGTACTGTGCTATCGTGGTTTAGCAGACAGACCAAAACTAGGTGTGGGGTTCCTCATCCATCAGGATATAGCTGGCAACCTAGAAGAGTTTTATAGTGTTAACGAGAGGGCGGCAGATATCGTAATTAGGCTTGATAAGAGGTACAAGCTAAAGGTGGTGCAGGCCTACGCGCCTACATCAAGCCATGATGACCAGATCGTTGAAAGCTTCTATAAGACGTGGAATCGGCATGACCAAAGAAAAATCACAGTACACCGTACTAATGGGCGACTTTAATGCGAAGGTAGGTAAGAAGCCCGCTGGAGACCAGGCGGTAGGTGACAATGACATCCGTTATAGGAATAGCAGGGGAGAGTTATTAGCAGAGTTCGCAGGTAGAAACAATTTACGGGTCATGAATACCTTCTTCCGCAAACTAGCCATCAGGAAGTGGATGTGGAAGAGCCCCATTGGTGAGACTAAAATGAAATAGACTTCATACTGTGCGCTCACCCTGGCATCGTAGAGGATGTGGAGGTCCTCGGAAAGGTCCGTTGTAGCGACCACAGAATGGTATGGTGTCGTATTAGCTTAGATTTGACAAGGAAACGGAGGAAATTAGTGAAGCAGAAGTCTATTAACGAGTTCGCATTAATAGGGAAAGTAGAGTAATTCGGGATCTTGCTGCAGAACAGATTTTCAGCTTTAACTGCGGATGACGACCGTAATGTTGAAACAATGAACGATAATCTCACCGCTATCATTACAGAGTGCGCTGCAGAAGTTGATGGTAGGATGGTTCGACAGCATACCGGGAAGCTATCTCAGGAGACTAAAGATCTGATTCAGAAACGCCAAAGCATGAGGACGTCTAACTCCATAGGCAGAAAGAACTAGTAGAGCTATCGAAATTAATAAATAGCGCCAGGTAGCCGACATCAGCAAGTTTAACATGGAGAAAACCGAGCATGATCTAAACAGCGGCGGTTGCCTAAAAGCAGTTAAGGCGGCGGTACCACGCTAGCGGCGGTCAGCAGCCGTTTTTTGTCATGTTTGTGTGAGCGGTGTGGCTCATCCGTTTGCGCTAGAAAAATGATATTGAGCGCATTGTAAAGATAATTGTATCTTCTTTGCGATGGTATGTGTCGCTAAAAGCTATTCACGTTAGTATGATAGCAGTGAGCAAAAGAGCGAGGGGCATAAAACGATATTTTTGCTCGACTTGCCTGCGTTGGATTTGCTGTTGACGAAAACTACTGCTCCGAAAAGAAAACTGCTTCTGCAGCTTTTAGATTAAGTGTGACTCGAGGACCTTACAGGCAATTTATTGAGTTATATTGGGTGGTTATTTAGAACTGGTGCCATAAAAAAGTGTGAAATTTAAAAGAATGGCGCATTAATAACTCCTAGTCCAGTTCATAAATCACAAACATATTTAGCAGGATTGTAGATAGTACCCATGTTGTTAATTCTTGAAAATTTCATTGAGCTACATGTCATAATTTTTTAGTTTTCATTGTTCAAAGTTGGTCGTAACCTAGAAACTGCGCTTTTTTGATCTGAGTTTTAGAAGGAAATAAACGTCGTATAGGGAACACATTTTGCACGCGAAATATTTAGGAAATATTCAAGGACCTGCTCAAGTCCGAATTTCGCTATGACAAACAGAACGGTATTACTGCGCCATTCAATTGCGCTATTTTTTGGTGCGCCGTAACCTCCGCAAAATACATCCAGCGCGAAAGATCACTGTTATATTCCAGGCTTTTTTGACAGGAACTGAAGTCCCTGGTCTTAAACTACCAGTGATGTAAATTTGGGTATGATAAACGACTCACGTTAGCTCGCACTCGCCCCGTTTGTTGGTCGACGGGGCTGCTGCATTTGAATCTCGCGGGCGTTTTGACTCAACAATGGAGTTCCGCCGGTCAACGACAGTGGCGCTGTCAAACATTTTGAAGCAAGACGTACGAGACAGTAACTATTGGGGTTTACTGAAACGTGTGCGCAGCGCCTCCCCTGTGTGTGTGACGCCCGCAACTCTCGCCCCGGTATTCTGTACCGGTACGGACGACTGACTACGCTGAAGCCTGTCCTGCCTTTCGGTCGCTTCTTCGGCTGCTCCGCAGGCTGTCGTCGGTGTATCGTGCTGTTTTGCTTGTTGGTGTTTTTTTTTACTGTGCTTTTGTATTTATGTGCAGCGCCGTTTTTTATCACGTTATCTTGCCAGTTTTTTTGTGTGTAAAAGTGTCAAATGTGGAATCGGCGGCGATACCTTCAACGCAAAAGGTCGACGATCACAAAGCTTCGTACGCGCATGGCTGATGTCAGGGCCAAACGCAGGTGAGCCATTCGGACCGCAATTTTGTTATTAGTATGTGCATTGAAGTCCCAACTGTACCTGTGTCGCGTGCGTGAGCTACCTCGTAGTGTGTGTTATCGAGTGCGGTTTTTCATGAACGCGTGTGCAAGATTACCAGTGTCACGGCACTGTGACATTTCGTAAGGCGCCTAGTCGTTTGCTCTTTTGCAACAATATAGTTTTTCTTTCCGCCCTCCTGTTATGGCCTCGTAGGTGAGTATATGTGAGGTAAAATCATTATAGAGGGTATTTTTGCTATAAACTTATCACTTGTTTCATACAAATGCTTGAAAGCTACACAGCCCTCGTTGAGTTGGGTGTTTTCCTTAGCTGAAAAGGCGCTGAAGCACATTTGTGGATGAATGCACTCTAAATATGCTTGTAATTGATTTTCAAATGTAACCGTTGAGATCCCTGCTATATGAAACATGAAACAGTGTGTTTTCATTTCTTTCCGCTTTATATTTTCAAAAATGTGGGGCTTTTATATGTCCGTTGCAACGTCACTGTTGAGTTGTTTCTTTTTCCCAAGTATAGCTTAGTTGGACATGCTGTACTTCTTATGCCTGGTCCTTTCTTCTGTTCTATAGCTGCGTCTTTTCTTTTGCTACTAGCCCGCTTGTGGCGTTCACTTTCCTTGGAAGCACAGTATCAATATACACTTTCAAGGGATATTCAACCTCACAGCTCACATTTTTCTGCTTGTGTGCAATGGATACAGCCTTCTGCTGGTAAGCTTTTTCTTCGTGAACTGCTGGTGACATCAAAACAAGCAGTGTATCATTGTTCCAGCAGCTTTGTATCACCCTGTATGGCATAAGCAGAATATGTTTCTATCGTGCTCAGCAGGCTTTTATCCTAACATATCTGCTCTCATTGTTACAGTGGCAGCAAATTACTTAGATGTATGTAAGGACTTTTCAGTCCACTTGCTATGTTTATGCACATATTTTCTTTCCTTTTCCGTTACTGCCCTCACATTTTTGTATGACGGGAGGTAAGCATATGTGTTTGTGTGTTACTGAAACACTAAGTCAATGGAAAGTAACTGCAATGGTTGAGCAGTAAAGAACAAGCTAATACCCACTTTTGAGCACTGACATTTCCTGTCACTTCCTGAAAATAGACTCACATATGACATTGGTATGGTCTTGTTTGCTTGCAGGCTGCCACCATGATGTGCGGGGGAGTTGTGCAAGGCATCTGAACGTGCTTAGCAGATGTTGTAATAAAATGGTCCTGTTTTTATAAGGAACATGCGTTTGTCTTTTGAAAATGCACATCAATGGAAGTGAATGAAGCCTTCTGCTTCTGTCTCTACCAGTGGCGAAGTGCATGTGTGGACAGTGCGATTTCACTAGCATTGTAGTGGCAAAGCATGCCCCCAAAATTATATGTCAATCACACACTGCAAGAAAAAAAGAATGCACGGATAACATTCTTGAAAGGTATATGGGAGCGTAGCTGGTGATATGCATGCGCGCAATGCAGCAAAAACAATGCCAGCATCTCTTGCCATTGTTTGCACTGCATGAAATACCAGTACTTTCCCTCAGCGGTGTGCAAACCACGGATACCGAAATCGTTAGAAATGCAATCAGTTGTCAGTCTCGGCTACTGGGTATTATGATTCAAAACTAGCTCTTGTAAATGGCGGTTTCCGGAAGAGCTGCTCCACAATAGTACAGCGACATTTGCTGCGCATGGCGCTGCACGATTGCGCGTGTAGTGTCTAGATAGGAGTAGGTGAGTTGCTTGCTGCTCGCACCGCTGGCACTTGCCACGTGCCAGCGCAAGTGCCAATCTGCTCGCGGGTGCTCAAAAGCGGTGGTGTCCCTCATTGTTAGTCATGGCTGGAATTCCGCTCCGGTCAAGAATGGAGAAAATTGTGCTGCGGGCGTGCGGGGCAGCTTGGTGTATGCGAGTGAGAGGGGAGCTTGCGGAGCGGGCGAGCGTAGTGTATGTGTGTGTGAGAGAGAGAGAGTGCGGTCGCCCTCTCCCGAAGTGCGCGCCTCACGTGTCAGGTCGCCGGCAACTTTCGCGGTCCTTCCCACTGGCTGTATCGCCTCGCGTAATGGAAATACAAGCAGGAGGGAAGGTTTTCCCTCTCTCTCTACCCTTTGTTTTCCCCTTCACTGTCATCTCGCTTTCCATTTCCATCCCCCAGCCCCAGCTCAGGTGCTTCTAGACATGATAGCAGATGCCGGCGCTGGCAAGAATCCTTTTACCTTCTTTTTCATTTACAATAAAAGCCACTTACTACTACTACTCAGGATAGTTCCGTGAACACGAGGGGCCGAGAGCTTCTGGTGAAATTTATTGGAAACCGGTATGAAGTCCTTTGGCTGGGTGGTCTGTGGATGACATTGGTGAAAACATTTTGTCTAAGAGCTATTTTTCAGCAGATTTCGAAGCTCTCTCAGCAAAACCATCAAGGACTTCAGGATAATTCAGCAAGGTTATGTGGGAAGCAGGTTTTACATCGCGAATTGTTTTTTGACCTGGTTTACAAAGCGGGGAACATAATATGACGTTAGTGTCGATCCGTATTTACAAATTAGAAGAAAGACCATAAATATTTTCAAAATGGTGCTCGTCTACCTGATAAACATTTACGACCAGATTTTCATTAGCGTGGTTATGAAAAAACCCTAATTGGAAGGGTCCGGAACTCTACATTTTACCAGATCTGACGAACGCTTCAGCCTCTTGCTCAGGACGGTTCCTCATGCTTGTTTACAAAAAAGCATACAGCAGCAGCATGCTTGCATTGTCTTCGCATTCCGGCCTTGAAATAGCATTTGCCACAGCGGTTGCTTTTGTGTGCATGGTCATGAAACGTGAAAAAAATCTGCCATCATTTACACACACATCTATTTTCCTCAATATTTCATGACATTCTAAGATATTACGGGAGTAGGCATTGCTCTGGCTGAATGTAACTTCTAAGTCAAAATGTTTGCTTGCACATGAATGAGCACATATAGCGATGGCTCTGCAAATAAAGTGTTCCCGCATGCGCGGTAATCTCTTCAGCTTCGCATATCTGTTTAGAGGCACTTTATGTTCGCATAAAGATTGTGTTTATTATTATTAGCGCAAAACGTAACAAAACCCCATTGTATTGGCCTCGAATTTCAAGTTGATTCACTCAGGACACACACTTTCTGTCACTTCCCCATGGAGGTAGTTTTCATTGACAATCTGCTCCACTGAGTGCACGTGATCAATTAGCAATTTTCGCTCCTTCAAGTTGACAGAAAAAAAATGTTTTCACTATTTTCTGGGACACACATCTTAGGCTCTACATTTTTCTCACCTGAAAAAGAAAAAAAAACGCGACTGCGCATACAGATTTGCAGGCAGGCCAACACGTGCAAAGAAAACTGGCTTCCTTCAAGACACACGTCATCAACGCACGTGCTTCTGGCCCGAAGGGCAAAACATGCGCCGTACCGAGAAGGCTCACACTGGGAGAAGAAGGCTGCCAGGCGTTTCGAATCAGGGAACAAAGCTGGTGGGGGAGTGCTCGGCACCTGAAAAACCGGTTCAGAACCGAAATTCGACGATTTTGCCCATCGGGGCACACCTTTTTGACGTCACACTGTTTACATCAGGGAGAGGTCTATTATGAGGCACCGGCCGGATACACTGGCGCCCGGAGCGCGCTCCTGCCACCCGGCCTAAGTCATTCAGCGCAAGCGTTTCCCCTCTTCTATCCTGTGAGGGCCGGCGAGGCGTCTCGAATCGGGGTAAAAAGGCGGCGAAGGAGCCCTCGGGACCAGCAACACCGGCTCAGAACCAAAAGTTGTCAGTTCTGCCAACCGGGCCACAACTTTTTGACGTCACGCTGTTTACAATAGGGAGGGGGTTTCACAGTTCTGCGAAGCTGATGTTTTGCGAAGGCGATTGACATGCGGCCGTTCCAATCCAAGGTTCTTCTGCAGCCAAGGCCAGGCTAGAAAGAGGAGACAGACCTGTGTGCCTCTGCTGCGGGGAGTGGGTACAACTTGTCAGGGCGCACCCGCCCTGGGCGCAGTGGGGTTTGTAATAAAAATCTTTAGCGCGGCACCCAACCCTTGCTCTCACCGTCGTGGTGAAGCGGTGCGTTCCGCGTTTCTTTCCAGGAACGACGCTTGCTCCGTCAACAACTGCGGGGGGTGGGGGGAACGTACACTGCCAGTAGCCTTTATGCGCTCGCAGTTACATGCGTGGTCCTGACAGTCAACAGACTCGAGCGACCAGACGCGGTCAGGTTCGCCAGCGTAGCCTTGTAAAGTGCACCGGGGAAGGCGTGTCCACAGATGACTCACCCCTTTCATTTCTGCCTATTGAAGCCAGCACTGCCCGTTACTGCTCTGGAGACCACCTGCACCCACAATTATAAATGCATTTTCGCAGATAACATTCAAGGGCATTCAGGCAACCCTGCAAACGCGTTTCTGAAGAACGGCAGATTGGGCTACTTGGAGTTGATACATAGGGATTGAGTGGACAACAGCCCTGCCAGACACTGACACAGAATAAGATGAGACACATAGAAGGAGCCTCCTTGTACGTCGTCTTTTTCTCTGTGAGTGTCTGGTATCGCTGTTGGACCACTAACATAAAACGTGCTCCGCCTGGCGGCCGCTAGGAGGGTACGCTAATCGAAAACTTGGCATAATGCAATACAGTAAGCCGTTAGTACTGGCTCGAGTATCCGAACTGCTGACATGATAGTACCAACACAGCAGCTTTTTTTTTTTCTCTGCCTGCTCATGGATACAGCTGCGGACATATAACAAGACGAAAATAGCTACACACACACAAATACGCGAGGCCTTGCGCGAGTGCGTTTGTTGAGTCCATGTGGAGAAAGAAAACAAAGCAGTGTGCAGGGGCGTTATTGTTCATTTCCCCTATCCCCCTAGCTGACAGAGTCCCATTATCTAAAAGCGACCGTCCACCCGGAAAGACGTGTAGTCGATTTTTTTTTTCGGCAGCAGTGAAGAGAAATCAGGGCTGAGAGCCTACATGTTGCGCCGCCGGGGTGGGGGGTCTGTATGCGCTGCAGGAAATCTAGAAATCTGAGTTTACCGTAGGAACTTCGTCCAGCGTACTTGTATACACGTGACGATAAAAAGTTATAATTTCTGAAAATGAAGTGGCATCATGTTTGAGTTGTAACTGCTACATTTTGATAGTTTTCAAACGCAATTTAGTGACTTTTCAAAAATGGTTTACCGTGTATGATCGTACACGGCAAAGATATTTTTGAAACCGTACCATTTTCCGTGTTTGAATGTGTTTGTGCGCGTGCGTGGGGGGATTTATACCCCTGTCACACGGCAACTTTAGTGATACTTTCACGAAGCGCACTCCCCATGAACGAATGGCACTTTCATTGCGTTGTCACATGGCAAAAAGAGGTGCTATTTGGAAATGATGATAGTGACGATGGGTGTTGCAGGTAGTGACGATCGGTGCTGCAGCACATTGTGAAAATTAGTTTGTTTTCGCAAATATTTGCAAAATATGTCATAGCAGATGTAATTGCTTTCGCGTCTGATCGCATGCTGTTATCTAAGAAAACATCACGAGCCTGAGATTAGCAATATCTCTGCTACACGGGCGTTTCAAATACCTTCCAACCGAGTGTCATTCGAGTCGGATGTCGCCTTGTGCAGCTGCACGAACTATTCAATGGCATTTGGCTGACATACTATCAAGTCAATGGAGCTCCGCGAAGGCATTCGAGATTTTGGAATGCCTTCGAGTCACGAACACGGCCCGCACTGACGTCGCCATCCCTTCGCTCCGCCAATAACACAGGGCGACTGCACACCAGTACTCCTTTTTACAGCGCTGTATGCAAACAGCTATGTTTGTTCGCGTGAGGTAAAACGAGAGCTACGCTTTTGTTTTATTAATCCTATTTGTGTACCTGTTGTTCCTTTGCTTGTTTATGCAGCGCGACAACTTTGTAGAAACCACCGATGTGATCGCGCGCCTCGGAAACATTCGGTGGCCGGATTGCTGACATCGCGTAGGACCGACGCTTCTAATTGTCCCTGCTTTCTCCGATGTGATATTCAATTTTGAATCGCTTTATCCTGAAGTACGTTCGATGGCGAAATAAAACGTCCTTATTCCTAATCCACAAGCGACGTCGGTGACTGCTGCTGGCTGCCCAAGAGCGCGGCAGTCTGGGTCCGACCAGAGCTTTCCTTTCATTGCATGTGCATCCTGCACTGTGAAAATAGTCGATATTAGGTCACCGTTGTGAAAACTTCATTTGTTGGCCATTTGCATTCCCCAAAACGTGAATTCGCGTTCGACGGTTGCGGAAATTGCACACCCGAAACCTGCGGAATCGTTAGACCTATCGCGGAAAGGGGTCGTCGTCACTGGCAGAGCGAGAGTAGCTCTATTCAGGTATGTACATTATATTTAGTTGCTCATTACCAAAAAAAAAGTTCGCACTAAGAACCAGAATAAAAAATAAAACTTTATTTACAGCGGAGCACGGCTGCTGAGACTACACACTCGCCGATATCACAAAACGATATCACAAAAGCAGGAACGTTGCCTCGTGTGGCAACAAAATGCAGTTCCAATGAATGGATGGAAATGCTATGCTAAGGCCACAGTAGGGAGAAACCTGACGCGATTGTAATGAGTACTTATTAGCTCTTGCCAGCTATGTCCCGCAGTCTCCAGTGGAAGTTTCGCAGCCAGTGTTTCCTTTTCGTTTTTCGAACCTTGGTGGTGGTAGTAGTTTATTTGACAATAAAAAGTGAACGAAAAGAATGTTGCCGGCTGCGGCCCTAAGCGCTTTCGGGATTTTTGTTATCATACACGGATGCGCGGGCGGAAAAAAAGAAAATCAGCATTACTTGCAACGTATCTCAACGTCACAGACTACCTCTCCGCAGCTACTGACCCAACGACTTGAACGCAATATGTTTGTACCATTCTCATATGCCTTATTCTGCCCATTTTCTCTTATTTACTGTTACCATATCAGCAATCTCTTAGAATTCTACATAGCACTGGCAGTGTGTGAGTAAAAAATAAAAACACTCGCCATGCTTCGAAATCTCGGGTTGATGTTTCACTGCTGGTGTTTTTCCTGTAATTGCGAAATAAACGTTTGTATGGTGAACGGGAATCAATAGCACACAAGCTACGCGCCACGCGCCTTTGACCGCAGAAAAGGCTGTGACAACACGCATGGCAACAACCCTTTGAAACCAAGAGGTCATCTACTATTCCGCTGCATCCATTTCGACATCATCCATAGTTTTACGAAGGCCATAGCCCATAGATGTCTTGTGGCCCTTTGTTATGGATGCCAGTGGAACCTACGAAGCTTTATTTTGTAATATTGCTTGCCGTGGCTGCCGCTGCTAGTCATAAAAATATTTGTCAGGGTCGTGAGAAAAGAATAACTATAAAACAACGTGTACAACTCTGGAAAAAATGGAAACAAAATATAATTTCTGTAAATGTCACAGATATAGAGACTTCGTGTTCAGGAAAGTAAAAACAGCGCTAAATTCTACACAAAACACACAGAAAGACGGACAGGACGGGCGCTGACTCCAACTGAACACAATGTCACATCAACTGGCACCGCAAAAGGTCACATTCGAAATAGTGCCTCCTAAAAAAGAATCGCCAGGTACCACGGCAGGGCCGCCAAGGGGTGGGTAGGGACGAAAGAAGCAGTACCCGTGTGCCAAACACGTTCGAGCGCGGTCGTCATTGTCATGGCGTTTATCCCCCTCCGTGACTAACCGCCTCCTTCTGCCACAACGCGAGGGAGAGGAGGTCAAGGTAACGCAGAGAGGAGGACCAGATCGTCTCGAAGGAGCGCTTTTTCGCTTCCACGGACAAGTGGAGCCGCCCTGGTGGTTCAACTAACGTCTTGTCCAAGATGGCCGCCGTGGTACCCCCGCCTTAAGAGGAAACTAGACATAGGTAAAAACCAGATGTATGCGATAAGAGATAAAGAGGGCAATGTCATAAGCAATATGGATAAGATAGTTAAAGTAGCCGAAGAGTTTTACATAAATCTATACAGTAGCGATTGTAATCAGAATGTTACTGAGAGAGGCAGTAAAGCACAGCAATGGGACATCCCGACAGTAACGAAGGAGGAAGTAAAGAAAGCCTTAATGAACAATGCAAAGGGGGAAAGCAGCTGGTGAGGATCAAGTAACAGCAGATTTGTTGAAGGACGGAGGAGAGATTGTGCTCGAAAAACTGGCCACCCTGTATGCGCAATGCCTTGTGCCCTCGAGCGTACCTAGAGCTTGGAAAAACGCTAATATTATCTTAATTCATAAGAAAGGAGACGCCAAGGACTTCAAGAATTAAGAATTACAGACCGGTCAGCTTATTGCCTGTTGAATACAAGGTATTTACTACAGTATGGCAAATAGAGTCAGGACAAACATAAACTTCAATCAACCAAATGATCAGGCAGGCTTTCATAAAAGATACTCGACAATAGACCATATTCACGTTATCAATCAGGTGATAAATGCGTAGAATATAACCAGCTCCTATATGCAGCGTTCATTGATTACGAGAATGCATTCGACTCAGTAGAAGCCTCAGCAGTCATGCAGTCATTGCGGAATCAGGGTGTAGAAGAGTGTTATGTGTAAATATTGGAAGATATATTTAACGATTGCACAGCTACCATAGTTCTCCATAAAGTCAACATTAAAATTCCAACAAGGAAAGGTGTCAGGCACGGAGACACCATCTCGCCTATGCTATTCACCGCCTGTTTACAGGGGGTATTCCGGGGCCTGATATGGGAACATTCGGGGATAAGAGTTAAAGATTACCTCAGTAATCTGCGATTCGCTGATGACATTGCCTTGCTAAGTCACTCATGGCATGAACTGCAAAACATGATCAGTGAGTTAGACAGGCAGAGCAGAACGGTGGCGCTAAAAATTAACATGCAGAAAACCAAAGTAATAATCAACAGTCTAGCAAGAGAACAGTAGTTCGCAATTGGTGGCGAGGGGCTGGAAGTAGTAAGAGAATATGTCTATTTCGAGCAGGTAGTGACAGCTGATCCGGATCATGCGAGGGAAATAACTAGAAGAATATGAATGGGGTGGAGCGCATATGGCAGGTTCTCTCAGATCATGAATGGCAGCTTACCATTATCCCCCAAGACAAAAGTACACAACAGCCGTATCTTACCGGTACTCTCCTATGGGGCAGAAACGTGGAGGCTAACGAAGAGGGTTCAGTTTAAGTTAAGGACAACGCAGCGAGCTATGGGAAGAAAAATGATAGGTGTAGCGTTAAGCGATCGGAAGCGGGCGGAGTGGGTGAGGGAACAAATGCGGATTAATGACATCCTAGTGGAAATCAAGAGGAAGAAATGGGCTTGGGCAGGGCATGTAATGCGAAATTAAGATAACTGCTGGTCCTTAAGGGTAATGGAGTGGATACCAAGAGAAGGCAAGCGTAGCAGTGGGCGGCAGAAAGTAGGTGGGCGGATGTGATTAAGAAGTTTGCGAAAATACGGTGGCCGCAACTGGCGAAGGAGAGAGTTAATTGGAGAGACACGGCAGAGGTCTTTGCCCTCCAGTGGGCGTAGTCAGGCTGATGATGATGATAATGATGATGATGATGATCGTGATCATGATGATGATGATGATGATGATGATATCACATGGACGATAGATGATGCTACCGAACAGCTAGTGTTCGTTACTTCAACGTCTTCCAGATGGTGGCGGCATTTTTTTAACTAGGTAGACGTTGACTTGCTTCTTCATAAACTGGCGGTCCGCAGGTGAAGACCTGTACGGGGTTGACGCGAAGAGAATGTCGTTCCGGAGTTCAGTGCTGTGCTCAACGTGATCTCAGAGTCCCAGTGCCTCTGCCTCCGTCATGAATTCGTTCTGAAGACGTTTCAAAATTTAACGGAGCTCATCTCTTTCGTCGGCGTCTCCGTCGCAGGTCGTTTTGGATCCAGCCTCTTCAAGCAGATAAGCGAAATCTTCGTCAGGACCAGGGTCTTTCGGGTTGAACGTTACAAATCCGATTTTGTTGGCTCGTCTAGGATCCTGCGATTGCTGAAGGCTCTTATCAACGCCTCTACAATACGGTCCGTACCGTCTGTGCCAGTACGGCTGTATGGCTGTACAGAGACCAAGGTAACGTCGTTCGAGGGGTGGAAACTGGCGTCGACGCTCGCACCTCGGCGCCAATCCGAACCCAGAATCAGGTCCACGGCACTTGGCAAGGTAGCGACCACGACCTATTCGAGCCGCACGGTCGATGTTCCGACGGTCACTTACAACGTTGTCCCACGCGCAGGTCTGATTCATCGGTCGAGCACTTGTATCTTTTCAGGAGACGTCCAAGGTCGGGGCGAAAGTTGGAGCCCACGGGACACTCTCTGAGGACTGATATGTTCGAACCACTGTCCAAGGGCGTAGCCAGTTGGGGGGGGGGGGGGCTTATGGGGCTTCAGCCCCCCCCCCCCTGTCCACGAAATTTTTTCGAACTGTCACCGACCGCAGCATGGCCCAAGTGCGTATCGCGACTTCTGCTATCATAGTTTAGATCTCTCCCGGATCGTCTGTCTTTCCGTCTGTGAAGTTTACTATCTGTGATTGCGCAAGATGTTTATTTGCCTTGTTTGACGCATTATATAGAGTTACTTTTGCTTAGATACGCAGATTTAATGGAAACATACGTGTATTTAAAGACCTTGTTGCGAGGTTTTGTGTATACATACGGTGACTTTGTTTCCAGTGGCACTTTTTTGTCCGTTATCAAGTTGTATCTTCACATTTCTAATACATTTTATCTTCACACTATTCATGCATATTTTGGAGAAGTCCTTGTTTGTACTTGTGCTCGCTGCTGCGACTAAAACTTCGGTACAGTTACTTGCAATACATAACAGCTGCTGCTGCGCAGTAAACTTGGACGAATAGCAGCGTCATTGAGAGTTTTCCCTGGCCGTTGCATATGTACAAAAATGTAAAGGTTCTTGAATGACAAAAATTCATAAAAATATTTGTCCTCTATGCTTGCTAATTTCATGGCCTTTACGTTTTCATATCAGCCGAGTTACAGAAAAAGGTCGGAATATGGCCGGTTGGTCTGATCGTACGCTCGTCCGGCGACACGCTGCCGGTTGGGGCAGCAACTCCAAACTTCTTGCGACAAAACTGAAGCAAAAAACTAATTTATTGAAGACGAGACCAAAACACAACGAACTTAAGAAAAAGGCGGTTTAAAGAAAGGCTGTCAAAAAAGGCTGTTTAAAAAAAAGGGCTGTAGAAAAGCGGCCGAGACTGAGACTCGGCGCGCTCGTCCCTGCTCTTTGTTTGCAGCGGTTTTTATCCCCTCGATAATTGGGCGGAGCTTTAATAAACCGGCTCTCGCCCAATTCCAACCAATACTGCTGCAGTGGCACTGCACATACAAGTAGGCGGAGCCCCGTGCTCGCCAGAGCCCGACTCTAGAGGCGCCACTGCTTAGCTAGACAGTCGGGGGTTTAAGGAGTCGCCGACCTTATTGTCCCCCACCCCCACTTCTATGTCTGTCAAGGGATCCTTTCAAGGGGTCGTCGGCCCCTTGGTCCCCGTTTCCCGCAGCCTTGGACAGCGTCCGAAGCGTACGAAGCGCGCGACCCGCTGTCGCCATTCCTAACCCCTCCAGACAGACACGGTAGGGGGAAATTAGCTACTGGCGCCATAGGCTTCTGCCTTAACACCTCCCCACCAAGAATGTTGGGTGGACGCTCGCCGTACACACAACATACAATAGCGCGCAAAAGTACAAAAGACCCGGCCGTCAATAACATAAAAAAAACACAACAGCACACGGGACCCGACCGTGAACCGGGCGCTGTACCAACAACATAAAAAAAAAGGAGCGCTTCTGCGTCCTGCTAACAATTCCAAGAGAAAACCTGCTCAGGACGCTGTCTGCATGCAGATGCAAACACAATGCTCAATTAACACATTTCAATTCCAAGCAGAGAAGCACAAATAGAACCCTCTGGTAAACTCCTGACAAAAATCATACATGGAACAACATGTCAATAAACACAAGATGAAGAAAACGTAATGCTACAGAGTTTTCATTAAGTTGCATATACACCGCAACATGATACCGACGAGGGCAAGACAGATAACACGGCACCCTTCAGGATTAATGTCATCAAAAGAGAAAACAGTCTACACAAGACAAAACAGCATGGGCTTGTCCAATTTTCAGTCTCCTGGCTGTAAACTGTTCATGTTTCCCCACTCTCACCCACTGCCTCATTGTGTGCTCGAGCCTTACTTTACTCTTATCGCAACCTGACAGTGGCAGAGTGGATTAAGGCTGTGTCCATTAGGTGTGCGTCGCTAGCCTCCAGGATCGAACACTCGACCTGTTCTTATACAAGTGCACATTCCGCGCTGCAGTTTGCACAATCCTCGCACTGGACCTTTCCTATAGCGTCCCTCACCTTCTACCTTGGTGGAGCCGCCGCCCGTGCGCGCATATCGGGCGCAAGCCTCCGCGGAAGGCTCTAAGTGTTTGTGCCTAGAGGGCCCTTTTGAATGTGGCATATCCGGCTCACCCAATTCATCGTAACCGCATTCTAGGTTTGTGACCCACCTGCTGCGCAGACCCGCCAGGAGATCGCAGGATGGGTCGCGGTAAGCCTCTGTCAGCGGCAGTCTTCTCTCAGGGAACGGGGCGAATTCGCGGTCGCCACTGCTCCGATTCCGCTCATCTACCGCCAAGCTTTGCGCGGTGTTACATGAGCCTGAGCTTCCGGCATCGGAACAGTCTGGCTGACCCAGCTGTTCTTCCGACTTCTCGGACGTTACTGCCTGTGCTACGGATGCTTTCTGAGCCATGCCGCTCTCGCCACACCCTGCTTTACATACTGCCGCTTCAGCTGGCAACAAAATGTCGCGCTGGGCAACCCGGCCGGCCGAGCCGTTCATACCGTTTTGCTCATCAGTGCCATTAGCACCACTACTAACATGTACTGCTTCCTCGCCAGATTTGGCCTGCACAGTTTCATCACGAGACGAATTTTTGCCTGGAATGTCTGTGGAGCTCGCCTCCACCTCGGGAACCAAGGCCTGCTTTTCTGTGTCAACACTCGTGGCTGACAGCGCAATGGGCGGCTCCTCGGCGTTAGTGATCGCTTCACTGTCTGCAGGAAGCAGAGGTTCATCCTTGCGGTTCTCAAAAGGAACCGACGAAATGCCGCTGCCGCTATCCGCTTTACTCACTACCTTGATCGGCGTTCGATCAGGGTACGACTGCGACTGTGCCGTCTCCCGAAGTACTCTATCCGCCCTCCGTGAGCGTTCCTTTTTCAAAATCCTTTTCTTCTCCTGCCGTAGCTTCTCTTCGGCTATCGCTAACTGACGCTTCAGGTCAAGAATATAAGCGTCGCTTCTCTCCTTTGCTTTGGCTCGCTCAGCCTCTGACATTTGAGGCCGCTCCTGGCCATCCCAATACCCATAGCCATGTCCACTCCACCAGCCAACTGTGGCCATTGTGCCCTGTTACTCTAACCTTGCGGCTCAAGCACACCCGGGGAAAGTGAGGTGAGACTGGAGAAACTCACTCTATTATCGGGCTGTCGATCATGCACTTGAAGCGCAGCAGCGGCAGGTTGCGTCCATAGGCGCAGATGAGTGGCCGGCATCCACAGCTCGCAGTAGGCTCATCACGTCCTCCCGGTAGACGAGGTCGGCAATCGCAGGTGCCGCCGAAGTCGCAGCGCTTCGCTCCGTCGGTCTCTCTTCGCTCACTCCTTGGCGCTGTCGTGGAGTCTTGGCTCCGGGCCCCTCGCAAGGGTATCGCCTCACTTGGACCTTGATCCCCGGAACTCTTCACCAAGGTGTTGCCCCGTCAGGCCTCCGGAAGGTACTGCCTCCAATCGCTCGCAGAAAGCCGCTCGGACTATCCTGGTCACGGCACCAGTTAAATGGAAAAGATGTCGCAATGGAATGGCCGGTTGGTCTGATAGTACGCTCGTCCGGCGACACGTTGCCGGTTGAGGCAGCAACTCCAAACTTCTTGCGACAAAACTGAAGCAAAAAACTAATTTATTGAAGACGAGACCAAAACACAACGAACTTAAGAAAAAGGCGGTTTAAAGAAAGGCTGTCAAAAAAGGCTGTTTAAAAAAAAGGGCTGTAGAAAAGCGGCCGAGACTGAGACTCGGCGCGCTCGTCCCTGCTCTTTGTTTGCAGCGGTTTTTATCCCCTCGATAATTGGGCGGAGCTTTAATAAACCGGCTCTCGCCCAATTCCAACCAATACTGCTGCAGTGGCACTGCACATACAAGTAGGCGGAGCCCCGTGCTCGCCAGAGCCCGACTCTAGAGGCGCCACTGCTTAGCTAGACAGTCGGGGGTTTAAGGAGTCGCCGACCTTATTGTCCCCCACCCCCACTTCTATGTCTGTCAAGGGATCCTTTCAAGGGGTCGTCGGCCCCTTGGTCCCCGTTTCCCGCAGCCTTGGACAGCGTTCGAAGCGTCCGAAGCGCGCGACCCGCTGTCGCCATTCCTAACCCCTCCAGACAGACACGGTAGGGGGAAATTAGCTACTGGCGCCATAGGCTTCTGCCTTAACAAGCCGCATGCACTGCTTTGCTGGTTTCGGACGGATATAGTTCTAGACTTCGTGTGATATTTTCTTTACTTATTAAATACGCAAAAGCATGGAAGTATTACCATCAGTTATGTCTGCCACGGTTTTTACGATATACGAATACATGCTTCTATTTAAGAAAATGCATATTTCACTTGTCTAGACAGTGCGTAGCGTTATCTAATACACAATTGCATTGCCAATATTTCAGTGCAGTTATTATTCCTGCGTTTGATCCCTCCACAAATTCTACGAGGAGGCCGCGCTGCAACATGAGCCCCCCCAAACAAAATTTCTGGCTACGCCACTGCCACTGTCTGTGTTGTGGAGGTAATGTTTCGTACAACGACGCACAACGACCAATTGCCCGCTTTTCTGGAAACATTCGGACTTATTTACGACCGTCGCTGTCCTTCGAAGAGGGAGCCCCGTGCGCCGCGCCAGCCGCTCTTCCCGGAGGGCATCGCTCAACGCCGGAGCTTTCCAGTGGCGAGAACGGAGGGGTCTGGCGGCTGAGGCCGTGGGGGCCACGAGACAGCCATGCAAGCGGCAGTCGCGAAACGACCCTTTTCTCTGAGCTGTCTTTTACCAAGAATTAAATTCATTTATCCATTTGTTAGGATAAAAGAACAATTCAGAGACGTTTATTCGACTTTCCATTACAAAGCAGCACTGGGTTAACAAGAGGCCGTATTGCTCCTTTCGTGTCCAACACCGGAGTCTCTTGTTCTCCACGCGCCGCGCGAGCTCTCGTCCTCCTCATCCTCTCCTCACATCACTCTCTCCTCCCACGGGCGGCTCGGGTTGCTCGGACTCAAAGTTCGGGTTGCTCGCCCTCCGGCGAAGGATCTCCGTCGGCGGGGATGAGCTGGCGCTCACACATTGTTCTCAGGTAGCTTATTCAACGAACGTCATCGTATTCTCGACACAAAATGTACTTGGTGCTTAAACCCGGGAAGGGAAGAAGTTCTGAAATTGTGGTTATTCCTTTTGGGTGCGTACCGCAGGAAACAACAAAACGCGGACGCAGAAAGAAACACACAGTAAGACGACGAAACTTCGTCCTCGTTCTGTGTGTTTCTTTCTGCGTCCGCGTTTTGTTGTTCCTGCTGTACCCACCCAGAAGTATGGACCAACTAGCTCAGTTTTCCACTCTTTGTGGTTATTCTCCTTATTGTGGTCTTTCATGGCAACGGACAAGTGGGCTACCCAAAGCTGCAACATGAAGTCGTCTCATCCTCGACTATGGGTCGTCCCACACGACTATGGGTCGTCCCAATTTCTTCAAGAAAATTCATTTCAACTTTTAGCAATGTGCGCAATCAAAGCCTGGCATGTTTTGCCGAAAAAAATTAATTCGCGTGGTGAGCGCAATTTGAACATTTAGAAAAGGCAAGAAACTAGGCACTGTTCAATAGTTAATAAAGAACTGAATATTTCAGAACACATTCCACACTTTTCTTCAATGACATCAACACAGATTTTGGCCTTCGATATAATTCATTGTATGCAGCTTTATGTGGCAGAAATATTCTTAAAAAATTGAAAGATTGTGAAAAATGTTTCATTTTTGTCGTTTTTTTTTAAATATGAACTTTCTCTTGGAAATTCAGAAACAGTCGTTTTGCTTCTCTATATGTCTAGTATCTATAACAAATGTTACAGGTGGCCAAACTGCGAACATAGAAGTAAAAAAAAAACTAATGTTGCAGAAAAGTGCGTTTTGAGCCAGAAACACTCGCCAATTTCACCCTGAGGTGGTCCTAGTAAAACTACGAACAATAGCGAGTTACGTAGAAAAGCTCATTGTCTTGCATTTTTGAAATTGTAATCGAGTTAATTTGCATTTAAAGCGAGAAAATAATTTTTGAAGTTGAGCTCTTGCGCCGCAAGCTGCGTCGTGTCTTAACACCTCTTCACCGCAGAACACAACACCTGGCATGGCACGACACTTGTGGCCAGATAACCACTTCAGTTTGCCGTCGCTTGCTGTCGCGCATTTTTAGGGCTAGAGCTAAAGAAGATATCGCGTGACATAAGGCGGGGGGGTACGCAGTAAACGAGATCGTTTTCCCTTTTCAAGTTCGAAGTTCGTACAGACCCGCGTTGGTGCGGGGAAGCCAAGAGATGAAAAACGAGGGCATTCAGCTTGCTGTCTCGCATGGACACGAGGAGGGAACGACCAGCCGGTATTGCAGGCGTATCGCAAGTGCTTTATTTTTATCCGAATAAGATCGCGCCGCGCACATCGCGGTGTGCAGTGCGCACTGCTGCGGCGAGTAACGCGAGACTCGCTGGCGGTGAGCACGGCCCGCCAGAGCGTAGGCGCGTCGCTCGCATGAAGGTGCTTGCTTCGCCAGCCTGGAGGCTCGTCTACAGTTACAGTCGGGTCTCTGCTAAGGACGGAAGCTGTTTTCTTCCCATGGTTGAACCAAGCCCATCGAGCAGTTCTACGGGTCCTGCGGATGTCGATGCGGGTAAGTAAGTATTTCATGAACTAAGGTGATAGTATGAGTTGCTTACGTGGTCATTTGATAAATGGGGTAAAAATCAATGAAAGATAGCAACTTTGCTGAAAAGAACATTTTATTTTTCAACATAGTCCCCTTCCAGCTCGGCGCACTTCTTCCAGCACTGCTCCATTTTTCTTCGTTTTCTCAGAAAAAATAAAAGGAAAGTGCGAGGCCCTTGAAGTAGTCATTCACCACTGAGATGATCTCTTCATCTGAAGAAAATTTCTTTCCACCCAGCCAATTCTTTAGGTTTGGAAAATGGAAAAAGTCGCATGGGGCCAAATCCGGAGAATACGGCGAATGGGGCACTACCTCGAAGCCTAACTCATGCAATTCGTCCATTGTAACAAGGGATCTGTGGGGTGGAGCATCGTCTTGGTGAAAGAGGACTTTTTTCCGCGGTAACCCAGGTTGTTTAGTGCACAATTATTTTTTCAGTTGCTCTGGGAGTGTCGCATTGTATGGTCCTGTTATGGATTTGCTGTTTTGTAAGTAGTCTACAAAGATTATTTCATGTGAATTCCAAAAGACGGTCGCTATGCCCTTTCCGGCCGAACAGTCTTTGCCTTTTTGGTGCACCTTAATCAGGCCCAGTCCATTGCTTTGACTGCTGTTTAGACTCTGCAGTGTAATGATGCACCCAAGTGTGCACCCAAGTAATGAGGCACCCAATGATGCACCCAGACGGCTTTAAGGCACAACTTTAACGTTGCATCCTCGTAAACATCGAACGCTTGACTTCGCGGCGAACGAGGAGCTGTTTGAATGGCAGTCTTTGGCGAATATGAAAATGCAGCTCGAAATGAGTAGCCCTGTTTGTTTGCAAAATAGTGAGATGCAAACCATGTGGGTGAGCAGATTCCACTAAATATGCAACGCCCTTTGTGAGAATCAGGGCTTCAAGTCTCGGAGGGGGGGGGGGGGGGGGGGGGGTCTGAGACCCCCAGAGAACCCCTGACTTCAAGCCCTGGTGAGAATCTAACGACTGTTAACAAGGCGCCGAGTTTCTTGGTAGATTAACGTGGAAATTTGAAGATTGTTCGAAACAGCTCGCCGATGCATTGCTCCCAGTGTAGCCGAACGGGAGAGTGGGACCCAACATGCCTCCGTCGTGAACGGTGTCCTCAGCCTGAAAGCGGCGCTGGCCATCGAGGTAGGGAGTCGAATGCAAGATTAGACTGGCCACGAATGCGTTCGCCAGCCGCAAGGCTTCTTTGCATCGTAACCCACCGCGCTTGCTGGAAACTAGGCGGACCATGCGGCCCACCTGGTCCCCCACGTGCCGGAGCTTGGCGAGTGTTGTGTCGCAGCGTCGCTGGTTGTGTATGAAGAGTCCAAGGACTCTGATTTCCTTGGATTCGCGAATAGGACCGCTTTGCAACGAGAGATTGATTTTGGTCGAGCATGTGTCCGAGGGACGCAAATGCACGAATTCCGATTTCTGCAGGGAGCATTGCAGACCACAGTCTCGAGCATAGCGGTCCACTATGCTGGCGGCCGTTTTCAGGCTGGTCTCCATGTCCCCCAGGCGTCCGTGCGTAGCACAGAGGGTGATGTCGTCGGCGTAGAGCGCGTGCTGGACCCCTTCGACCGCACCCAGCATGGCAGGTAGGCGCATCATGGCAATGTTGAATAGCAGAGGGGACAGCACCGTGCCTTGTGGAGTCCCCCTCGTGCCGAGCAGGAAAGGTACATGCTCTTCGTCCTGTATTCGGATGTAGGACAGTCTGTCCGTGAGAAATTGTTTACCGTAATTGAAGGTATTGGTGCCGCAGTGAGTTTGACTCAAATGTGTGAGTATGATCTCGTGAGTTACGTTGTCGAACGCTCCTTTCAGGTCGAGCGCGAGGACAATTTTGTAGCTTTGGGGTTGTGTAATGGGGTTCAAGATTTCGCGGTCGAGCTGGAGCAGGACATGCTGTGCGGATCTATGTGGGTGAAATCCGAACATGGTGTCCGCGAAGGGGTTGTGATGTTCGAGGTACTCGGACATCCGATCCCGCACCATCGTCTCCATCAATTTGCCCACACACGAGGTGAGAGAGATGGGGCGGAGGTTGTCCGTGTCGATCGGTTTCCCGGCATCCGGGATGAAGGTGACAAAGGCCGTCTTCCAGTCAATGGGGAGCGGGGTTTCCCCCGTCCAGATCACATTGATGTATTCTAGAAGGCACTGGTACGCTGAATCAGGAAGGTTCGCCAAACGTTTGACGGTGACCTTGTCCCGGCCCGGCGTGGTGCCTCTCTTCATTTTGGCCTGACTGGCCCGCAGATCGTGCAGCTGGAAAGGCTTGTCCAACTCCGAGTTTTCCTTGATTGCGCAGGAGTAGGCCTATCTGTGGGCGTCCTGAGTTGTGCACAGGTAGCGATCCCGGAGCGCATGTGCCAACTGCGTTGTATTTCCTTGGAATGAGTGCTTGGCTTTGTGTAGTTGCTTCTGCGTTTCTGTGCGGGTATGTGTTGGGTTGATGAGGGCTCGGAAGAGCCGTCACGTGTTGCAGCGGTCCACCCCAGTTCGAGTCAGCGAGTTGGGCCGCGTACTCTGCTGCCTGCCGGGTGAGGTCCGCAATGCGCGCTTTGAGCTTCATGTTGTGTTTCTGGCGCTTCCAGCTGGGTGTAAGGCCGCGGCGCGCTTCCCAGAGGTGGAGGAGGTGGTTGTCCACGTCCGTGACCACCTCTGTGAGCTGTATCTGCTTCTCGTGGGAGCGAAGGTGCGATATGACTGACCGGGACCAGTCTGCGTAGCCCTGCTTTGTGATGTTCGTGTGTGTGTCGGATGGGAGATTTTGGCGAAAGGCGGTCCAAGTGGGGATGCGTGCTAGACAGGAGGTGGATGCCCTTGAGGTCATCCTGCACAAAATCATGAAACGAGCGCTGGACCTCCCGGTCTCTACCTCTACCAGCGGCCTTATGGCACTAGGGATGGTGAACACTTTCAGGGAGCTTCGGGAGGCCCACCTCCACAACCAATACACTCATCTAACAAAGACAGGTTCAGGTCGCCGCCTTTTAGCCCAACTTCACATCCAGCACACTTAATTCACAGAGGAGAGATGCCGCCTTCCCGTACACTGGAGACGCGCCCTCCACGTGCGGCCTCTCCCCACCAATATGTCCAAATAGGATCATAATGGCAGGCGCCTGGCGCGGGCGGAAGCCTTAGACCGCCATTTTCGAAGCAAACCAGGAGTCTTCTACGTGGACGCGTCCGACCCGGACCCCAGGGGATGGTACACGGCCGCGGTCGTCCACGAGGGTAAAACAGTAGACGCCCTTACTTTCAAGGACCAGTCATCAATTCACGCAAAAGAGGTTGCCATCGCCTTGGCAGCCTCAGACAGCTCGTCCAAATACATAATCACCGGCTCGCGAGGGGCTTGTCGTAACGTCGAGCAAGAGTGGCCACTCCCCTGGCTTATCGCGTCTGCAAAAATTGTAGCCGAGACTCGGATCCCGTGCACCGATCTCTCGGTTAGGCTCCAGGTTACCAAGGCCTCTATAGAAACGAGGCAGCCGACGACGCCGCCCGCGCGCTCTCTCCCGGGGCATTTCCCACGGGACCCGACGCCGACCAGGACTCTGATTTCAATTCGGTTTACGCTATTAAGTAAATATTTGATTATTACAAATCCACGCACCAAACTCTTCACAGCCCGTGGAAAGGGCTGGGGAAGGCCAACGAGCAGGTACTCCTGCGCATGCTCGCTAACACGATGCTGGCCCGGAAAATCTAAAACATTTCGATCCTCAATTCGAAGGGTGGTGCTCGCACTGTGGGGAGGTGTCTGACACCTACCACATGGTGTGGGCCTGCCAGCAGAACCCATACCTAATCCTTATCCCAAACCCCACCCGAGAGCACAGGGAGGCGACCCTGTCCGGTTGCTGCACCCTCGAGGCCCAAAGGGCCTTAACGCAGCGCGCCCGGGCTGCGGCAATCGCCAATGGGGTGCCTGACTAGGCATCCCACCAAGTGGTTGTAAGGGCGTGACCCTTCAGGTCACGACCCCCAACACCTCTCCCTATGATTAAATAAATGTTTTAGCCACCACCACCACCATCGAGGCACCCTGTTTACACGCAAGAAAGATAGAGGAACCATAAATACACATCGCGTTGAGCGCTGCAACAGTGAATGTGCTGTGGCCTTTTAACCTGTGCTTTCCGAGTTTTTTTTTCGCGTCGAATCGTGAACTTCAGCTATACTCTGGAAAAAGACTTCGATTCGCGGTTCGTGTTTCCCTTGTTAAGCCATAGGTTGCCGTAGTTCACGGCGAACTCTGTGCCGATGATGCACAATGAGCCGGCGTCATTTAGTTATTTATTTATTTATCTTTTATATATATATTTATTTACCCTCAAGGCCTAGGAGGCGTTACAGGGGGTGTGGGTACAGGGTTGAACAAAATTACCACAAACAATTTGAACGAAAGAGGTAAGAAAGCACACGTGTACACGCGCTCCTGCTTGGGCAGCGTTGCTGCCTGCAGTATGTGGAAATAAATAAATACTGAAACATATGGTGCAGAGCTTAAGAAAAGAAACAAAATTCTCTGGGCACAGCAAACAAGTGATAAGAAAAATCAGGAAATGAGCAGGCTAGACAGTCAAGAAATTTTTTTTGCGCGTCTTTGTATGCCACAGGATCTTGAATATAGGCATTGGGGAGGGGGGGGGGGGGGGGGGGGGCAGGGGGTTCCAATCTGTTATAGTTTTTGGCAAGAAAGAGTCAGAAAGCAGATGTGTACGGCAATGTGGGGCGCGAACTTTGTACGTGTGATCGACACGCGCTGACACGTAAGTAGGTTAAGAAAAGAGTTCACTTTTCATTAAAGGGTTATTGAAATGAATGTTTTGAAATAGGCACAAACGGGAGACCTTCCTTCGAATATGCAAGTTCGGTAGACTTGCTGTACGGGCATAATTAGACAGAATGAAGCGCACTGATCGATTCTGGATCGCTTCGATGTCGTCGGTTAATGTGCAAAGAGCTGGGTCCCATATTGCGGAGGCATATTCTAGTTTTGGTCGAATTACTGTTTCACACAAAATTACTTTGAGATGATTTGGTGCTTGAGAAAAGTTCCTACGCAGATAACCGAGAGTGCGATTAGCATTGTTCGTAATACATATGTATATTTCACATGAACATGCCATGAAAAGTTGTTTGTTATGTAAACTCCGAGATATAGGATGTGACATTTTCGAGAGCTATAGAGTTAATTCTGTAGCAGTAAGGTATAGGCATGTTGGTACGACGGGATATTGTCATGATTTTGCATTTACTAGCATTTAAGGTCATAAGCCAATTGTTACACCAGTGTGAGATCGCGTCAAGGTCGGACTGTAGGAGCATGTTATCATGAGCGTTTGTGATTTCACGATAAGGAACACAGTCATCGGCATAAAGCTTATGAGGAAACACGTAAGGTCGTTAATATATATTAGGAACAACAACGGGGCCAAAACAGAACCTTGTGGGACACCGGATTTGACAGAAGAAGTAGATGAAGTAAAATTGTTAGCTGTAACAAACTGGGAGCGATTAGAGAGGAAACACTGAATTCATTTTAAGATGCAGGGGTCAATGTTCAGAATGCTTAATTTTAGAAGGAGCAGGTTATGGGGGATTTTGTCGAAGGCTTTTGCGAAATCGAGGAAAATGCAATCAATTATTGATCGATTGTCGAAAGAGGAGGTTTGCTGCTATTAAGAGATAATAGCAGTGTTTCATACGAGTAGTGTTTGCGAAAATCGTGTTGGACAGGAGTAAAAATGAGTTTAATTCGAAGAACGTTATGAGTTTAGAGTAAATTATGTGCTCTAATAATTTGCACGGGATGCTCGTTAATGTGATTGGTCTATAATTAAGAGGGGAAGGAGTATTACCGGATTTGAAAAGCGGAAGCACCTTAGCCACCTTCCAGTTCTGAGGCAAAATGCAATGCTTTAGGGACTGTTCAAAAATGCTGGCCAAAATGACTGATGAATATACTTCAGTGTTCTTGAAAAATTTTGAATTAACCTCATCAACACCACAAGAAGACGAAATCTTCATACCTTTTATCAATTCAATTACTCCGACTGAACCTATGACGATAGGATCCATTGGCAAGAATGTACGATTGCGTAGCTTGGGTGTTAGAGCATTTGCGGTATCTGAAAATGACTTAGTAAAGATATCATTGAGTACATTACAGCATTCGTTACTAGGGATTTATTTATTTATTTTCAATACTGCAGGCCCCTTTACGGGGCCCTAGCAGGTGGGCATACACAACAGTTACACTGAGGCAAGAACTACATCACACAACACAAGGAAATTTCACAATACGGCAAGGACGATGTACAATCGGATCTAGACGAGGTTATCATATGAAGTGATCAAACACGGCTAACAGTGAACAACATGCACGTATAAGCGAAAACAAAAAATGAAAGAAAAAACCTTGGCGCTCAATACAAGATACGTATATGATGGAAACAATAATAATGCTGAATGATAGCGGACAGTCGAACCCAGGAAGACAAACTATGACTACGCAAGGGGTGATGCACTGATTAAGACAAGAAGGAACGGAAGTGAAACGGATTATCAATACCCAGAGGTCCATGTGCATCACTGCGAGCGTTACTCTGCGGCAATACTGGCCTCGAGCCTTGTAGCGAACGTTGTTAAGGTCGGCGCATGAGTAATCGAGGCATCCAGTTTGTTCCATTCTCGGATGGCTACAGGAAAAAATGAATGTTTAAGTGCATCTGTGCGATAGGAATAATCAGTTAGAGTGAGTGCATGTTTGTGTCGTGTCGGTCGAGTCTGGGACGGGCAAATATATTTTGACACATTGATGTTATAATCGTTATGCAACAGTTGGTATAAAAATTTTAAACGCGCGTGCTTTGCTCTCATTGATAGCGTCGGGAGTCCTGAAATAGCTGCAAGGTTCGATGGGGAGTCAGTACGCTTATATTTATTATGGATGAACCGTATTGCCTTTCTTTGTATTTTTTCTAGTTTTGCTTTGTTAGTGGTTGATTCCGGAAACCAAACAGTGTGGGCGTACTCTAAAATAGGTCTTATGAAAGTTTTGTATGCTAGGAGTTTAGTAGATGCTCGTGCGAGTCGGATACATCTTCTCAAGAAAAACAGTTTTCGTAATGCTGCCGATGTTACATTAGCGATGTGTACGTCCCATCTAAAGTCAGCGGTTAGTGTAATACCAAGATACTTATGCTGGGAGACTTTCATGAGTGGCGTACCGTGAATGCTGTAAGGGAAAGATGAGGATATTTTTTTCCTGGTTACTGACATGCACACTGATTTTTTAGAATTAACGGTCATCTGACCTGACCTTTATCGTCACCAACTGCTATGACATTTTTCTTGGGCGGGTTGGTAACCGAACAAAATTTTGAAGGGCTACTGAAAGAAAGGAAGGAAGGGTGTCATTGAGGAATGATTTTTTTTTTGTTTAAGGGCAGCGCGATACTGCGAATGAACGTCGCGGTACGCAAGCCAATGTAATGGGTTGTTGGCTAGCTTGACTTTACTGAAGAGTTTTTTTGTTAAGTAGTCTCTGCAAAGAAATTGTGAACCAAGGGGGCCGTTTCTTGCTTGACAGGCTATATAATGGTACATACTTATTTATTAATGTCATAATTTTGTTCCTGAATAGAACCCAATTTTCTTCGACTGTACGGCTGAAAAAAATCTGGCACATATGTTTTGACGAAAATTTGAAGTTCTTGATTAATTGCTGCATAATTGACTTTGCCGTAATCTCTGATTCTTTTAGATTCGTAAATTGGATGCGGTGTGCGGTTAGCTGATATCATAAAGTGGATAAAGCAGTGGTCACTCAGGCCTGGAAAGTATGTGATCGAGCGCACGAGATCAGGCGCCGTTGCTAGGATTAAGTCAAGGCATAAATTCACAAAAGATGCGCTCTCGCCGAACGCGCCCTTGATTATCGAAGTATGCTGCGACCAGTCGATTTTCGGTAAAGTCACCAAGCAGGAAAAGTGGGTGGCGTGGAAAACGTGACATCAGTCGTGTAAAACACTGTGCAGTTCATTGCAAAATTCTAAACTCCGTTTCATACATCATGTGCATCGCTGTGAAGGCTACGGAAGTAGTCCGCAGAAAAAAATAAAGAGAAATGTATCACTCCGCGCTGTTTTGTGGCCGTGTGGTCTAACGCGTCGCTCCGGGGAGTCGACAGGCAGTGGGGGTGCGGGGGTTCAAATCCCGGGTGGTGAAACTTTTTTTTTTCGCACATTTTTTTTTCATCGCAAGTTGAATTTCGCGTGACTTGAATGGTTTGGTTTGGTTTATGGGGTTTAACGTCCCAAAGCGACTAAGGCTATGAGAGACGCCGTAGTGGAGGCCTCCGGAAATTTCGACCACCTGGGGTTCTTTAACGTGCACTGAGAAAACTCGTTTTGTTCAGGATCGCTTGAATATTATGGCGTGTTCTGAAATGAACTGCATGCATCTGTTCATTTGATGCATACCGCGTTAATGTGAGCTGTCGGAAATTTGTTGTCAATGAGCTCGCACCGGCTTTTGGTCAGCAGTAGCGGTTTTCTTCCCGATTCTGGAGCATTGTGACTATACTTTTTAGATGCAAGCGAGAGGTTTGTGCGAAAGATGACGTTCATTCGTCGGGTTTAATTAGCACAGTGCTGAGTGCTCCGCCGTGGCCCGATTAACAAGTGGCCGTCTAACTTTCTGGTCAAATTATTTTTACACACACCACCTCGAAATGGCCTGTTTTCCCGTGTTAAGTGTTAAATTTAGAACATAGTGGTGATTCACACAGCGAGAGAAAATAGTACTGCCTCAAGAGTTAGATTCGTTGTCTGAAGGCAATACAGAGGCAAGCAGCTTATCTTGATTTCCCTGCTCTCCTAGAAGAGCAGAACCTGCTCAGGCAGGATTTTCATGCAGTCAGGTAAAAAGAGTTCCAAGCTGTGGGAGAGCGTTGTACAAAAAAGTTGTACAACGCTAGGTAAAATATTTCGAAAGCGCAAACAATAAATGAGACAGGACAATAAAAAATGCTAACCCCGCAGCGTTTGCGAGAAATGGTTTATTCTGGAAACAGCCAGTGGTGCTTTTTCAAGAGCCACGCTATGATATGGAGCATTGCCCATGACGACAATGCTATTGGCCGGAATGTTTGGCAAAAATTTGTCGGTGAACCACTTCTCAAAGTAGTTGCCATCCATCTCAGAGTGGTAGTCAGCGTGGTTTCCCTTTTTTGCTCTGAAGTCAGCAGTGTCTTCCACGAATCCTGTTGCACTGCTCCCACCATGTACAAGAATCAAACGGGCCCATTTGCCCGAAGGCGCCGCCAATCCCGTTGTTAAACCTTTCAGGAAGGCAACCTGAGATGACTTTACAGTCTTGTCCTGCCAGACGTATTCTTTTGTGTGCCCTGCGTTGAGCCAGGTTTCATCTAGGTAGAGGATGCACCTGTAAATGCAAAACAACCGAGTACACGAGTCAACGCTTGTAAGTAAACAAACACGCTGCAGCATGTAAGTAGACAATGCACTGCAACAAACGCACTGCTGACCCCTGTCGCACAAACAGCCGCTCAAAGACACTCGAGAAAAAGAATTATCTCAGCTTAATTGCTCCCTTGTTCGGAATTATATTTCACGCCCAGGCGGCATTTCGTAGCCAGTTTATATTCACTGTATGTTTGCATAGGGTACATCACTAATTTGACAACATTTGAAATCTCTTCACTCGCGGCGGCTGGGAACAAAAATTGCCCACGTTCGCAGCAGTAGCGCCAGTAACTCGCACCAACGGAGCAACTGGCAGTGTACAGTGGGTGTCCATTCGTTCCTGCGGCGACGACGAGATGGCACTACCCATTGCAGTGCTACATTTTTGGCAGTTCTGCTGTTTTTGCTTGCCGCACCAATTGGGATTTAGCGATTTAATCTGACCCATGCAGACACGTGCCCCACCGAAACGTAGCGCAAAACTGGCCGTGAAACGTCACCTCTGCGCAAAAGGTCCTCAACAGCGACATGATTAAGACGATTTCCTTTAAATGTGTCATTCTCAAGCAGCACTCACTCTTACGACTACGAGGTTGCAACGCTAACATCAAGCTCTATGTGAAGCCAGTCTAAACGTGCTGCGTAAGAAAATAAGCAAGGAACGACCCGTACCTGCCCTGTCCTCGGAATTCCTTGATCGCCCGCAGGTATCTGCGACGCCAGGCAATGATGTCACTTCACTCGATCAGTGCAAGAGTCCGTTTTCTTTTATGAAATGTGAATCCGATGTCCTTCATCAACCTCCACAATGTGGTTTTCTTGAAGTTCGGCAGGTCGTCGTCCTCATTGCCAGCTTTTAGCACACTGCCCAGTGTTGGGAATTCCCTCTTCGCGTACATACTGTGCACTTTCAGACGGATGGCATGGACTGTGAAGCTGTCATTCTTGACTATTCGCGAGCTTGAAATCTTCACTTCGCGAGGTCTTCTCTTCGGAGACGCCACAGGCCCGCACAGACGCTCCGCCTTGATTTTGGCAACGCTACTCCAGTGTCCTCGCTCACAGCACTCAGTACTTCCCGAACAGACTTCTCCGGAAAACAGATCCTGGTGCGGCCGAACACATTCGCAATTACTTGCTTGGCGTGCACGAATCTTCGGGAAAATGCGTACAGGAGAGCTGGCCGCGGCCGCTCGGCTGGACGCCATTTTCTCAAAAGTGAAAGGGAGGCGGACGGAAAGAGTAAACACGGCGGCCAGCGGGGACAGCGAAAACGTGAAATGGAAAAAGACGACAAACGCAAAATACAAAATCACACATCTCGACCGATTCGCTCGCAATAACATCGTTTTTTGTCACGCTTATGACGAATGTATTATCCACGAAGCCTGTTGGCAATGCATTTGTTATTTTTCGCTCACCACAAGCAACGCACTATTTTCTGTCACGGATGCAGGCTGCGCAAAAAAGAGCGCTAGCTTTGACAGCGATGCACCTGATGTATGAAACGGAGTATAATTCTAAGGAGGCGTTTGGTGATCTATAGCACAAGCAAAACAGAATATTCGGGTGATTTAAAAAGACACGAACGCAAACGATTTCAAAGGATTTAATTTAAAAAATTGGCAGTGGCTTAGCTCTGGTTAACCCTGGATATACAAGCGAAAAGCTGCAGTTATGCTTTGTTTGACGTCATGGCTGTCGCAGCTCTTGCACAATGCGCTGGGAGTACCACGACAGCGGTGTAGATTTTGAGCCAACTCCCTCGCTACCACTACTGGGTCTTCTTTTCTTCCTTCCATGGCGAATGTTTGTTTGTTTGTTTATGGGGTTTAACGTCCCAAAGCGACTAAGGCTATGAGAGACGCCGTAGTGGAGGGCTCCGGAAATTTCGGCCACCTGGGGTTCTTTAACGTGCACTGACATCGCACAGTATACGGGCCTCGAATTTCTCCAAAGAAATTCAGCCGCCGCGGCCGGGATCGAACCCGCGTCTTTCGGGCGAACAGCCGAGCACCATAGCCACTGAGCCACCGCTGCGGCCCATGGCGAATGTGTGCGCCTGTTTTACGGCCGCCGCCGCCGCTCACGCGTGCATTCTCGCAACGCCTTGCGAAAGAACCTTCTCCTCTTGGGACGGCGGCGGAGACCGTGCAGCAGCGGCAAGGTGTAAACCGGTGGCGAGGAGAAGTGGCGATGGAGCGCGCGCCACGGCGTGCGGCCTCTTTATGGCCGCCGCCGCCGCTCATCGCGTTATCGCAACGCCTTGCGAAAGAATGTTCTCCTCTTGGGACGGCGACTGAGACTGCGCGGCAGCGGCGAAGGGTAACTCGGTTGCAAGGAGGAGAACGGAGGGGTTGGCGAGGAGGCGGAAGGGCGCGCCGCGGCGGCGCCCAGGGCTGGCCCACGCGAAGCGCAATGTTGAAGAGCCTAGTGAAGCTTTTCGCTTCAAAAGGAATGTAGAAGCCGCCGCCGCGGACCGCCGCTCCCGACCGACGTGTGAGCGAACGCTACCGCCACCTGCGCGGAGTTTTTAAGGCGAAAGCCTTTAATGCCTCATGCTGTCGTTAGCAATCCGTGTCGGCAGCCGTGTCTCCGTCCGTGTCGGCAGCCGTGTCTCCGTCCGGGTCGGCACATGTGTCCGCATTTAGACGGGTGTCCACCGAGATATGCGAGACAGTTACTGCATAATTTCCTTTCCTCAAATACAATTTTCAGTTTCTTCATTACAGCCCCTCTTTCTTCTCTCACTCCCACTTCCTCCCTTCCAGTACGGTGCGGTTCGGGTGTCCACCGAGATGACAGAGAATTTCCTGTCCTCAAAAAGCGTTGCGTTCAAAGGGCACGGCATCGCGCCGAATGGGTGGTGGCGTTCCTCCCTTCCTATACAGTACGGTTCGGGTGTCCACCGAGATGACAGAGAATTACTGCGCCATTTCCTTTCCTCGAAAAGCGTTGCGTTCAAACTGTAAGGCATCGCGCCGAAGGGGTGGTGGCGTTCCTCCCTTCCTGTACGGTGCGGTTCGGGCGTCCACCGAGATGACAGATCATTACTGCCCCATTTCGTTTCCTAAAAAAGCCTCGCGTTCAAAGGGCAAGGCATCGCGCCGAACGGGTGGTGGTGTTCCGTGGACTGCCTGGCAGCGCTACAACACGCTGTCGCGTTCCACTCCTAAAGGCGAAGGTTAAGCGTCATTAATTAGCACTTAATTAGTATTTAGTAATCAATCGGTAATTAGTCACTAATTAATAATTTGTCATTACTTCGTCATCAGCCCCGCCGCGATGGCTCAGTGTTTACGGCGCTCGGCTGCTGACCCCAAAGACGCGGGGTCGATCCCGGCCGCGGCGGCTGAATTTCGATGAAGGCGAAATTCTAGAATCCCGTGTGCTGTGCGATGTGAATGCACGTTAAAGAACCCCAGGTGGTCGAAATTTCCGGAGCCCTTCACTACAGCGTCCCTCATAGCCCCAGTTGCTTTGTGACGTCAAACCCCAATAAACCAATAAACCAACCAATTATGTGTGACGTCATCCAGTGGTGACGTCACCATTGTCACATAAGCAAAGTGGTGCGGAAAACGCTTTCGCCTCTACGGACTTTAGACAGTCAAAGTGCCCCTGAATTTTTCCTTCCTCCATGCCCACGCACTGTAATGTGCGCCGTTGTTGTTGTTGTGACTGAGAGAAGGATGAAAAGGAAATTGCACGGGCCTGCTACTGGCTCCAGCCGAGCCACCACCGCTGCCATCGTGCAGACAGAGGAGAGTTAAAAGATAAGAGCAAAGAGAAACAGGAAAGAAGAGACGCGCGTCGCAGCAACAACTGCGTCCGCCGCGCACGCGTGGCGCTGATAAATATCGCCGCGCGCTATCACGTGATATGGTCACGGGGAGGGGAGACCGACTTTATTCTTTTTGCATGCTTTTTACTTTTTATGACTAGGCTTCAAGGTTCTCGCCAGATGTTAAATTGTAAATTGGTTTTTGTAAATTAAATGGCGCAGTATATGTCTCAGATATGACGATAGGCATCTCCCTTCTCAGTTTCCTCCATGGTTTTTTCTTTACAAGGTCTGGCATTCCGAGGAGCGGAAGGGGGAAAGGCGGGAGGAGCTCCCATTGGCTACGAGAGCGGATTCTCTCTTTTGTGTTGACTTCTGCTCGTCCGGTCCGTTCCGTGGCGCGAACGCGAAACGTCCGCGCGTTCGCGCCACGGAACAACCAGCTGCAGAGCAGCAGCGGTGAGTTAGCGTCATATTTGCAATTCTTTTGCGCCTTCTTAATTCCTGTGCGTCTGTGTGTCTTTTCTTGTTCGTCGTCTCTGTGCGCTGCCTCGTAGCAATTAATTCCCAGTCGTGCGTAATTTGCACCGGCTTCTTTGCGGGCCTCCGATTTCGTGTCAGCGGTTTACTGCTGCCGTTATCAGCTGCTGCTGTTCGGGTTGGCGAAATGTCTGTTTGGCAAGTGCACCGGGGTCGACCGTGAACGTTGTTCCTGTAGCGAGTGCGCGGTGGTCCGGCTGTCGCTACCGTGACTTTGAGGGGCGCAAATATAATTACAAGCAACGAAGCGTCGGCTTCCGCGCCGTTTTCTGGCTCCCTTATGCACGGTAATCACCGAGTTTGTCGATCGCGGTCTTTACGCGCTAAGTAATTGCGGCTGACGCGTCAATTCGTCGTTTCCGCGTCCTTTTGATCGCGAAAGCGGGATGACTGAGCAAGGTGTGAACAGCAGATGTGTGGCTTCGTTTTTACTTATGGGTGCGCGTGAGCTGTGACAGCGTCTGTGGAGTGTTTGTGTTAGCGGTCTCCTCGTCTGAAACTTCCCCGAGATCGAACAGCGCCTCAATCTGGCAAAGTTGCAGCGGCATTGCGCGGCCGTTTAGAGGCGAACGTTTAAAAGGATTTAGGATCCAAATCAATATTTCTACAGAATATATGGATTTCCAAAATATCGGTAAATCGTAATTGTAAAACAGCCGGTAATCACAGGACAACCTGACATGTTAACAGTTAGCTAAGTAACAAGAAAAAAAATCGCTGAGGCTCAGCTTGGCTAAGCCTGGGGAATGCGAAGCATATTAGTGTCTAGGCTTGGTAATACATGGCTTTCCTTGGTTGAATACTTGGTCATTTTAATACAACCACTAGAAGCCTTCGTCGTGGGGGAAGACAACGGCATGGCTACAGCGGAACGCCGACTAACCCCGAGACGCGCGTTGGGTGAGCGCCTGGATTGCCACGGAATCCGCGTCTGCCTGCCCGTTGGAGCGAGCGTTTCACCTACATCGAGTGTGAACGTGCGTTCGAAATGCGCGGGAATGCGCGGGTGTGACGGCTAGGGGTTCCACGGCGACGGCGCGAGGTGGAGGCCGGCTCTCTCATCCGATGTCACGTGGTGTGACGTCACGGTGTCACGTGGCATGACGGCTAGGGGTCCCACGGCGACGGCGCGAGGTGGAGGCCGGCTCTCTCATCCGATGTCACGTGGTGTCACGGCTAGGGGTCCCACGGCGGCGGCGTGAGTGGTAGCTCTAGCAATATGCTTCGCATAAAATGGAGAGACCCATACTGGGTGCGTTTCCCATTGACTTGAAAGAGAGAGTGATATGCGTTTTATGCTTTATGTGTCGCCCTTCAGAGCTTTATTTGAGGAGATGGACTTTCCATGCCTAACACACCGAAGTCTGCACTCTACTCTTTCTGATTTTCTCTAGAAGCATGTGCTACTGTTACAAATTTACAGGCACAACCATGAAAATGAGCGGCAGTTTCAGAGACAGCTTGCTGCTAGCAGACAAGAACTGCTTGAGCTGAAAGGAAAGGTGGATTAAGTTGAAGATAAAATATATGCACAGACGCAGGAGCTCGGCCTTGTTCGTATTAAGCTTGTTGATGCCTAGCACATTGTGGAGAAGCTTATAAAGAATCTGTACTCTTTGGAACAGAGAAGCTTGTCGAGAGTGACAAGTTATACTGGTCTACCAGACTACAGCAGCTTTATTGCCCCGCTCGATTACCTTGAACCTGGTGAAAATGAAAAAAAAAAACATTAAACAACACAAAGCCGGAAGCAGAAGCCAGCGATCATACAAGTATGGTGATAGACCACGAAAGTGGAGTGTGGAGTGTGGGGACGCCTTCGTCCCCTGCGTTCGCTTTCCCTCAACGCTCTAGTTCCCGGTAGTTATCTCTCCCGCAACGCACCCTTCTCAGTTTGGTTACTCTAACTAACAGGGGAGGGCGCTCGCGTCGCAGCGACACCAGCGCCACGGATGGCGTTTTGCTGCGCTCGCGCGGGGGATAGCCGGGTCTCTTCTCCCTGGGATCGGGAAGCGAGCAGAAGACGTTTCGCTCGCGGCTTCGCTCTTCGTCGACGGGCGCCTCTTGGTCGGAACTTACTCCCGCCGAGCCCGTTCCGCTCGACCTCGGAGTTTATCCCTTTGCCCTCGCGTGGGCGGACGTTCGCTCGTAGCCGTGCTGGTGAGTCGGACATCCTAGATTCCTCAGTGTATTTTGTTGCTAGCTGGCGTTATTGTTGCTATAGCAATAAATGCCTTGTTTGTGTCAGCCAGTGTCTCGTTCCTTTGTTCCCGTAGAGCACGGCCCGCCGTGGTCGGCGTGCGCTCAGTAGCGTACGCGACCACGGGGTGGGGTCCGCGCGGTTTTGAACTGGCTCAGCCGCGGTTAAACGGGGAGAACGTGTTTATCTCCCCCTAGTAAACCCCACAGGAGAATTAGGTGTTCTTGGTCTTCATGAAACTTTGGCTCGGTGTGTTTCACCGACACCAAGGCCATCTATTTTACGTATCACCTCCCTGACAACCATGTTACACCCACTGGATATTGATATATCCTATAACTATACTTATATATTATATCCTATGACCATATATATATTCATATAACCAGATTTTAATGTTTAAGCTTCTGTAATGTCTATCAGCAGCACAAGTTACCCTCTAAGTCAGCTGTGAGCATCATGGAAGAAAGTACCACTGGTGACAAAAAGCAGACATGGCACATGAGAAAGAAAATCAGACCAGTATCCATGGACACAAATATGTGTTGAGTAAAGAACGGCTCAAATAGCAGGAGATCCTGAGATAAAAAAGCAGGTTAAATCCAGGCTGAAGTTTTAGAGTACAAATACATAATGCCTGAATGCTTAACACGAAAACAATAGCCCAATCCACAGCAAACTGAAGCACAAGAACACCTACCAAGAGTTTCAAGCCAATATATTCAATTGCACTTTTGCAAAGAGATTACAAGAAGATAGCATGTGGAATGCAATAGTATTTAATGTTGGTCGGTGCCTACCATGGGATACTACTCAAGAATGAAGCGACAAATACCTCTTAAAGCAGGCCCTCCACCCAATGTCATTGACTGATTCACATGATGTCGGCTTTAATCCGCTTGGACTGGATAGCATAACATTGCAGGGAGTGGCAGATGAATGGGGATCATCCACTGCCCCTTGAAAAGTGATCCACACCATTGGCTGGGGGGCCGCGTTTGAGAAAAATCTGCCGTTTCATTCTTTGGTTTATGGTTTATGGGGGTATTAACATCCCAAAGTGACTCAGCTTATGAGGGACGCTGTAGTGCAGGGCTCCGGAAATTTACACCACCTGGGGTTCTTTAACGTGCACTGACATCGCACAGTACACGGGCCTCTAGAATTTTGCCTCCATCGAAATTAGACCGCCGTGGCCAAGATTGTTTCATTCTTTGGTTGTATCTGACTATACTGCACAGAAACAATAGTGCCATTCACACTACGTTTATGTTTTCAGCAGGAATAAACATGCATATGTCACCATATTTGATGAGGTATGCGGACTTTGTGAGGGTGGTTGATGTGCACAGATATGAAGCAGCAGGTGTGACAAAGTGCAATCAGAGCCAGTTTTGTGGTCTTATAGCATTCACCTTATGCCAAACAATGAGTGGGGGCAGGAAATCTTAGGTTTTTTTTTTTCATTTCTGTGGTGGTTGCAGTATCCTAAGCAAGCAGGATGAAATGCATTGAGCAGGTGTGCACATTCTTGAGGGCATTTATTAGCGGACCATTCAGGCCCCACATGGGCAAGCATACCGTAGATTAAGCAAGAGGTAGGTTAGGAATGCCTTTTCAGTGCCATTCGAAAATTGTGCTTTAAATGCACCATTATCAGCATCGTCATCATCATCATTTATTGACCCCTTAAAGACTCCTGGGTGGTGGGGCATTACATTAGGTGGGGGGGGGGCATTGCATCACAAGAATACAACAGGCCACAATCAGTGTCATATACATACACTGGCAGGATATGGAGAGAAAATGTGCATAAACCCAGCATAAATGCACCAGTATGCAATTAGATTTTAATGTTATGGAGCCAATATTAGTTGGCCTTCCATCCATTTCTGTTACAGGTTGTAATATGCATGCCATAGTATTTACTGTTTTTTAAAAATAGGGACGGTGAGAAGTGCTCATAAATTTGTATAAAAAAAATTGTGCCTCTCCCGTAACCGAGAGTAGAGTAAGCATGAAATGTTTACGGGTCTAACACAGGCTCCATTGCTCGGCTTAAGCAGCTGTGACGGTGGCGGCATTGTAATCCAGGACGATGCAGAAGCGTACGCGGGCACGACGAGACGCAGGCCTGACAAGAATGTACAGGGTGGTCCATTCTAAGTGCGAACACAGCTCCGCGTGGCCGGGCTCCGCGGAGCGCCAGAGGATCCGGCGCGTTCGCGCATCGAAGCAAAGCCGCGCAGGCGCACAGGGGCCCGGGGCAGGAGCTTCGTGTCGTCTGCTACAGCGCTGCGCGCACCTCAAGCGAGGTGTAAGCGAGGTGCGCGTTCGGCGCGACGCCTTGCCCTTCGAACGCGATGCTTTTTGAGGAAAGGAAATTACGCAGTAATTCTGTTATCTCGGTGGACACCCGGACCGCACCGTACAGGAAGGGAGGAACGCATTTGAACGCAAGGTTTTTTGAGGAAAGTAAATGGCGCAGTAATTCTCTGCCATCTCGGTGGACACCCGAACCGCGCCGTAAAGGAAGGGAGGAACGCCACCACCCGTTCGGCGCGATGCCTTGCCCTTTGAACGCAGCGCTTCTCCCCCGGGCCCCTGTGCGCCTGCGCGGCTTTGCTTCGATGCGCGAAGCCCCTAAGAGATCACGTATGACAACGAAGTGTATCGTGGCATTTATGTGCTTTTCGCACGCGTTATTAGAGATCGGAAATTATAATTCCGTGCATTATCAAATGCACAGCTCGAGAGATATCTTGATGAACATTGAGAAGACACTTGCAGCAGTTATTTTTTGTGACTCGTTTGGAGAGCAACCGGCGCTTGTATGCCGGTCCCGTAGGATGGCTTAGAGAGTCTCGTTGAAAATCGTTAAATCTCGTACGGTGCCCGGATGTTCTCGTTTCAGAGCCCGGATGTTGGCTCTCGGTCTCGGCGTGACGTCACCACACTGCCGACAACGGGAACTAAAAGCATTTCATGCTTAAAAGCACAAGTTTATTAGTTTACCCTCTAAGTCAGCTGTGAGCATCATGGACGAAAGTGCCACTGGAGACAAAAAGCAGATATGGCCACTGGTGACAATACTCTACATTCTACAGAAGCACTACACAGTGTTAGTATTGAGTTCAGTCCGAAGTGATGCAATGTCATAAGCATCACTTATTTTGCAGGAGATAACATAACCAGCAGCAAAAAAACAATAGAACTAGAAGCGACACTAAATGAACTGCTAATACAGGTCAGAAAGGATAAACATGCTAAGGCATATCCTTGAGGCATGCCTGAAAGATGGGAACACCATGAGAGTTGGCTGCAGTCACATGATGTAGTTAGAAAGGAAGTCAGTAATCCTGTAGAAAACCACTGCTACTCAGTGTAGAGGTGTTTTAGTTCTATTGTAGATACCTGGAGCTTAACATTGAGAAATGCCTTGGAGGAATCTAAAAACACAGTTCTTTTTAAACCAAGAAGTTATAAATGTATGTTAATCATTGCTGAACATTGCAAATTGTGCTTCATGAAAGAATTTGCCGTATCGAAGTTGGAACCAGTGGGGAAACAGGTTTAACTCGAGCGCGTTAATGAGGCCAGTGAAATGTACAGTCTTTGTCAAAAGTATAAACCCCAAGTGGTTTCCTTCCAAGCCGTGTAGCGGGGCTCTAAAGCACATTTGATAGTCCTAAGCTTGGGAGGGTTGAGGACTTAAGTTTCTTCAGCCTTTCTGAAGTTAGGGTCCCCTGAGTATGCAAGAGAAGCCTTGCTGCATTGCTCAGAAGCAGACCTACCCCATGGGCTGTATACTTTTGACGAAGACTATATATGCTTGAATTTTATATGCGTTATGTGAAGAAGGATATGGCCATAGTTGGTGATTAGCCCATCTTTGATAAAGAACTAGAAAATATTTTAGTGAAATCTGTTTGCTCTTCTTAGTTCATGACTGTAGGATGTATGCACTCAAGCCACAGTGGTCATTTTGGCATCCATGCAGCATGGCGAAAAGGTTATAACGCATATGCCTAATTGACTTATCCCCCCTCCTCTGGCCTGTGATGCTGAAACTGGGCATTTGGCGCCAAAATGGCGCTCGTGACATCACGTCAATGAAGTACGTGCCAAAATGGCGCTCGTGACATCACGTCAATGAAGTACAAAAAACAGTTTCATACCAGCTGTTTGTCTTGATGGAGCAGAATGCAGCTAGTGAGTGGCATGATGCATGAGACTCGGTTCTCTGGACATGTTCTCCAAAATATCTAAAAGGAACAGGAGAGAAGAATGGTCGCACCGAGCTTCATTATAGCAAGGCTTACAATCAACAACTCTCGTTTTGTGCTTATGATATAAGCCCTTCTTGGGGCACCGCAAACAGTAGCAAGAATTTTTGCAGCACAACTTTATATTGTCCACACTGCTATAAAATAAAAAAAATTCAGCAAAGGATATAAAAACCACAAGCTGAAAGAAAGATACTATATCCAAGAACCAAGTGTGAAATGTGCAACAATTCGAATAAAAGGGAATTACAAGAAGTGAGAACAGAACAAGTTCACACAGTCCGCACAAAGGTTTAAAAGTACGAAGATAAGATGGAAGAAACAATGCCTGGTCTCAAAAAGGCACAAAGCAAATTTAGAGACAAGAGCTTGGCTAAAAACAAAGCAGCCCACTTAGTTTTAGTTTTGCAGTGAAAGTACGAGCTCATTTGTTCAGGTGTGCCTTCATGCTGAAAAGCAGCAACAAAGGGGAAATGTTAGCAAATTTTGCTACAACACAAGATCTGCCCAAACTGTCTTCTTTACCTATTGAGACTGGAAACTCCACCTTTGTATGGAGGGTCGTAGCATATACCAGGTGGCTGGAATGTGCAGTGGAATGCATTTCATCAACATCCAGGCTATTCCAACAATTTCTTAATAGTGCAGTTTGTTGGGCCAGTTGGTGACGTGACATATTCAAGAGAACTTTTCACAAAACTCGACAGGACACGAGGCAGAAACACGCACATGCATGTAACAAAGATGCAGCCATGCACACAACAAGGTATGCTCTCCGGAAGGGTGGATTGTCTTAGGCAGGATGCAAATGTTACTTCTCTCAGTCTTTTAGGATTTCATCACTTACATGGCATGCACTAATCACTGCACTGTACTCTTACACGGACCTAATTCTAGTTGTCACAACTACTGCCTCCTCGTGTGTCAAATTTATATGCACAACACGTTCACATGCGGCGAAAGTGCATTGTTGAAATAAACTTATTAACAAGTTAGTGATCAGTTTTTATATACCTAATAGTGGGCACCTTTGATAGGTCTTTGACAGGTCTTGGCAGCGTTTTATGCCATGCAGAACTTTCGAAGTCCAGTTCTTTCTACCAAATTTCAGACTGTAAGCTGGTGGCATTTCAAGCAGAGTGCCATAGAAGCGCATCTTGCCGAACGACCTGGAAGTCGGAGTACTCAACATGCCTTGCGGCTCGTTTGGATTCAGTTTCGAAAGCGCGATTACCCTCGTCAGTGTGGCTTTACTAATTTGGGCCATTTCTCGCGCCATTCAAAAGGCGCGCACCTGCTGGGGCGCAAAGCGACGTCAATCAAATCGCGTCACTCTGTGACACATGTACCACGCAACAATCTGTGCCCCGCCTGTGTTACGATGCCCCCCACTCTTCCACATATTATCAAAATTGTCATCGCCTTTACCCTAGCCCATGTAAAGGCCTGAAGAAGGCGGATGAGCGGCTCCTTCTCCGCCTTCTCACCAATACATTGCTGTGCCCGGCAGCGCTAAAACATTTTGACCCCTCCTTTAGCGGCAGCTGCCCACACTGTAGTGCGGTGTCTTCTGACACCTATCACATGGTGTGGGTCTGCCCTTCCAACCCCGCTATTCCCCCCATCCCCAACCCAACCCAACCCGGGAGGACTGGGAGGCGACCCTGCTCGGCTGCCACGACTTACAGGCCCAACAAGCCTTAGTCGGGCGCGCCCAGGCGGCGGCAACCGCCACTGGGGTCCCATACTAGGGACCTCCACCTATTGTTTGTAAGGATCGGTCCCTTACGGGCTGATCCAAACATACCTCCTGTTCATTCGTAATAAATGTTTTCACCACCACCACTGCCACTCCAGCGCGGCTTTTGAGGAAAGGAAATGACGCAGTAACTGTCTCACATATCTCAGTGAACACCCATCATCTGTTTGTAGAGGAAGGGTTAAAGGTGGGAGTGAAAGAAGAAAGGAAGTAAGAGGTGCAGTAGTAGAGGTCCCTTGAATAATTCCGACCACCTGGGGTTCTTTAACGTGCACTGATATTGCACAACACACAGGGACGTTTTGCACTTCGGTGCCACTGAGTGTTGAGATTTGATTTAAGCGGCTTTGCGCTCCCCGCAGGCGCGTGGTTTGCAGTTGGTGCGAGGTATGGCCAAATTAGTAAATACACAGCGTTTAGCGAAGTCACTGTTCATAGAACAGTGCATTTTAGTTCAGGAGGTATAGCAGTGCCCAAGTTCAACTTCCTAACTGGTTGCCCTTTCTTGACGTGTGCACCTTCTGGAATTTTTTATGTGCGGGTGGCATAGGGGGGTGATGGTGGCGTGAGGCCATATGCCGAAATCGCTGAATTCAAATCGGTCATGTAAAGCATGAGGAGGGTCAGAGAGGTTCCGATATTCCTTGCGAGAGCAATAAAAATAATCTTCGAAAATGGCCGAGTAGCCCAAGGAATCAGTAAAAGAAGCTTCTCTGTTGCACCACCACTGGTTCGAATGCCACACTGGGTGTCAATTTTTTTTTACTGCATTATCGTGGCCTTTCACAAAAATAACCATCATGTGTGTGTGTGTGTGTGTGTGTGTGTGCGTGTGTGTGTGTGTGTGTGTGTGCGTGCGTGCGTGCGTGCGTGCGTGCGTGCGCGCGCGCGTGTGTGCGGACGCGCGCAACCTCCACCCTAGATGCATACTCCAGTTGGCGCACATCCAGGCACTCACTGCAGTTAGGTTTCATTGTAGTAGTATCTTTCTGGGCGTAATCATTATCGCATGCCAATGACCGCATGCATTTCCACACTGCCTCTTTGTGTATTTACTTTTTATTTTTTTTCTGCCACTGCCACATGCCCGTTTTTCGCTGGTTACCTTCATCACGTGCAACAAACAGTGTTCAGTTCTTAACAGAACTGCACCAAATTGTACATTATTTATTTGGTAATAATACTAGTAATATTTGAGGTCCAGCATGTCAGAGCGACGCAGGAATTATCAAGCACGCTGTAGTGGCGGACTCCAGATTGACGTAGACCAGCTGGGATTTTTCAGTGTGTGTGGACATTGCACACGCACGCACATTTTTCTTTTTGTCGCCATCGAAATGCGGCCCCTGCAGTTGGGATCGAACACGTGACCTTGGAATTAGCATGCCGAGCGTCATAGCCACTGAGCCATCATGAGAGGTTTTATTTATTACTTAGTCTGGCACAACGAATGCCCTCGAAAAGTAAATGTTGCACAACGTGGTTCGGTTGCTGAGCCTATTCTTCACATATTTATGGAACATGATGCAATGAAAATGATGTTATTGTCACTTGGTGCTTTAAGAGTTAGAGCAGTGGCAACATTTCGATTAACATCATAAGCAAACGTGTGAAAGGGGGAGACTGTTATATACTCTAGATTTCGCATCAGTCTGGCATACAGTGCTTTAGAATTATCGCAAGGGCATTAAAAAGCGCCAATTAAGTTTCTTTCTAGACAACAGACTTCCTTCAACTTTGCAGTCGCTTAGACTGGGTGCCACTTTTGCACTGCCTACCACAGACAGCTTTCGCTATGCGCTAACACATTTAATTTTTTTCTGGTAAAAAGAAACGTGTGTCAGGTTGCAAAAAAATTGGGGCTGAACAGAGTCCCAAAGCACTTTGGAACAGTTTCTTTGAATTGTTATGGTTCAAGCTCAGTTCCAAGATGGCAGAAAAAATTATGAGTTCGGTTCGGGTTCTGGGTAAAAAATATGAGTTTGGTTCTGGTTTCGGGTTAAGGTTCGGTTCTGGTTCGACACCCTGCCCACACATAAGAAGTCTTAAGTGTCTCTGCAGAATTTTATTGTGCTCTTCCCTGTTCTCGGAAAAATTCTCCCACTTCTCTCTAAGTAACACTATTGAATTTCTTCATACACAATTTCCGCCACTCTGCCCTTGCCTGTTACAAAAACACGCATCAGCTGAATCCGTATTCAGGCTAGGAATCCAAGCTTTTCCTCTTCAGAGCATTATGGGTGCAACACACAACCTCTGCTAAGGACCACAAAGGAGACGAATCGGCCACGGACTCATGAAGAGCGCCGCGTGATCTCACTTCACACCAACACAGCACAGGCAACAACGTTCAGAAGGATCCAACTAGGACCTGTCCGGAGTCCTCACAGATTACATGGAATCTCTAAAGAAGAATTCAACTCAAAATGCCGAAATTGCGCCGTATCTGAAATTATTACACAGGAACATGATCCCTTTCAGGTACCATTTTTTGTTTTATTGAAATCAGTTGTTTTCTTATTCTCAGTAGTATATTCAGGCCTCAAGAAAAGGAACTTGTTAGATTTTGAGCATGAAAGACCTGCGGGTAAGTTTTTACAACCATGTGCAGAATTCCGTACACAGTGTCAGATTTGTTAGAAATAGTAACATCGGAATGTTCGCATGTGTCAGGTAAGCACCTTAGCGATCGTGGAATCACATTGCATTTCAAAGATGCACATTACGCCCAAAATTGAGCAAAAACAATCTTAATGTTTTCACTTGCGACAAAATCTGTCTGGTCAAAAATGGTGGATAAAGTGCTACCTAGCTCACTGTTCAGGCAAATATTATTACTGCGTTCGCTACATGGCACAAGTAACCAACATATTTGCAACAAGGAAGGTGCTTAGTTCAAATGAAACAATGAAATCACTGCTCGGTGTACCATACTCTCAGAAAAAGCTGTGAGTTTGTTGTATACGTGATTGTGTACAAAGCGCCTGAAAAGGATATACTTTTTGCATGCAAGGTCAATGCCCCCCCCCCCACAAAAAAAAACAAAAACGAAACAAACTCCTACCAGCTCCCTCATGAGAGGCATGGAACGATTTAATCATCCAACTTGGCATGAATACTGAAGCCCTTCTTGCAGATTGGGCAGAGGAAGTCACTCCCAAATGGGAGTCACAACCCTGCATGACCGCTTAAATAATGCTACCAATGAAGTCTACTACTACTACTACTACTACTACTACTACTGCTGCTGCTGCTGCTGCTGCTGCTACTACTACTACTACTACTACTACTACTACTTCTACTACTTCTACTACTACTACTACTACTACTACTGCTGCTGCTGCTACTACTACTACTACTACTACTACTACTACTACAGTACTACTGCTACTACTACTACTACTACTACTACTACTACTACTACTACTACTACTACTACTACTACTACAGTACTACTACTACTACTACTACTACTACTACTACTACTACTACTACTACTACTACTACTACTACTACTACTACTGCTGCTGCTGCTGCTGCCGCTGCTGCTGCTGCTGCTACTACTACTACTACTACTACTACTACTACTACTACTACTACTACTACTACTACTACTACTTCTACTACTACTACTGCTGCTGCTGTTGCTGCCGCTGCTGCTACTACTACTACTACTACTACTACTACTGCTACTACTACTACTACTACTACTACTACTACTACTACTACTACTGCTGCTGCTGCTGTTGCTGCCGCTGCTGCTACTACTACTACTACTACTACTACTACTACTACTACTACTACTACTACTACGACTACTTCTACTACTACTACTACTACTACTGCTACCACTACTACTCCTCCTACTACTACTACTACTACTACTGCTACCACTACTACTGCTACTAATACTACTACAGTACTACTGCTACTACTGCTGCTACTACTACTACTACTACTACAGTACTACTGCTACTACTGCTGCTACTACTACTACTACTACTACTACTACTACTACTACTACAGTACTACTGCTACTACTGCTGCTGCTACTACTACTACTACTACTACTACTACTACTACTACTACTACTACTACTACTACTACTACTACTATCGGCAAATGCAGAATAGTCCTGCTGGGCTTCCACTCTGAACCGCAAAGACAGTGAAGTGGCCATAGGCACCTGCGGGGTCTCGTACGTGGGTGGCGCATGAACCAACTGCTGCTGTGTATAGGGTCCACGGTAGGCACATCCTGCGCTGTGCTCAACAGGTTTCACAATAAAACACCGCAGGAAGAATTCCCGTGCACTCGGGAACATATTTACTGCAGTGCGGCCTTGCGATCAAGTTGCCATAATTAAACTAGGTGATAGAACAAATATGCCTGTTCATACTTGGAAGCTCTGGAGACGAGGGAGTTGCATCACATACACACAAAGCGCAGTTTATTTGGCGAACATGTCCCCAGGACGGGCCCGGGGCGCCAAAGAGCCTCTGGATTTCGGCCGGCACAATCTTTTGCTTCAGGCAGTAGCCCAAGACTCGACTGGCACGTTGACAGTGCGATGAGGTTAACATAGGTGGTTGCCACTTGTCCCTTGTTCATACAAAGAGTGGTAGAGCCAAGAGTAGAAAAAGAAGACGACGGAACCTTCGTGCCTTCTTTTGTCCCGTTGTCTTCGTGTAGTTCTTTTTTGCTCTAACCATGAATCGACTGGCCCAACCTCATGTCTTACTTGCATCACATCGCAAGAAAAATTTTACTCCCTACGCCAACGTTGTGTTAAATTTTGGGGCCTAGTAGTGTAGGCACGAAATGAGGTTGCGTGTCGCATTAAATGTGGCCATGAATGAATCTTTCTTTCGTTGAATGTTTCAGCTATTTGGAGCTGTGTAGCCATGGAACCAGTGAAGAAGTACGGGGACCCCCACAGCCTTCTGACTGCGGAGGACCACATCGTACTTAAGCTGGAAGCACCGTGGCCGCGGGACACACCGCTTCCTGACGGATGCCGCCTGGGCAATGAGGGGGGCAGCCTCCTGGTCATGAACCACAGGGCTCTGGTCGCCGCGAGGAGCACGCTGCGCAGGGCGAGAATCTCGGGGGCCCTGTTCGCCGGATGTGCAGCTTTCGGCTCCTCTGACCCTTTCCAAAGTGCTGCGAGGGAGGTGCTGAAAGCCACAGAGGAGATATGTGTTGTGCACAACAAGAACACAGTGTGCAAACTCATTCGCCTGTTTCCCCAAGCCAAGGTACTCGTCCTGTCTCATGACTTTGTCTCGCACGCCGTGGAGCTGGAAGAGCCACACAGGGATCGCTCGGCACCGCTGGTGGACTCCTCTCAACTGAGGGAACTGCAAGGCTGCATCGAGGGCCTTGGCGAGAGCTGTCTCTCACTCACCACGGAAACTGTGCGGGCAATCTTGAGAACTTGCCCCCTGGTATGTAGTGCCATGGCCTTCTTTAACGATATCCACTCTTGGTGGAGCTGCATTGTTTTCGATAATTTCCAGCGAGATAAGTATTCAAAGCCATGCAGCTTGAGTTATCTTGTAATAAAAACAGCGCATACAAAGGACAAGAACGGAGAGAAGACACACACGGCGTTGAAATTGCTACTGCGTTTATTGGAAAAAACAAGCTGAGGCAGGGCGTCAAGAAAGCGCGTGCATGCACTTTGTCAAAAATACACTTGTCAGGTAACAAAATGCACCGTAACTGCACGTGTGATTATCGGTTTAGCAACTACTGTTTAGCAACTTCATTTCCTTAAAGGACAATGCTACTGAAGGCTGGCTGACACATCTTTTTCCTAACAAATCTGTTACGAAATACATAAGCACCGATAATCCCACGTGCCATTACGAGACATTTTGCTACCTGTCAAGTGTATTTTTGACAAAGCGCATGCGCGTGCTTTCTTGACGCCCTGCCTTAAAAGCAGCTTGTTTTTTCCAATAAACGCAGTTCCAAGTTCAGCGCTGTGTGTGTCTTCTCTCCATTCTCGTCCTGTGTCCGTGCGCTGTTTTTATTACAAGCTGCATAACCAACTCGCCCAAACTGCCGTTTTACCACAGCTTGAGTTAGACTAATATACGCAGGTATGATAATTTCTCACTGGTCAATCCTTTTACATGCCCTCGTTCCTCTCCCCCATTGTGCGGGGTAGCCACCCGGAACACCCTTCCGGTTAATCTCAGTGCCTTTCCCCTTCCTCTTTCTCTACATGGTAATCTGGTCACTAATACCTCGGTCCCAAATATATCATGTTCCTAACAAACGATTGTTTTGTAGAAAAGAAGCCTATAGTGTTAGTAGGGGCTGAGTGAAAGTTGTGTTTGGAGTATCCTGGCATATGTGGTTAGGTTTTTTGGCAGTGAATTCAATGTCCGTTTTGTAGCCAAGGTTATGTCGCGAATAGGTCGAGCACCTTTGACGTGCGACGAGTTGGTTGTACAGAACAGGGAACAGACCAGGGGGTTTTCTCTTCGAAAGACAAACTACTGCGTGAGGGTCCGACAGGGGACAGAAACTGCCAATGCAGTGGGGCGCTGCGGCTGTCGATTTGAGGGGACTCACCGGAAGCCGTGGAAGTAACGAGGGCTCTGGCGTGAACCAATGCCGCAACGCTAAGTCCTCGGATCCGAACGTGGGGAGTCTACATTGCCTCGACCGGGAACTATCGGATCAGTGAGGGCTTCTGGTGGGTACCAGTGCCGCAACGCCAACTCCAACGGCCCACGGTGAACTAAGGAAAGAGGGCCTACGCTTCCTTCTAGCTCGGGGTCCACTGCTTCCCGTCGCTCCCTACTGCCTTTTTTATACCCTCCAGATTGCACCACGGGAGTGAAATGAGTCGTTAAATTCAAGATTGGGTTGTTGGTGACCATGGCTCCCCCTGGCGGACCCCATTGCAGGCTGTTCGTGCTTTTTATTTCTTCTTCAAGAGTGCAGGTGGCGCTGCTGCACTACAGTTACGCGGAAGTTAAAAATTGGATGAATTCAATGGAAAAGAAACATAGTGTAGAACTATATCGATTCTGGAAAAGGCACATCAGGAAAGAATTTTTCTATGATAACTCAAGAGGCAGTGCCCTACTTTTTGAAGCTAGATCAGGGTGTCTTAGAACGCGCAGCTACAAAAAGAAATTTAACGAAGAAGATGACACATGTGCAGTGTGTGGTAGATCTGTGGAAACAATTGAACACCTCATAATCAAATGTGATGGTATCCATCCGGATGTCGATGCAGGCACAGTCACTCTTTCTGAGGCCCTAGGGTTTAAAGATAACAATGGTCATGTAAATAAATCTGCAGTGGAAGTCAGCAAAAAGCGATTGGAGGATTGGTGGCTGAAAAGCAGAGATGTGGCATAAGGTTAGAATTGTAGGAAACCGTAGGCAAAGGTGATGGAGAATCTTAATGAGAATTGCCAACACAGTAAACAAAAAAAATAATAAAGAAAAGCTGAGCATGGTGGCAATTGCCACCACCCCGTTTCAAAGGGGGCGCTCCTATCCATCCATCCATCCATACAAGGGATGTGAATGCCCAGGTACTTGTGTGATGTAACTGGTTCGAGAGTGCCTTTGTCGGGGTGATACGTTGATAAGCCGCTGCACGCCACATTTGCAAACCAAGAATCGCAACAACTGTAACTTGATTCAAGCCACATAAGGATATAGGGATTGCCACTTTTATTTCTTCTTAATCTTTCTTTAGTTTCGCATAGAAATGAACTAGTAACATATTTAATGATGGAAATTATGTGAATCATTATACATTGTGGGAATCCTGGCTTTCTGCCGTCGCCTTTGCGCGGCTAGCCGGCCTCCCGCGTTGTTTCTCCTCTTTCCCTTGCTCCCGCCTCAGGCGGTGGAGAGGCGGCTGGGTGACTAATCACTGTCATTTAGCCACAGCTCCGCCCCGGCTCCCCAAGGGCCTTTGCCATTGGCGCCTTTTGGCGGGAATCCGGGACCCGTTTTGGGCGGCCGCGCACTGCGCGACCGTCCGAGCGGGGCCCAGAGAGAGAGATCCCTCCGAGACAGCGTAAGGTGCGTACGTTACTGTTTGTCCGTGCCGGCTTTGCCGCTCGGACCAGTGCTTACTCGAGCTCGCCCGCACGTGTCCTCTGACCTGCAGCGGCTCGAGCCTGTCCAGCGGGGTCCAGCGACCTCTGACAGGCGTACCTTGCGTTGAATGCCCACTCTCTCTCGCAACCGGCCCAACGGTCGACACGAGAGAGAAATCACAGCATTGCCGCGGGGACATTCTCCTGCAGCGGCGTGCTAGCGGTGCGCATTACTCGAGTCGCTTCGTGCGCGCAGCGGAGCCTTGCTCCTCGCGCGCCCCCGGGACGGGGTGACGATTGAGTGTGTGTGTACTGCTGAAGGACGACGTGAATAAACGTCTCCTTTGTGAACTTGGAGGCCTATTTCTTTGCGGCGAATCGCTCTCCTCCCAGCAGAGGTGGAGTGCACCGCATCGGTGTCCCAGTGGTGTGTGGTGACGGCTGATCGGGGCCCTTGGCTCGCGCGAAGCTCGAACCCGCGGTGGGTGGTGGCCTGTGTCCACTTAGAAACCCACAACATTTTTGTAGTTCTCTCGGGCGAAATTTTCTCACTGTTGTGGTGTGACAGATATGCGCAGTAGTTTTCAAGTTTAACAGCAAGAAATGTAAATCCCTTACATGTACGATCAGCAAAAAATGAAACGCGAGCAAGAGAGCGAGGTTGATTAACATTTCTTAAGGAGAGCCTGTGCACCTTCGGAATGAAAGTACCCCTCTTATACACTTTTTGTTGAACATTTTTTGTTCTGGCAACACTGCAATTTACCCCAGAACACCTCCTGTTTGAAGAGGGCGCATTTTACGAGCAAGCAGTTACCCCAGGCAAAAAGAGAAGCATCGAAAGTTGGCACGTCACCTGCAGCGGCGCCTTAACAGACACTGCGCAGAATGCTTCGCATGCCGCGTTGCCTTATCAAAACCGGCGTGACACACATGTCCTGCGCCGGTGCAAGCCTTTTCAAGTGCCACGCCATTGATACCGGAAACGCTTTGACGCTAGTATCGCCATCTACACTCATGTTTGTTTGGAAACAACAAAACTGTGCTCAAGTACTACGCTTCGTTCAGCCCAGGTTTTCTTGTTTTGCTGTTTGCATATCAGTGGTCTTGTTCACTTTTCATTTGTTGCTGATGGTGCCTTTCAGAATCGATTAACGTCGCGGGAAGAAAGTATGCAAACAATTTGTTGATGCATATATAGAGGACACAAAATGGCCTGTTCAGATTGCATTATGTTTGGCAGAAGTCTTCAAGCAGACTAGTGTGCCAGTACCTGTCGTACCCCACTTATAACTGATGAGAAAATGCAATAGCTGGCCTGCTGCATTCACGTGTAGGGCTGCGGTGACCTGTTTTTTTTTTTGGTTTGACACAATACCTAATGCCATCATCGCTGTGTTCGAGACGTCGCGCGGCAAATGATAAGTTCCGAATACCTACAGAGGATGCCACTTCAGCACAACATACTCCATGTGGGCTGTAATTGTCTTCATTGCAGCCGAGGATGATAGTGTGTTCATGTGTTTCTTTCTTAAGAAGCAGTCAAGTAAATAGGAACACACTGAAACTGCAAAACAAGCAGCAGTCGTCAGGAATGTGTGCCATACGCACGCATGTAAACACTGCTGGCTAGCGATGACATGCATCCATACCAAGGAGGGTTCGCTGCAGTGCTGCAAGGTGGCGACTCTGCTCGATCCCGTGGGAAGTGTGTGGAGCAGATATTGGGAGAGGAGAGATACGAGATGGCATCCCTTTTGGTCGAAAGGGAGGAGCAGGGATCGACTGCCTGGCGGGGCCAGTCGGTAGCTTTTCTAGGGGGTCCACGGCGGTCGTAGGAGTAGGTGGAAGCGACGAAAAAAGCATAATAATGGAGGCTGAGCCCAACGAAATGGCCACTAGGAGAAAGCCACCGCAGCCGTGGCCTAGTGGTTTGGTCGTCCACCTCGGCGGCGGGAGGTGGCAGGTTCGAAACCCACCGTCGGTTACACACCGTATATGGGTACAGGCTCCCTCTGACCTGGCGACCGGTTTGTTCAGGGGGTGCAGTCCTGGGAGAGGCTCTGTAGACCCCGCTATACCCTTCGGGGACGTACCCTGTTTCGAACAGCCACCTGAAATGGTGGTTCGATATATGTTACGGTGCCGTCTCGTGGTTGTCTCTGTGCCTTGTAAGTGTTATATGTCAACCTTCCTCATTGGTGATGCCCAAGCCATCAGTGGCGGGCAGAAGCGAATAGGGAAGAAAGCCACAAAAAAAATTTAACATTAGGATAAGCTGCATAAACTTGCAAGGGGGTAGAAAGAGCGCGAATACGTTAGAAATAGAACAGCAGTTAAAGGGCGAAGAAGTGGGTGTGTACTTTCTGTTCGAAACACATCTCGGTGATCTAGAAGATCTACCGTTTCTTTGTGGCTACCTCCGGGAAGGCTGCAACAGAGCAACAACGGAAAAGAAGGGGGAGGAATTAGGTATGCTGATGTATAAAGGAAAAAATTAGCAAAAAGTAATGTCAACCTGCAAAGATCATGTCTGGATATCAGGAACAATTTCCGGTAAAAGGACATGGCTAGGGGTAGTTTATTCAGGGACAGGGGACAATTGCAGGCAAGAAAACAAGGATCTAAGTCAGTGACTCAGTGATGATATAAAATTTGAGATGGTGCCGATATTATTCTCTTGGGTGACATCAACGGCCTCATCGAGGACCTGGGTGGGTACAAAAATTGTAACAGGAAGTTAATACTAGACTCCTGTGAGCAGCGCAGCTTAGTTATTTTAGATAGAGAAACTAAATGTGAGTTACAAATCACATGGAAATTCTGTAATAGGCAGACGACCACTGACTAGTGCCTAATTTTGTTGGGAATCTATAGCAAGCTTGCAAAAGTGGAAATAGACGAAGAGGGGAGCACAGTTAAGCAAGCAGTTATAAACATATTGGTCTGCAGATCGGAGCCTTGATCAAAAGAGAAATGCAGAAAAGACACAAAGGGGGAACGCAAAATGAAACGATGAACAACTAGTGCTAATACCAGCAGGCCTTGAGGAAGCACTGGAGAAACGTCCCATAGTAAAGTGAGATTTTAATCAGAACTGGTCATCAGTATGAAAATGAAAGAAATATAAGTGCCAAACCATTGAAAACGAAAGAGGAAGCTACAAAGCGAGTGGAATTAGGAAATTAGGGATGCCATCGAACAATGACGAGTGGCTTCAAGGGAACACAGAAATGCAAAGAGGGTGCAGTATCTCAGGAGGAAATAGACTAAAAATGGGAATCATATTGACAAAAGAAACTGGAGGTGCAGGTCCTTGTCCCAGGGGAAAATTAAGTAGTCCACCGATTGCTGAATGGCTGAAGTGCTCGATGCAACTGATGGTGGGCCGAGAAAATTCTGGAACCGTATAAACTGGCTGGGTGAAAAAAGTTGTAGGGGACACTTAGAGGGGCTCTGAAGGTTGGCTCTGAAAGGGGCTCTAATAAAGTTGCGGTATGCCTGTGATGGTAAAGTACGCTGCTTCACAAATATCCTCCAGCAAAAATTTTTTTTTTGATGCGCTTTGTAGAAGCTGAGTTATCTGTAAGTGAAACTTGAATGTCAGCGTCTTTGCACCTTTCCTTCTCCTCTCGTCACTTTTTGCACACTGGAAGGTCAGCGATTCTCAGTTGACCCCACCGCTGAGGGTGGAGCTTCCTGACTCGCCAAAGCTACGTCGCTTATTCGCCGCGTCCATGGTAGTTGTCTGACGTCCGAAAGAATCTGACCAATAGCCATTGTTCGACTGGTATACACAGGAGCAGTGCGACGGAAAAAGGTGCGAGCATGAAAGAGACGCCGTAAAGGGCTCGCCAACATTCGCGCGTGATTGTGGATTCTCTACCACATGTAGAAGTGTATTATACTGAGAGGTATTGGAAAGGAATAATGGTGCCAGGGTGGACTTTCGGGAATGCGGATCTGTGCTTAAGGGCAGAAGTTCAGTCAATATTAGAAGTAAATCGGAGACCTGTTAGAAGATTAGCACTAGGTGCCCACGGCTAACCACCAACGAGGCAGTACAGGGGGATATGGGCTGGGCATCGTTTGAAGCACGGGAACTAGCTACAACTGAGTTGTCTTCCCTGGAAGTCTGGCTCTTGCCCTGCTCAGCTACGACTGAGCTCTCTTCACTGGAAGTCTGGCTCTTATGGCTACCCTTTTCCTTGGCAGCCTCGCACTCTTCTTGTGCCAGTATTACCAAGGTAGCCTCTCCGGAGCCTTTGTCACTGAAGCTACTGTGACATCCTAACTCTCTCTTACCGCGGTTGGTACTCTCAAAAGGGGTTTCCGCTGTTTCAACTTCGAAACTTTTCTTGATAGGTAAACCTTCCTTTTCGCGGTCCTGCCGGTTTGACGCCTGTATCGACTCTACTGAAAGGGTCGCGCTCGTAACAGTCCCGACAAAGTTGTCTGTTGCCACTCCTACCTCACAGAGGAGAATCCTTGCACTCGTGTCGTTTAGACGCTATCTCGGAATACTCTCTCTTAGCATTACGTCTAACCACTCCAGGCATGGTCTCGGATTCTGCGGCTTCCCTTGGACCACCGCACCAGTTGAACGCGTTCTCTGCCACTTCCCTCGTGGTGTCGCGATTTACCAACGCGGCTACGGTCACAGACTCTGTGGGTCTTATCTGCGGACCTATTTCATAAGCATCGCTTGCTCTTTCAGGAGTTCCGGCTCTCACACTACCGCCCTTTTTTCGTATTTCGTTTTCAAGTTCGAATATCTTTAGTTTCCTGATTTCATTTTCCACCTTCCACTTTTACCGTTGCCGTTCCTTCTCTTTTTCCCACTCCCGATCAGCTGCCTCCTTGCGTTTTTTCTCCCGATCGGCTTTCTTTTTAGCCTCCTGGTCGGGTTTTTCTTTGCGGGCTTTTTCACCCTGCACCAAATTCCACGTATCTACCAGCAGCTGATCGTTATTCTCGACGTGTTTAAGAATGATTTCGCAGAGTTCAATTTTGGTTATTTTACTGGGTACTTCAAGCGACAGTTGCTCGCATATCAACAGCAAGTCCGACCTGTACAATTTCATTAGGTCCATGACACCGCTTTCTCCGCTTTGGCTCTGCTAACACAAAAATGCATTGAGAATAACCCTTCTTAAATGACAAACCCTGATTCCCAGTCAAGATTATTCTCTGAATCTTAAAGCCTGGCGAATCCCATAGCAAAAGCCAAAACGCTCACCCGTGGAGAAAGTACGATGTCGCACGGTCCATCCCAGCTGCTGCCAACCAGTGTTGGAGATGGGGCTTCTATCCCACCGCTGCCACCAGTGTTGAAGACGGAGGGGTCCTGGAGATGACTAACTCGTTTAGCCCCGCAGGTCCCGGCTCCGAATGACGTTGTCGGACTGCGTTATCGAGGAAACTTTACAGAAAGGTTTATTTTACATATTTACAGATGAGAAGGGGAAGACCAACAAACACTGAGGTGTCGCCTTGTCCACTGCGGCTAGTCTTCTGTGCGTTGCCACCGCGGGAAAGGAGTATCTCGCAGTCTCCCCGCAGGTGAATGAACCTCTTCGAACTCCCCCGCCGGATGGCCGAAGCACGAGATCTCTTCGCGTACACAGCGTCTTTCAATTAGCAGCCTCGCTCAGCGTGACCCCGTGTAGCATCACCCCGTCCGGTGACCCGAAGACCGACTCGGCCAACATATACCGCTGCTTCCGCCGTGCTTCCTGTGCATTTCTGCTTCCACCGTTGCTGCTGCTGTCGCAAGCTCTCGCCGCATCTTTGCTTAACGACGACCCACGTCTGGTAGTAATTTCTCCCAGGCATGGGGGACACAGCGTCCTTCGATCGGTTCGGTGGTTCGGAGTGGAACCACCCTGTCTGTCGTCGTCTATGCTTCTGCCGCCGACGCCAGGCCTCGTCGTATCCCTTGCTTCGCGATGAGTCACATCCGGCTCCCAGGACCGCGTTCTCCGATCTCCGAGGTAGTGACCGCTGACCCGGATCACAAGAGGGAAATAACTAGAAGAATAAGGATGGGTGCAGCGCGTATGGCATAGGCTCTCTCAAATCATGAATGGCACTTTACCAATATCCCTCAAGAGAAAAGTACACAACAGCTGTATCCTACTGGTACTCACCAATGGGGCAGAAACATAGAGGATAACAAAGAGGGTTCAGCTTAAGTTAAGGACAATGCAGCGAGATATGGAAATAAAAATTGTAGGTGTAACGTTAAGACACCGGAAGCGGGCGGAGTAGGTGAGGGAACAAGCGCGGGTTAATGACATCCTAGTTGTAATCAAGAGGAAGAAGTGGGCTTGGGCAGGGCATGTAATGCAAAGGCAAGATAACCGCTGGTCCTTAGGTAGATAGAGGGTGTTGTAGATGGCCCTTGGCGATCACAAAATGAACAAGGGAGGGGAAAACCTCAGGTTGCTTGAGCCAACGTTTCGACAAGAGGACTTGTCTTCTTGTGACAAGACAAGTCCTCTTCTCGAAACGTTGGCTCAAGCAACCTGAGGCCCCTCCCTTGTTCATTTTGTGATCGCTGGTCCTTAAGGTTAACGGAGTGGTTTATAAGAGAAGGCAAGCATACCAGGGGGTGGCAGAAAGTTAGGTGGGCGGATGAGACTGAGAAGTTCACGGTAATACGTTGGCAGCAGCTGGCGAAGGACAGGGTTAATTGGAGAGACATGGGAGAGCCCTTTGCCCTGCAGTGGGCGTAGTCAGGCTGATGATGATGATGTGCCCAGATGAAGACAAGTCCTCTTTTTGAAGCGTTTGCAAGCACCTTGTAAACCCTCCCTTGTTCACTTTGCGACGTCTCTGTGATGATTTGTCTGCAATGCAGATGTCAAAATTGATTCCCATGCTCATCGCTATGGCACCGAAGAAAAGTTATTTTGAAATACCCAGGCCATTGAATTTATTAGTCTTGTTGTTTCAAGGTCGGAGCGTTCAAACTTTTTATCCAGGCTTTCTACATCCCAGTCCTTTCTTACTTTTTGCCTGTCCTGTGTCGAGGTTCGTCGCATCGACTCTCACGGGCTCGTGCAAGCGCTCCTGCAACTGGCCGACGCCCCTGACCAGGCTTCGTATCCTAAAGCAAAGGACTTCCCCCGCATCATGCTGGCAGCAACACTGGATACCTCCCTGGCTAGACTGGGACATGCCCCGGACGCAGCTGACGTTGCCGCTGCTGCGTGTGCATTTCCTAATGTCGAACACCTTATGGTACGTACCACTTTGTTTTGAAAAGTTTATTCTCTGCAAAGTGTGCAGACGGGGCCTATGAAGCCCTTGCAGTTGTTCCAAGGGGCAAGCTGTTTTTGAATGAATTTGAAAAGCATGAAGCGGGAACAGTGAAACAGACCACAGGGACAGGCGCCCATTTTTTACATTAGGGTACGCTCTCTCCTGTGTCTTGAATACACAGCGCGAACGACGATAAGCACAAGAGACAAGGAAACGGACGAAGCAGCGATGTGTCGTCCGTTTCCTTGTCTCTTGTGCTTGTCGTCGTTCGCACTGTTTATTCAAGATGCTTAACCAACTAGCCCGCCAAAACGTGTTAACTCTCCTGTGTGTTGTCAATCAAGAAAAAATGCTGCAATTACTTCTGATGCACATGCTCGTGTCCTATAGGTTTGTCTTTGTCTGTGGTGGTTTTGTGTATTTTATATTTCATGAACCTCTTTGAACTGGGGCGTCCTTACCGTCTTGTGCCTTGTCTTTCCAAGAGGAGGTAGTGCAAAAAGACGAAGGCAAACACGAATGAACCGAGAGGACTGGCACCTGTGTTAAGCACCTGTTCTGTCAATTTCTGTAGCAGTGCGCTGATACATCCTCGCATAGACAGATGCTGAATGCTACCCAGTAGCTCGACAGGCGTTGTGCCTTTCCGGCAAGATACCTCATGGTTAAAGCTGCAAATTTCACACATGCCATTGTCAGAACTACTGCATTTCAAGCAGCTGTTCATTACGTCATCATCAGCCTGACTACGCCCACTGTAGGGCAAAGGCCTCTCCCATGTCTCTCCAATTAACCCTGTCCTTTGCCAGTTGCGGCCACCATATCCCCGCAAACTTCTTAACCTCATCTGCCAACTTTCTGCCGCCCCCTGCTATGCTTGCCTTCTGTAAGCATTCGAGTCTCCCACTATCTCCGGACGCCTATATCACGAGAGCTGAAGGTGAGAAACACGGCCACCTGGATCGGTGCGCGCGCGTGACCTGAACGGCCGCGTGAAAACGGAGACGGGACTGGAGAGAGGGCGGCAGAGAAAGGGGGGGAGCAGCAGAGAGAGAGCGACTCCGACCGTCATGTGATTGAGATCATGTATCCGAGATATGCCTTGAATAAACGTGTTCAGTTGGAACGGGTGTGATCAATCAAGGCGTCCAGCGACTGACATGGCGACGAGGATTATTTAGCGAACCTTCAAGCGAACCTTCAAGCGGACCTTCAAGCGGACCAACGGCAGCCGAAAACGTTATACTGAACTCCGAGCAACTGAATGAGAAGCTGAAAGTGCACCAGCAGTGGCGACCGGCGGGGAGAACGCTTCGAAACCCAGAATCTCTACGCCGATACCAAACGAAGCTGGAAACGGCACACGGGAGTTGCAGACAACACAACCTCGGACCCCGGGTATTTTCGGAATGCAAACGCCGCTTAGAAATCCATCCGAAATCGGACTGTCGACAACGCCAGACGCACCTCGTACAGAAACAACGATGCAATCCGGAACTATAAGTGCAACGACGGAGCTCGCTGTGCTCAACACTACGTTACAGATGATGGCTCGACTCCTGGAACGGCAAATGACATCATCTAACCTGCTGAACGACAGCACGGCGCTGCAAATAACAACAACGCCTGATCTGACAGGAACGCTACCGACTTACTCCGGAACTGAAAGAGAAAACTTTCAAGATTGGAAGACATCAGTGGAGTCGACGAGAGATCGTTGCTCGTGGACCGATGCAGCAACCTTGAATGCAGGAATATCACGACTCCGAGGGCGCGCATCATCATGGCATCAAACCACAGGCAACCAGTACAACGACTGGACAACCTGGGTTTCAGCGCTAAAAGATGAGTTTGACAAACCACTACTCTTCTGCCAGTGGGTTGCATCAGTTGACGCAAGAGTGCAACGAGAAAACGAAAGCATGACCGACTACATGTACGCCCGGCTCCAACGCATCAAACGTGGCACATATGGTCTTTCCGACGACGATGTGGTTGACTGGCTCATTCAGGGAGTGCGACAAGACAGTGCGAAGCCCATGCTCGCTGCCTTCCACGATCTCCGCCGCGGAACCATAAGTGAGTTCTTGCACTACGTTCAACAGCTCGATCGACGAGATGCTGGACCATCGCAGGATCACACCAGACACCAAGCCTTCCCCAAGACTTCAAAATTCCCTGAAAAAAATTCGGTGGAAGCCCCGAGCGCAACGTACCCGAAGACCCAATGTCTACCGCCAGACACCTGCGCAAGACGCAAAACGAAGGGACATCGAGCCAAAGATTGCCCCCAACCAGACACGAGGACCGAAGAGCAAAAGAAGTCTGCAGCGCGCCGCAGAGAGGCAAGAGCAAGCGAAGAGCACACCAACTGGATTGTCAAAGGCGGATCACCAGGAAAACTAATTCTCCTACCGGCAAAAATCAACGAGATCGAAACGTCAGCGCTCTGGGACACTGGTTCAACAGTCTCCTTAGTGTCTCATGCATTCGCCACACAGCACAACCTCGAAGTGGCACCAGACAAAGATATTCTGCTCAAAGGACCTTTCGGAACATCCGACATACCAGTAGGCGTCACGCAAGCACGCATCACGATTGGGAAAACCTCAGCAACAATCGAGGTCAAATGCGTAAAGGACCTACCATACGACGCAACTGTGGGAACCGATTGGCGCGAGTGCGTACCATATGACTACATTGAACGATGCGCAAACGGCATTCACAGCTTGGAATGGATTCCAAAGGAGATCGTGAGGGGAGCAGAAGAAAACGTCGTTCCGCAAAAGCTACCGCCCAATCGGACGAAAGGGACAAATACGACACCGACCGAAGACAAAACTGTCGAACACTCCGAAGCGACTAATGACACCTGCAAATGCCCGACATCAACAACATGCGGAGCAATCACGGACGTCACAACTGTAAGAAGCAGCAAAGAACTTCCATCCCGTGAAGAAATCGTTCAGCTCATCACGCAAGTGAAACCTGAAGACTTCACTACAGATGAAACAGGCAGGTTTCAATCCATTCTACTTGACAACATTGGAGTGTTCACATACCCAGAGAATGACCTCGGACTGTGCACTCACGTGGAACACACAATCGAGCTCTCCGACGACAAACCCATTCGCATGCAGCCGTACACCGCCAGTGAAATCAACAAAACGTTCATACGGCAACAAACGCAAGAATGGCTGGACAAAGGGATCATACGTCCATCGAAATCGCCTTATGCATCACCCGTCATCATGGTTGAGCAACCTCATCACGAATCAACTCCTAAACGACTGTGTGTAGACTATCGCTTCCTGAACGCAAAAACTGTCAAACACGCATACCCGATGCCGAAAGTGGACGCAGCAGTCCACAAAATTTCTGGATCGCGGTACTTCACAAATATTGACGTGAAAAAGGCCTTTTTGAACATTCCGCTTCGTGAGGAAGACCGAAAAAAAGCCGCATTTGTGACAGAAGATGGTCACTATGAACCGACTCGTATGCTCTTTGGACTATGCACGGCACCCTCAACAATGCAGAGCGTAATGAACGAAGGTCTAAAGCCGCTGATCGACAGAAACCAAGTCATCGTCTACATGGACGACATCTGTATCTTTACGGACACATCGGAACAGCACATCAAGACAGTGAGTCAAGTGCTGAAAACTCTACAGAACTTAGGACTCAGAGCAGACTTCAAAAAATGCCTATTCGCAGTGCCATCCCTGCCATGCCATCCCTTTCCTTGGTGCGATAATATCTCGCGAGGGAGTAACAATCGATCCGGGAAGAACCGCAGCTTTATCAAGATATGGCAAACCGAACACAAAAACCGAAGTACGATCTTTCCTCGGGCTGACATCGCATTACCGAAAGTATATAAAGGACTATGCGAAGATCGCCAAACCCCTGACAGAACTAACGAAAAAGGACTCATTGATGACGTGGACTACTGAATGTCAAGAAGCCATGGACAAACTTAAGGAATGTTTGATCAGAGCACCCATACTAGCTACCTTCGACCCATCGCTTCCAACCGAAGTGCATGTCGACGCTTCATACACGGCATTTGGTGCAGTCTTGTCCCAAAAACACGGAAACGAAACACGCATAATTGAATATGCAAGCAAGAAAGTGCCGAAATCGGATAAGCACAAGCACTCAACAGAGCTGGAGGCAATTGCAGTGCATTGGGCCGTCACCGACAAGTTTCACCATTACTTACAAGGACTCGAGCACTTCGACATCTACACTGACAACTGGGCTGTCTCGCACATTATGTCAAAGAAAAAGCCGAATAGACGTTTTGCACGCATTGTGCTTGACCTGATGTCTTACAACTTCAGCATCCGCCATACATCAGGAAAGACAAACGTAGTGGCCGACGCCTTATAAAGAACGCCTGAAGACGCCCACAGTTTTTTCATTCTCATAGCCGAGGATGATCGACTAAACAAAGCGCAACGAACCGATCCGAAACTTGCATCAGTCATTCAGCAAACGCAGCAGCCGCAGGGAAGCAAGTCACAGTACAAGCTTGTCAACGATAGACTCGTACACGTGACGAATAACGGAGAAAAGGAGATTCATCGCATTATAATACCCGAATCGCTGAAACAAGATGTACTCCAATCGTACCATGACAACGACGGTCATGGCGATGTCACTCGGACACTGTCTAAAATACAGCGACGCTACTTCTGGGAAAACATGAAGAACGAAGTTGAAAACTACGTGAGTGGATGCGAAACCTGCCAAAGATTCAACTCGCAGACGGGAGTGCAAGCTGGTTCACTAAACCCCCGTATGCCATCCTCCAACCCATTCGAAACCATCGCAATGGACCACGTTGAACCCATCAATTCCCAGGACTCCAACAAATATTTTATAACCGCTGTTGACGTGACAACGCGATTCGTCGTAACACGTGCCGTACCTGATAAATCAACGGAACATGTACTACGTTTTGTCGAAGAAGATATCGTTCTCACGTTTGGAACACCGAAGACCGTGATAACGGACAACGACAAAGTTTTCACGTCGAGAGCAGCAAAAAGATACTTTGCCGAGAAGAGCATCACGCACGGCCTCACAGTACATTATGCTCCGGAAACAAACGGTCTTGTCGAAAGAGCAAACGGCAAAATCTTGTCCGCACTGCGAAAAAACGTGAACGGCGACATCGACCACTGGAGCGAATACATGAGAGAAACAACATTTCAGGGGAACAACCAGCCTCACTTTGGAATAAAATTCTCTCCATTCGAACTGCTTTTCAACTACGTCCCACGCAAGCAACTGGACAACGAAATGAACATCCCGCACGACCCAACTGACGACATCGAAGCAAAACGTGCGCAAGCCAATGCCACATTAACGGCCTATCTACGCAAAATGAAACGGACGCACGACGCTAAACACCGCCTATCCAATTTCGAAGTAGGTGACGAAGTATGGTACCAAAAAGGAGCAAGAGATGCCAAGCTGGGACCTCTCTACGACGGGCCATACAGAATTCTTCATGTAAACAAAGACACGTTTACCATCGCTAAGGAAGAAAACGGCTACGAAGATACCCGACTTGCCACAGCTAGACAACTGAAGCACTACCATGTACAAGACAGCGCGGTGACACCATCACCTGAACTACAGGAAGCACAAGAATCGTTCACGCAAGACTCGCCGCGCTCAAGAGAACTCGAAGATCCACCGGAAGACTGTTCAGATCGCCGAACGCGCCTAAGGAAACCGCCTAAGTGGCTCGAAGATTATATTACCCAATAATACGCAGCAGCGACAGGGTCTACACCATTGCGAGGACGCAATGTTTGGGAGCCCGGTCGTGTAAGCATTCGAGTCTCCCACTATCTCCGGACGCCTAGCGCCAGCTAGGCGATATCACGAGAGCTAGAAGGTGAGAACCACGGCCACCTGGATCGGCGCGCGCGCGTCACCTGAGCGGCCACGTGAAAACGGAGACGGGACTGGAGAGAGGGCGGCAGAGAAAGGGGGGGAGCAGCAGAGAGAGAGCGACTCCGACCGTCATGTGATTGAGATCATGTATCCGAGATATGCCTTGAATAAACGTGTTCAGTTGGAACGGGTGTGATCGATCAAGGCGTCCAGCGACTGACACTTCTCTTGGAATCCACTCCGTTACCCTTAAGGACCAGCAGTTATCTTGCCTTCACGTTACATGCCCTGCCCAAGCCCATTTCTTCCTTTTTATTTCGACTAGGATGCCATTAACCCGCGTTTGTTCCCTCACCCACTCTGCCCGCTTCCGTTCTCTTAACGTTACACCTATCATTTTTCTTTCCATAGCTCGCTGCACTCTATGTATTGCATCACACCAAAGATTTATTTATTAATTTTATTCATTGAATGTGATTTTGCTTCAGATATTGGTGTTTTTGGCGTATTTTTTGCAATGTTTTATTGCGAAAGCAATACTGCTTGCACTTTGCTGCCGTCGATGGAGGTTTATCCTTCGCTCCGGCGCAGCTGTGGCGCTACCACGTGATCACGTGACGTCACGACAAGAGGACAGCTGGGCGCCCAACTCCTCTCATCGATGGAGGCTGTGAGGAAGTGGAAAGATTGCAGGTTAAATTTATGCGTTAAGACGCGTACATCAAATGTATAAGAAATAAACGAGGCGGCTTTTGTAGGAAAGGAAAATAATTTCGGTATTGGAGTGAAAAGAGGAAAGAGACAAGAGAACAACGCAACAAGAGGAAAACAAATGGGAGAGCAGAACAAAATCCTCGCGAAAAGTACAGAATAGAGTCAAAAAGGAAAGGCACACTTGACACTTACACGAGCATCCAGCGGGGAGGACTGGCTGGGTGTCGGGCAGTCTTTAGGCAGTCTTTGGGCGTCCCAGTGTCGACGCACAGTTGCCGGCATTTCCCACGTTGGCCTTCAACCCTGCTGCAGCATCAGCGTCTGTGGGCTCCCGGCACGGTTCCCAGGTCAGGTAGCCCGGGTACGCCACGTAGGCGCCAGAGGCGGCCCGTGTAGAGCAGCTGACGGATGGACGGAGAAGAGTGGCGCCTGGGTCTGGTGGCTGAGATGCTCACGACGGATGTCCAGGTCTGGTGGCCCGGACGTCTGCGGCTGAGGCCCAAGCCCAGAACTCGGGGAGCCAGCAGAACTCGTCCAGGTCCGTCGCCGACCGCGCTCTTCCCTTCTCTGCCACGTAATCTTCTTCCACCCGCTCCACCGTTCTCCTCCGCATGCGCTACTCGTGCTTTTTCGTCTTCTGCCCAACAACCGACGCTGGGTGGCACTATCTCCTTACAGAAGGCCCCCTCTTCGGAAGTTTTTTCGAAGGGAAAGAACTCAAGTCCAGAAGAGCGACCCCAGACGTGTTCGACAATCGCACCATAGAACACCACACCACAGCGCGCACACTACACACCACACACAATACGACGGTCGTCAATGTTCGAAGCATACACAGACATTCGCACACACAGCACAGAGAGTATATGAAAAGTCAACGTAAAGCGTCCATAGAGGTGCGAAGAATCACGAAAGGCATAAAAAGTAGGTAGCGGACACTCAAAAACAAACATGAACAAAGACAATATCAACAAGAACAGGTGTGGGCTCCATTCTTCCGTATTCCATTCTTCACATCAAACCACTTCACCGTCCCGAGAACTCTTTCAGCTAGTACTTCCGTTTTCCTTTGTGAAACCGGTTTCTCCAAACCGATCTCGGTCTCCACCATGATTTTAAATGTTCCCGTCCTACGATGTTATTCACTCTGTTCTTGCCTTCGACACAGTCCGTTGACACGTATCACACGACCTGACATATCTCTTAATGTCACCCTGTACACCAGGCCAATAAAACTCACTGAGCACTCTAGCTATTGTTTTCCGTATCCCTTGATGACCGGATAATGCACTCTCATGCGCCAACATAAGGACTTGCGTGCGTAAGCATTTCGGTACCACCGCTTGCTCAACGACTCGGCCGGCACACACATGGTATGTTCGGAAAAGAACACCGTCATCTGTATGAAAAGTATGGGCGGTCTGTCCCTTGCCAGGAAATGTTTGCCCCAACCTCCTGTGACACACCTCTAAGGTCGGGTCTTCTTCCTGCTTGAGGCGAAACTTGACTTGACTTGATTACTTTGGGACATTCTTGGGACGGGATACTGGTCCCGACGTATGTTGGCTAGTTGGTGGCATCACTCTTGGGGACGAGGGGAAGGGGTAGGGGGATGAAGGGAGGGGGGGGAACTCCGGCCGTGACAAGTGGAGTGTGTTATGAGTGGGGCTTTTGCTATTCTCTGAAACCTTTGCCGTCACCGTAAGGGAAGGAACATCAGCCGAACCCGTCGTGGCATGGGAAGCTGCCTGATCAGTTAGAACTAGCGGGTCGACCAAGAATGGAGCTTTAGCGCCAGGGACATTGCCTATTATGATGTCGTACAGGGGTGTAGATAAGCACCACGCGATGGCTTTACCCGAGAAGTATGGAGAAGAAATCACCATCTCCGCTTCCGGAGCTTCTACACGGGTCCCATTGGCCAAGAATAATGTAGCCTTTTTCCCTGTACGTGCCGCTGCCGGTACAAGGGACTCACGCACCACAATGTCGTTGCTGCCTGTATCCCGTAATACCGAACCAGGCTGGCCGAACACCTCGCCGTGCCCCCCGGGCATAGCAGCTTCCACAGGGGTGGAAGGGCAGACCCAACTGGCCCTCTATTCGCGTTACCTCTGCAGGGTTATCGGGACGCGAATACCGAGGTGTCATGCAACATGCGGACGCCTGACGGTCTTCTGGTCTCTTAGCTCTGCATGACTGGGCATCATGTCCTACCTCGCGGCACCAGATGCAATACGATTGCTTCGGCTTCGTCCGACAATCCGACGCCTTGTGCCAGTCTTCTCTCAAAGAAAACACCGAAGGCTGGATTGTGAACCTGAAACCTCGTCCTTGGCTTTATTTATGGTGTGCTCCCCCTGCTCTTTAAAGACCAACAAGTTATTTTGCCACTGTGCTTCGAGAAAATCATCGGCAGCCTCCGCCAGACTGCGAACTGTCTTGCCCTCTCGTTCACGTAAGAACAGGGCTAAACGGGAATGACAGTTATTCAGGAATTGCTCGCTCACGACCATCTCGCAAACCACCTCAAATGTGCGGCCTTCACCCCGCATCTCAACCCAACGGTCAAAGAAGCTAAACAACCTCGCAGCATATTGCGAGGCCGTTCCGCCATCCTGGGGCTTGCTCTGGCGAAACTTTTCTCGGTACCCTTCCGCGGTAAACCTCAACCTCTGAAGCAAGGCAAGCTTCGCTTTGTCATAGTCCACGGAATCCTCGGGCGAGAGCCGACCGAAGACCCCAAGTGCTTCACCGCCAAGGCACAAACTCAACGCCGCTGCCCACTTTACTTTTGGCCAACCCTACCCCGTGGTCACATGCTCAAACCTCTTTAAGTAGGCATTGAGGTCATCCCGTGCTTCATTATACTGTGGTATGAGTGCGTGTGGGTTAATGGAGCTGGCCGGTGCGACCCTACGCTCTCCACGGTCATTTGGAGGATTTGCGCCACCCTCCATGAGCCTTATTTGTAGCTGCAAGTTCCGCGCCTCTAACTCCAAACGTTCCTTCGCAGCCTCACGCCCCGTCTCTAAATTCCGTGCCTCTAACTCCAATCTCTGCTTCGTAGCTTCACGCTCTAACTCCAATCTCTGCTTCGTAGCTTTACGCTCAGCGTTTCTCCCCGTGCCTTACGAAGCTCGTCCTCCACCCACGCTCGCAACTCCGCGCCGCACAAGCCCATGCGCTCGCCTAAAGCAACGAACTCTGAAGCGCTTATACTGTGCCTAAATTAACACAACAGGCAAAGAAATAAAAACCCACCTCGTCCTGTCATAGCGGACGCCAAATTTTTGAGGAAGTGGAAAGATTGCAGGTTAAATTTACGCGTTAGGACGCGTTCATCAAAGGTATAAGAAATAAACGAGGCGGCTTTTGTAGGAAAGGAAACTCTAATTTCGGTATTGGAGTGAAAAGAGCAAAGAGACAAGAGAACAACGCAACAAAAGCAATAACAAATGGGAGAGCAGAACAAAATCCTCGCGAAAAGTACAGAAAAGAGTCAAAAAGGAGAGCCACACTTCAATCTTACACGAGCATCGAGCTGGGAGGACTGGGTGTCGGGTAGTCTTTAGGCAGTCTTTGGGCATCCCAGTGTCGACGCACAGTTGCCGGCGTTTCCCACGTTGGCCTTCAATGCTGCCGCAGCGTCAGTGTCTGTGGGCTCCCGGCACGGTTCCCAGGTCAGGTAGCCCAGGTACGCCACGTAGGCGCCAGAGGCGGCCCGTGTAGAGCAGCTGACGGATGGACGGAGAAGAGTGGCGCCTGGGTCTGGTGGCTGAGGCTCTCGACGACGGATGTCCAGGTCTGGTGGCCCGGACGTCTGCGGCTGAGGCCCAAGCCCGGAACTCGGGGAGCCAGCAGAACTCGTCCACGTCCGTCATCGACCGCGCTCTTCTCTTCTCTGCCACGTAATATTCTTCCACCCGCTCCGCCGTTCTCCTCCGCCCACGCTACTCGTGCTTTTTCGTCTTCTGCCCCACAACCGACGCTGGGTGGCGCTATCTCCTTGGTCATCCTTCGCTCCGGCGCAGCTGCGGCGCGCTACCACCTGACCGCGTGACGTCACGACAAGAGGAGAGCTGGGAGCCCAACTGATCTCATGGATGGAGCCTCATTAATTTAATTTATTGAATTAAATTTAATTAATTAAATGAATTGGTTAATTTCATTGATTTTTCTTAATGCCGAAGAAGAATCTATTAGTAGTGCGGAGCGATATAATCACAAGCGAAGAAAATGCCGTGCGGAAGAAACGCCGGAACAGAAAGAAGAGCGGCTTGCTAAAAGAAGAGTGCAGTATACAGCCAAGAAGAAATAGCAGAGCATTGTGTTGATTCGAGACGGTGACATCGTGGCTCAGCGACGTGAAGAACAAGAGATAAGAGTTGGCGAGTTCGAGTCTGCTACGCGTGATTTCGAGAAACGAAACTACCAGCAGAACCAAGCGCAGCCAGATGTTATTGCTTTCGCAATCAGCCAGGCTTAACCAAGCTAAGCCTTCAGCCAATTTTTTAAATTTCTGCTGCATTTAGAATTCTCGCAAATCGTTATTACAGTTATTTCATGTAGCCCTCCCCGCCCCCTTTTGCAGTACCCCCTTCTTGGGGGTCATTAGGAGTATTGGAATAAATAAGTAAGCAAATATGTCCTCGGTACAATTGTGTGTTAGCGAAGGAAGGGACAAAACAAAGCCAGAGGATACAAAACAGCGCAAAATTATAAAGTTACAGAACACAAAATTCTAAGAAAAATTTATTTATTTATGAGTATCTCAAAGGGCCTTTCGGGGCATTACGTGAGGAGTCTTGTAACGGAGTGGATTCCAAGAGGAGGCAAGCGTAGCAGGGGTGAGCGGCAGAAAGTTAGGTGGGCAGATGAGATTAAATAGTTTGTGGGAATAGGGTGGCCGCTCACCTGCATTGAAGCTCACGTGCTCCACAGTGGGCGCACACAGAATAAAATTCAATCATGTCCCAGCTCTGGTGTGTCTGTGGAGTTTTTTCACCTCTGAAAGATTTCCTGGACAATGACCACAGCATTTTTTCTTCATCATCAGCCTGACTACGCCACTGAGGGCAGAGGCCTTTCCCATGTCTCTCCAATTAACCCTGTCCTTCGCGAGTTGCGGCCCCTCTATATTCCCGCAGATTTTTTAATCTCATCCGCCCACCTAACCTTCTGCTGCCCCCTGCTACGCTTGCCTTCTCTTGGTATCCACTCCATTACCCTTAAGGACCAGCAGTTGTCTTAATTTCGCATAACATGCCCTGCCCAAGCCCATTTCTTCCTCTTGATTTCCACTAGGATGTCATTAATCCGCATTTCTTCCCTCACCCACTCCACCCGCTTCCGATCTCTTAGCGTTACACCTATCATTTTTCTTTCCATAGCTCGCGGCATTGTCCTTAATTAAAGCTGAACCTTGTTTGTTAGCCTCCACGTTTCTGCCCCATAGGTGAATACCGGTAAGATATAGCTGTTGTATACTTTTCTCTTGAGGGATATTGGTAAACTGCCATTCATGATCTGAGGGAACCTGCCATATGCGCTCCACCTCATTCTTATTCTAGTTATTTCCCTCTCGTGATCCGGACCAGCTGTCACTACCTGCCCTAAATATACATATTCTCTTACTACTTCCAGTACCGCGCCACCAATTGCGAACTGCTGGTCTCTTTCTAGACTGTTGAATATTACTTTGTTTTTCTGCATGTTGTTTTTAGCCCCACCGTTCTGCTCTGTGTGTCTAATTCAGTGATCACGTTTTGCAGTTCTTGTCCTGAGTGACTTAGCAAGGCAATGTCATCAGCAAGTAGCAAATTACTTAGGCACTCTTCATTAACTCTTATCCCCAACTGTTCCCATTTCAGGCCCCGGAATACCTTTTGTAAGCAGGCGGTGAATAGCATTGGCGAGATCATGTCTCCCTGCCTAACACCTTTCCGTATTGGAATTTTATTGCTGACTTTATGAAGAGCTATATTAGCTGTGCAGTCATTTTAAATATCTTCCAATATTTTCACATAACACTTCTACACCCTGATTCCGCAATGCCTGCATGACTGCTGAGGTTTCTACTGAGTCGAATGCTTTCTCGTAAACAATGAACGCTATATATAGGGGCTGGTTATATTCTTCACATTTCTCTATTACCTGATTGATAGCGTGAGTATGGTTTATTGTTTAATATTCTTTAGAAAAGCCTGCCTGATCATTTGGTTGATTGAAGTCTAAGGTTGTCCTGACCCTATTAGCGATTACCTTAGTAAATACCTTGTAGGCAACAAACAGTAAGCTGATCGGTCTGCCATTTTGCAAGTCTTGAATGTGTCCTTTCTTATGAATTAAGGTAATGTTAGCGTTTTTCCAAGCTGTAGGTACGTTCGAGGTCACAAGGCATTGTGTATACAGGGTGGCTAGTTTTTCAAGCACAATCTCTCCTCCATCCTTCAACAAATCTGCTGTTATCTGATCCTCACCACCTGATCCTCACCCCTTTGCACTGCTCCTAAGGCTTTCCTTACTTCCTCCTTCGTTACTGGCGGGATGTCCCATTGCTGTGCTCTACTGCTTCTCTCAGTAACATTCTGATTGCAATTGCTACTGTATAGATTTGTGTAAAACTCTTCGGCTACTTTAATTATCTTATTCATAATGCTAATGACGTTGCCCTCTTTGTCTCTTTCACATACATCTGGTTTTTACCTATGCCTAGTTTTCTCTTTAGAGCATGCTCGATTTTCTCCATGTTAGACTTCCTGATGTCGGCTACCTCGCGCTTATTTATTAGCTTCGACAGCTCTACTAGTTCTATTCTGTGTATGGAGTTAGACGTCCTCATCCTTTGCTGTTTCTTAATCAGATCTTTAGTCTCCTGAGATAGCTTCCCGGTATCCTGTCGAACCATCCTACCGCCTATTTCTACGGCGCACCCCGTAAAGATATCTGTGAAACGATCGTTTATTGTTTCAACATTACGGTCATCATCTTCAGTTAAAAAGAAAAATCTGTTCTGGAGCAAAATCCTGAATTCCTCTACTTCCCCTCTTAATGCTAACTCGTTAGTAGACTTCTGCTTCACTGATTTCCTCCATTCCCTTTTCAAAATTAAGCTAATACTAGACCATACCATTTTGTGGTCGCTACAACGGATCTTTCCGAGGACCTCCACAACCTCTACGATGCCAGGGTGAGCGCGTAGTATGATGTCTATTTCATTTTAGTCTCACCACTGGGGCTCTTCCATGTCCACTTCCTGCTGGCTCGTTTGCGGAAGAAGGTATTCATGATCCATAAGTTATTTCTATCTTTGAACTCTACTAATAACTCTCCCCTGCTATTCCTAGAACCTATCTCATTATCGCCTAATGCCTGGTCTCCAGCCTGCTTCTTGCCTACCTTCGCATTAAAGTCGCTCATCAGTAGTGTACTGTGATATTACATTGGTCATCGCCAATTCCACGTCTTCATAGCAGCTTTCAACGCTCTGGTCATCATGGCTTGATGTAGGCGCGTAGGCCTGTACCACCTTCAGCTAATACCTCTTATTAAGCCTAATTACGATAGCTGCCACCCTCTGGTTAATGCTATAAAACTCCTCTATGTTAAAAGCTATATTCTGACTGATGAGGAATCTCATGCCTAGTTCTCGTCTTTTTGCTAATCCACGATAGCAAAGTACGTGCCCGATCTTCAGTACTGTATATGCCTCATCTGTCCTCCAACCTCACTAAGCCCTATGATATCCCACCCCTTGCCCCGTCGCGGTGGCTCAGTGGTTACGGCGCTCGGCTGCTGTCCCGAAAGACGCGGGTTCGATCCCGGCCGCGGCGGCTGAATTTCTTGAAGGCGAAATTCTTGAGGCCCGTGTACTGCGCGATGTCAGTGCACGTTAAAGAACCCCAGGTGGTCGAAATTTCCGGAGCCCTTCACTACGGCGTCTCTCATAGCCTCAGTCGCTTTGGGACGTTAAACCCCAGTGAACCAAACCAAACCATATCCCACCCCTTAAAAATAATTATGTGCGCTACATATTTTTTATTGTGGGGTGCTTGCTAGCTTGTAGCTGGGAAAGAACGCACTGGATGGTTTCAAAGAATTAGATCATTTTCCTTGTCAGTACGAGCATGTACACTCCACGTGCGCTTTACAAGTAGCACAATGCATGCAATGAAACCCAGGTATGCACTGCCTAGAATTAATAGGTACATTCTCAGAAACTTCAGATTTGTTAAAACTCTTGTGGTTACACAACACACTCTTGCATGGCAAATAAATTGGAAATTTGAGAAGCCTCCGTTACCTATGGGGAAATCCCCCAATAGGTGGTGACGCAAATTGATTGTGTGCAGTGCAATTAAGGCACCAAAAAATAGATGCAGCATCCTGGTGTCTTAAGAAAATGTGCATAAACTTTAAACTTCGTTTTATGGCAACACAATGACAGTAAATATTCTTCAGTGTTTTAAAAATTGCACTTTCAGTCCTAGATGCAGCAAATGAGTTCATTCAACCATTGCTATAGATCCAGAAAACGAGACCAGAGAGCCCTGCTATAAACAGACTCATACACTGTGTTAGAAGTAATAGTTTATTACATATTTGTATAAAATTGCATTCCACAGCCAAATAAAGCTCACTGAAATCAATCTGCACGCAGTAAAAAGAGGCGCTTTCTTTGAGAACTACAAATGCTCAGCCAAAGCATGACAGTGGCACATGTTTTGGAGGACTTTCATAAACTTGCACAAATGTTCATGTAAGGTCAAAGAATTGTGAAAGAATGAAAGTATTTATGATACGTGCATGACGAAGAATCACTGCAGTTTTGCAGGCCACTTTGATCAATTACCTTTACTGTAGTTAGTACAACCATCAACAAAAGCAGTACAGGAAAAGTGTTGAGTATGTGGTTAGCATGCTCGTCTCTCACTCCAGAGACCCTGGTTCAATTCCCCAACTCGACCAATTTCCTACTCTGCTTTCTTTATGTATGTGGTCTGCCTAGGAAGGTAAATTAGGTTAATTGGTCTTTACTATTGTTCTAATGCCATCCATCATGTCCTGTCACTCACCTGGCAAGTGATGGACCTCTTTGCAATGTTGGACACAATGTATAGGAAACTTCTACAAACATCTGACAATGTCCCCGCAGGGGGGCGTCTGCAGCATGCAGACGTTGGTGAGTGGCGACACCACGGGGTTAACCCGAGCATCCGTAGGGACATCCCCGCAGGGGGATGATGGTGAACAATGCGTCACCACGGACCCGAGCATCCGCGCTTAGCCGTGCGTGGCATCGCCGTGTCCGGGGAAAAGCGGATCCTGGTGGTTGAGCCGATGCCGAGCGTTTGGACCCTTAAGGCCCCTCGGCGGAGGCAACACACCACTTTGGCCCCAGCTTCCTGTAGACGGCACCTCCGGCCTGACCCGACCGGGGGAAATCTGCAGTCGCCTTTTCCTATCCTCCCCTCTATCTTTCACTTTCCTATCTTTTTGTTACAACTCTCCTGTCTCCTCCTCTTTTCTTCGTTTTTTCCTCTTTTTCCTGGCGGCGAGGGTTAACCGTGTGTGACCAACTACCCTGAGTTGAGTCATATTAGGTTATAGTTAAGGTGTACAGCTGGCGTGGGCAGGACTTGCTTTCAAGTTCCTGTCCCGTCCCCTTGTTGGGCTCCATGGTGGGTGGCTGGCACCATGACTGAAAAACCTCAATTTTTTATGGCTCCCCCCATTTCAAAACCTGATCGCTCTCCGAAAAGAGGGCGGACCGATGCAGGCGACTTTTTCCAGAAAAGAAAGATAACTTTCCCGAAATTCCATGTTGTACATAGCAATGCAGAAGAAAAACAAGCAAGACTGATATCCCCGTTCCTGGTAGCAAAGTGCTTGACAGATACCTTGGGCCTTGGGTACAAGGTATCCAAAATGGCCAGTGGTGACTTACTGCTCGAATTGCATGACACCGTCCTGTACTCTAAACTCTCAAACCTCGTGTCCATAGGGGAGATTCCTGTCTCCGTTACTTCACATCGATCTCTAAACACTGTCCGAGGCGTCATATCTGAAATCGACTTTGTCCACCTCTCTGAAAAAGAAATGCTTGAGGGCCTTACCGATCAAGATGTCATAAATGTTCAGCGAATAAAGATCAGGAAGGACAACAAAGAAATTGACACGAAACACCTCATCCTCACTTTCAACACCAGCATACTGCCTGAAAGCATAGAAGTCAGATATCTGAAAATAAATGTAAGACCGTATATTCCCAACCCACGCAGATGTTTCAACTGCCAGAGATTTGGCCACGGCTCACAGAGTTGTCGCGGCCGCAAAACTTGCGCAAAATGCTCTTCGAAGGACCACTAATCCGAAGAATGTGTTGCTAACCCACGGTGTGCAAACTGTGAAGGAGACCATGCTGCCTACTCCAGAGCTTGTCCTTCATGGAAAAAAGAAAAAGAAATAATTACTCTCAATACTGCACAAAACATTTCTTTCAAAGAAGCACGAAGGCAATACGCTCAGACAAACAAATTCTCCTTCACTGCAAAAACAAACTTCGCCGATGTGGTGCGTGGGCGCGGCACACCACACCAGGCTTACGGCACCTGTCCAGGCCACACGCAGTGAGCCTGTGGCGGGGCACCCGCGCCCCCGTGTGGAGTAGCTAGCGCTACTCCGCAAACCCCAAAGGAGGCAACGCAGACCCCCGGGTCGGCGGGCCTCAAGACCTCTTCCCACAGGTCGAGGTCAAACTCAAAAATCAACATGCCTCCTGCACGGTCGTCCAGCGTCTCCCCAGAGGCGATGGACACGACCCAGGACAGCCCCGTGCCGTCCACATCGGACGGTCGGCGGAGCTCCCTGGATCGGTCAAAAAAAGACAGGCCCCGAGTCACGGGGCCATCGACAACTTGATCTACCTTTTCACCCTTTAGAAACACAAAATTAAGATGGCTTTCATAATACAATGGAACTGTAGGGGACTTCTAAACAACTACAGTGATATAAAAGACATACTAGGAGCGCACGCTTCTGTTGCCTTATGTCTACAAGAGACAAATTTAGGTCCCCAAAAAAATAACTTTCTTAAGAATTATACAGTTTTCCGCCGCGATCGAGAGCAGGCGAGCCGGCTTTCGGGTGGTGTTGCCATAATAGTTAAAAATGGAGTCGCAGCTCGTGAACACAAACTTAAAACTAGATTAGAAGCCGTAGCAGCCATCCTACACACATTTAAAACAATTACAGTGTGCTGCGTATATACTGACCCTCATCTTAAAATAACAACCCATGACTTAGAAGACCTTTTAGACCAATTACCAGAACCGTATTTAATGATAGGAGATTTTAACGCCCATACCTGCTTTTGGGGTAGTGAGAAAACCGACACTAGAGGTCAACTGACTGAACATTTTATGCTCTGCAATAACATTTGTCTCTTAAATACTGGCAAGCCAACCTATTCTCCTAGCTCAGGAAAAATGAGTTGTATAGATTTATCTTTCAGCTCGTCCTCCATTTTTACAGATTTTAATTGGGATGTCTTAGATAACCCATATGGGAGCGATCATTTACCAATACTAATTAGCTTAGCACATTCACCCGAAATAATCCCAACTAAACCGCAACGGCGGAAACTGCACTTGGCCAACTGGGCACTGTTCTGTGAAGAAGCCAGCTTAGATAAAATAGTTTCTGACGACCTGGGTATAGACGAACTTAACGAATTGTTCACAAACTGTATTATTGCCGCTGCACGCCAAGCTATTCCTCAGTCCTCAGGAATAGTAAACCAGAATCACAAATACTGGTACACAAAAGAATGTAAAGAAGAAAAAAAGAAGCAAAACAAAGCCTGGGGCATTTTTCGGAGATACCCTACACAGGAGAATTTTATAAAATTTGAAAAGGCGAGAGGGAAAGCTCGATATATTCGTCGCAGTGCCGAAAAATCTTCGTGGAAAAATTACGTTTCATCAATAAACAGCTCGACCACGTCTAAACAAATGTGGGAGAAGGTCAGAAAGTTAAATGGCAACTAATCTCCGTTCACAGTCCCCCTTCTGTCAGCTCCTGGTGTACAGATGAGTTTAGAAGAACAGGCAGGTATTTTAGGCGAATATTTTTCTACCATTTCCAGCTCATCACACTACACAGCATCTTTTCTAAAACACAAAAACACAGCGGAGAAGCAAAGACTGCCAACAAGTTGTGGTACAAATGAACCCTACAATAATTTAATTACAATGCAAGAGATCAAAACAGTAATTTCTGCCGGTAAACATACTGCACCCGGCCCAGACCAAATACATTACCAAATGCTAGCCCATCTTTCAGAACCTGCCGTAGAAGCACTTTTAAAGTTTTTTTAATAAAATATGGGTCTCCGGGAAGCTACCTGAGGCATCGAAGAAAGCAGTAATTGTACCTTTCCTTAAACCCGGAAAGCCACCAAGTTCCCCCGGTAGTTATAGACCCATAGCGCTCACAAGTTGTCTTGCCAAAACTTTTGAAAGTGTTCTTAATATCCGGTTAATGTTCGTCCTTGAATCCCGTACACTGCTTGATATACATCAATACGGTTTTAGGAAAGCGTGCTCAACAACCGATCATCTAGTCCGCCTTGAAAATACAGTACGAGAGGCGTTTATTCACAGACAACACTGCCTGGCAGTTTTTTTCGACATGGAAAAAGCTTATGACACCACGTGGAGGTTCGGTATTCTTCGTGACCTTGCAGATCTAGGCATCTGCGGCAGGATGCTAAACTGCATAAAGGACTTCCTCTCTGGCCGTTCACTCCAAGTCCGCCTTGGCTCAACACTTTTGAAGAATTTTAGTCAAGAAAATGGAGTGCCCCAGGGGTGTATTCTCAGTACAACTCTCTTTATTGTGAAAATGAATTCTCTTGTGAAAATAAAGCCAAAGTCTATTATGTATTCTACATATGTTGATGATCTTCAAATAGCGTACACCTCCACGAACCTCTCAACATGTGAACGACAAATACAGCTCACGTTAAACAAACTGATAATTTGGGCTGAAAGAAATGGATTCAAGTTTTCCCCTCAAAAAAACAGTCGCCGTTCTTTTTTCACTGAAGAGAGGCTTACAGGCCGACCCCACACTCCACCTAAATGAAACAGTACTGCTTGTGAAAAGGGAGCATAAATTTTTGGGCGTACCATTTGACAGAAAACTTACGTTCCTACCCCACATAAATAACCTGAAAAAGAAAGCCACTAAATCACTGAACATAATGAAAGTACTCTCTCAAAAACACTGGGGGTCTGATAGAGCATGCCTCCTACACATCTATCGCTCCTTGACACATTCCATCTTAGACTATGGATGCGTAGTGTACGGATCAGCACGGCCATCATATCTGAAAAGACTAGACCCCACACATAACTCAGGCCTTCGCCTTTCATGCGGCGCTTACAGAACATCGCCCATAGCCAGTTTCTACGTCGAGACAAATGAACCACCGCTAGAAGTCAGAAGAAATGCCCTTACTTGTACATATGTTTTCAAAGTGAGATCCTTACCAAAACACATCTGTTATTTCATCGTAACAAAGTGCCCCTCTGGAATAATATTCGGGAACAAACCACAAGCTACCAGGCCTCTGATTTTAAGGTTCGAAGAGATATGCCAGAATCTTGACATAGCTGACACATTACCTAAAATGGCTCAAAGACGGGACCCACTTGCCCCATGGAATAATTTTCACACCGACTGCGATCTCACGCTTACACAGTTCCGAAAAGCGCAAACTCCCTCACAACACATCATCCAAGAATTCCTCGCACTCGAGGAAAGGTACAGTGGCCTTGAAACTTTTTATACTGACGGTTCAAAAACAGCCGATTGTGTTGGAAGTGCCGTAGTATAAGGAAGATGGGAAAAAATAATAAGACTTCCGCAGTGTGCATCCATCTTCACTGCTGAATGTTATGCCATCTGCGTTGCGGTAGAGAAAATATTAAACGAGAACATAAGCAACAGCGTTATTTTCACAGAATCGCTCAGTGTACTCACAGCGCTTCACATCAGAAATGCAGTCACGCCACTACTCGGCGACATCATACACAACATAATAACAGCCACTGCCCACGGACTAAACGTCAAATTCTGCTGTGTCCCTAGTCACGTCGGTATAAAAGGGAATGAAAGAGCAGATGTATGCGCAGCTCAAGCCCGGAACAAACAAATCGAGAAAGTAAATTTACCTTTTAAAGATTACATGAAATTAGTACATTCTAAACTAAGGGATAAATGGCAGGCAACATGGAATAATACAATAAATAACAAACTCCACTTGGTTAAGCCTGTGTTGGGCGAATGGAAAACATGTACTCACCAGGAACGCATTAAGGAAGTCATTTTATGCCGTCTTCGCATAGGACACACACACTTCACACAAAACTTCATACTAACAAAACAAGACAAACCTATATGTGACGCATGCGGAGACGATCTCACCGTAAACCATTTGCTATACTCATGTCGAAAGCTCGAAACACTGAGGAAGAAACATTTCACACGGTTTTACAATGAAAAAATCCCTTTTCATCCATCACTGGTTTTGGGAGAGAATGCACTTGTCGACTTGTCCTGCACATTTAACTTTTTACAAGAAGCAAATATTCTAAACAAACTAAAGGTTACAACAACTGTAACGCATAAATTCTAGAAACATGCATTTAACCCCGTGCTTGACAATTTATTGACACACCTCATCTTGCCTTACTTGTTTTTGAAACACCTCAGCCACTTTCTCATTCCTGAGAAGACGGCTGAGGTCCCTATTCCATCGGGTGGGAACGTCGAGATCCTTGCCCAGCATAGGATGGCTGCTGAGGTATCCGACACTCTTTAAAGCTTTTACCATAAGTCACTTCTAAACTTTTGTCTTACGTTTTTACTAGGTTGCGTGAATTAACTTTTTAGGCCCTTTACACCGCCGTTCATTTAGACTTTTGTATAACATCTATATAAAACAAATTTTATACGTTGAGCTTGGCGCATGATAGCCTTAGTTGCTTATGCGCCAATAAACTCAACTCAACATCTGACAATGATGATTAATGATAGTTATGCATGACTTGCACATTTTGTGATACTAGTTAATGTATGGTTAGTGGTAGTTAATGTGACCTTAACTAGTACACTGATTAAGTAGTGTTAGTTAAGGTACAGGCACAGTGCAGTTCCAGATGCTACTTCTTAACTACTACTAATTACCAAGTAGTCATTAAGTACAATGATGTAATCATGAAATCCCTTTATATCATGTTCCGATGTCTTTTGATTGCACCGGATTAAATATCTATTGGCTATTGATTGGCATATGCCCATATATGGCATGCATCCCAAACGCGGTCACATTTGCTAACACATCTTGGTCACGACAGTACGAGGCATTAAAATAAATTTTGATGGGTGCTAAAGCTGGAATATATAAATCAGAAAAAACACTGCCACATCCGACTCTTATTCAGAAATGGCACAACGAGAGTGCAGCTGCTCTTATCCATAACTCTTTCACTTGCCACTTCTATCGAAAGAAGATACGCCCTCCTGTATAGTTTACAAAAGTCTCGAGAAAGAACTACCCTTGTAATGCAGAAAAAGCAGCTGTTAGTCTGTCACAGGCATAAACCACATTTTGTCCAAAGCATCACCATTCAGACGCACATCAACATTTGTCAAAAACAAGTATAAAACATTGCGGGTGGCAAACTTTGTCTTCATGGCTATGTTAAAAGCTGTGATTGCAAACTGTCATGATAACTATTGCCAGCTAATGTAAAACAACCCATTTTCTACATGAGGAGTGGTGATTTGGTTTGAAACAGAGAAATGTGTAGTAGCCTTAGTGTAATTTATGTCCATAATTGTGCACATGGTATCTGAAGGGGACAACAGCTTGGTCAAATCAAATCAAATCAAATCAAAATTTATTTTCAACATTACAATGTTGATGGCTTCCGTGACAAAAAGCTGTGAGGACAGCTTGACTAGGTCAGGGAACCATTTTGGCAGCAGCGACTTCATATACACTTCAATAATTCAAATACAAATGAAATGTGCAACAGAATACATACATTGTCTTACTGAGTACAATAGTTAAAATGCAAGTGAATATTGTAATGGAATACACGGACTTCATTCATCAACTTAACTACGCCACAAAAGAACAATGTGCCCTACAATAAAACTACGCAACAAACGAATAAAAATTAGTACCATAAAGCGTTTTACCCATGAGATCCCGATGAGAAGGCAAACACACACACACTCACTCTGTATGCCCAATTTCACAATTACCACTCAAAATCATATAACAGTCTTAGAAAATTGCCCAGAAACAAACATGCTGCGCAATGCGGTGCGCGTTAGGGCAATGGAACCAGAAAATTGTGTTTTAATCTTGTTTAATAGAAATGGTACGTTGTACGTTAATGTTTGCAGAAGATAATTAGTGCGTGGCCGCGGTACATACCATTCCTCAGACGCTCTGGTTCGATATGTGCGAGTTTGCAAAGTAAGAGTACACAGCTCCTTCAGGAACTGCTGGTAAGATACACTTGAGAAGTACAGCAGGTATAGTAGACGGTAATCGTAAATCTGTTGTATACTGACCAACTTGAACTGAGTAAAGAGGTCATGAGTGTGGTGAAAGTATGAAACATTAGCAATGCAACGAACAGCCTTCTTTTCGAGCCTATGTAGTATAGTTATGTTTTTTTTAGTAGTCGTGGCCCAAATTAACGTGCAGTAGTTAATGTGCGACCGAAAGACGGAGTGAAAAACTTGAAGTTTAATGTTGGTTGGAAAAATATCTCGAGATCGACGTATTAAGCCAACAGCGGAAGAGAGTTTTTTCACCAGTTGCTGTATATGCGCATCCCAAGTCATACGGTGCGATAGTACCACTCCTAAAACCTTGTGCTCTTTGACTATATCGATTGTAGAGCTGCCCAAGCGGAGCCCGCCAATCAAACTTACTGGTTTGTTTTTTGAAGCAAACAGAATGGCTTTTGATTTTTTAGGATTTATTCTTAAACAGTTTTTGCTCGACCAATCAAGCAATTTGCAGAGAGTTTCATTAGCGGTATGCAGTAGGTGAAAACTATTATCTGATGTGAAAAACAAGCTGGTATCATCAGCGTACAAAACAAACTTGACATGCTTATCAATACGAACCACATCGTTCACATAGATATTAAACAAAAACGGTCCCAAAACGCTGCCTTGAGGGACGCCGCATGGTATTTCTTTAAAGGACGACAGACTGCCATCGATAACTACAGACTGCATGCGTGTTGCAAGGTATGACTTTAAGAGTGAATGGGGTATGCCCCGAATGCCATAGTGATACAGTTTATTAAGGAGAACAGTATGGTTGAGGCAGTCGAAAGCTTTGCTATAATCTACAAACACCCCAAGCGTTAGTTTATTTGCATCCATGTTTTTGAGTACCAATTCCTTTTGAATCAAAAGGGCAGACTCGGTAGAGCACCCTTTTCTGAACCCATGCTGACATTCAGAAAGAAGTTTATGCTTGGTAAAAAAGGGGTCGAGACGAGACAGAATAACTTTTTCAAGACCTTTTGAAAACACTGGGAGAACTGACACTGGTCGGTAGTTGGCAGCATCATTTTTGTCGCCACCTTTATATATAACTGAAACTTTTGCGCGTTTCATGTTTAGTGGAAAAAAACCCGTCTCCAAAGCAAGGTTATAAATGTGTACGAGGGCTGGACAGATGACGTCGAGGACGTATTTGACCGGTCGGACCTGGATATTATCTATGTCAAGGCTTTTACTGTTCTTTAGTGACGTAAATATGTTGTAAACCTCAGCTGTATTAGTTGGCACCATAAAAACAGTGTTCAAGAGGTTGTCTTCAAGGACGCAAGACGTTACAGAAGGAGCAGCATTGTTAGTCATGGCAGTTATGTAGTGGGTGTTGAAATGCTCTGCTAGAGCACCTTCAGTAAGCAGTTGACCTTCGACAGTCATCTGAAACTGATTAGGCGCAGCTGTACGCAGGCCGAGTGCGTCGTTCACAATCTTCCAGATCCGATCAGGACGAGATGTCGAGGCATCCTGAATCAGCTGCTGAAAGTACTGCACTTTGGCTTTCCTTAGTTCTGATGTGATTCGATTGCGTAGTTTCTTGAACTCTGCAAATATGGAAGGCTTACGCGTTTTTAAGAACAGAGCGAAAAGCTTATTTTTATCTTCAATCATTTTTACCTGCTCGATGCCGATCCAAGGTTTTCTTATCGATCGACGCTGCCTAACAGATTTCAGTTTGAAGCATGCCTTGTAATGGGCAGAAAAAATAGTCATAAAAGTGTCGTATGCTTTATCTGCAGTACTTTCTGCAAAAACCTCAGACCTGTCAGTGCTAATAATTTTGTTCCTAAAATCATCGAGACTGGTGTCATTTATAGATTGAAAAATGAACTTTGAACGAGAAGGTTTGCGACCCACAGCGACGTCTGAATAAGCCATAAAAACAGGACAATGATCACTCAGGCTGCAATTGACGGTTCCGGCTGCGGTTACTGGTGTGTTGCTGTTCGTAATCAATAGGTCCAAAACCGATGCAGTTGTTGATGTGACACGCGTTGGTGTTTTAATGACGTTTTGAAACCCACAGGCTGCAAGTTTGTTGTTCAGTTCAGTAGAAGAGGTATTACCTGCAGTAACATTAATATTAAAATCTCCACCAAGAACTAGCCGCAATCGTTCGAAGGATGCATATTCGAGTAGGTTATCCACAAAGTCCATGAATCTTTTAACATCGCCTGAAGGAGGTCGGTATACGACAGCGAAAAGAGTGCTCTCTTGTTGCAAACAAAGTGCTTCATAATGTTTGGTGATATCGGTAAACTGGGACACCTTCTCACATGATAAACTGTCAGAAATGTACATGCCAACGCCGCCACCACGCTTGTCGGTTCGATTGATAAAAAAATTATTATAACCAGGTAGCAAAGGCGCACAGTTGCTCGTTGTGCACCAAGTTTCAGTTAGCATGATAACATTAAATCGGAAAGAAAACTGTTCAATGAAAAGAGCAAATTCATCATGTTTTTTTGCCAGAGAACGGATGTTAAGGTGAATAAAGGATACTGTGCTTTTTGCAGATGAGCACAGTTTAGCTGTTCTAGGTTCAACAAACTGCTGATATAAGACATCAGAAAGACTGAACATTTTATGGAAGCTGCAATTCGCACCGCTTCATTAACAAAACCATTCAGGAGATCTTAGTAAGGTCGTCCACAGACTCAATGTGAACAACATCGCTACCCTCAGTTTTCCGTGCCAATATTTTGCCATTGCGTGTCCACACGAACCGCCATTCACATGCTTTCTTGCGTGCAATGGCCGATGACAGCAGCTTTTTCAGGCTTGGACACAAGTGTTCGTTGACGAACACTGGAGGGCTGCTTGCAGAGCTATCTGTACCGTCAGCACGGCTGTCAAACAATCCTAGACTTTCGTTAGTGATGCGCTTCTTCCTTGATTTTTCTAGAACTTGGTCACGTTTCTGGCGACTTCTGAACTGCACAACAATATTGCTCGCAGCGAACTTTTTTGTTTCTTGATTTTCGCTCAGCTCAACAATGTCGCTCTGTCGAGCATTCCGCGCTGACACACGATGGCAGGCCTCAATATCTAAAGGCGAGACAGGTTCGCCGACAGCAGTGCCAATTTTACTAACAAGCTCGACAACATCCTCCGTCTCTGTTTGGATTACACCTTTGATCTCAAGGTTGCATTTCCGAGAGTACTGGTCACAGACAAGGACCAGCAAAAAAGTATGCCTAACTTAGCAATGCCCGATAATGCTTGCATCGGGAAAAATTAGGGATTTCCATGAAGAGTAGCTCATGCCCAATTGTCATGCCTTTGGGAAACCACCACACAGCTTAGGTTAGGAACATTGCAAGGGGGACAAGTAGTATACATAAACAGATACTTTGTGGCAGCAGCGACCTCCTGCTGGCACAGCATAACAGGAACTAGCAAGGTAACCTGTATTATAGGGAGGACCTGGTTAAGTAGATGACTAACTCATCCTGATCAAATGCCAGTCGACAGAACACAAGTGACTGTGCACACCCAAACTGGAAAAAGCATGTGTTGCTTTCTATCTCGCAAGCAAGTTCAGTGTTCCCCTAGACTTGACTTGAGAAAGGAACGGAAGAAACTAGTTAGAAAGGAGCGCATCATCGAGTTAATCGGTTAGAGGGAAAATTGAGGAATTTTGGATTTCACTGCAGAACAGATATTAATGTGCAGAAAACTAAAGTAATATTCAACAGTCTCGGTAGGGAATAGAAGTTTAAATACATAGCGAGACACTGGAAGTGGTGAGGCAATAAGGGCAGGTAGTAACTGCAGATCTGGACCACAAAACTGGAGTAACTAGAAGAAGAATAGTGGAGTGCACTTGGCAGGCATTCTCAGATCAGGAATGGCAGTTTACCAGCATCCCTCAAGAGGAGAGTACATAACAGCTGGATCCTACCAGTACACACCTATGTGGCAGAAACATGTAGGTTAACGAAAAGTGTTCAACTTGAAAATGAATCAGCGAAAATTATAGGTATAAAGTTTTGAAAGATGTGAAGAGAGAATGGGGAAGGAAAGAGGCAAGTTAATGACATCCCAGCCAGTCGAAATAAAGAGCAAATGGGCAAGGCAAGATTACCAATGGTCGGTGTATGGTGGCTACTGGCAAGATCTTCCAGTCATCCATCCAGCTGGGAGGCCTTGGCTTGGCTGTTGTGCTTCTGCCACATGGCGCGAAACCACAGATGTCGTTGCGCGGGTGCGACACGCGCCCATCATTGGTGGAGATGTTAGCGGGGCCAGTGGCGGTGATGACAGCAGCGACGGCTAAACGAACGACCAGCTGTGTCATGGTGTCACCTGAGTGCCGAGGTTGTGTGAGAGAAGGAACATTGCCGGGGGGGGGGGGGGGGCTGCTGCCCCGGGGCTGAACCTTGGACCCTATTAGCTGGCTTTATTGTGTGTACACGGTATTTAACCACGTAGGATGTAAAAATAAGGTATTGGGCTTTTTGAGTCAGACGATGATGGGAAGGAATAAATTTCAACCTATAACCAGATGCTTGTCTGGGAAACTTCTATGTGCTGGCAGATATAAAGAATGTATGGAGAATCATAACAGGATCTGTTACAAGACGCTCTTGTAGATGGCGCCAGCCGTACCGGCAACGCACCCTCCGCTTCCTCCGCTGTCGGAGAAGCAGCCAGCCACCCCCGCAGGCGATGCGCCGATGCGCCGAGCGCACGGGCCCGACGGCCGCTGTCCTCCTCACCCTCTTATGGACAAGTGGCAGACGACTCGGATTCCGCGGCGCCCCCACTTGAAAGCTACGCAGCAGACCCAGCCATGTATTCCTGCTAATCAGACCTATGTAGCCCAGACTGTAATAAACGTTCAATAATCCCCATCTAAAAGAAGTCCTCAGTTACTAGAGTCATCCTAGAATAGACAGGCACGAAACATGGTGTCAGAAGTGTAAAATTACCGCCAACGCCTCAACATGGAGAAGATTCCACCACCTGCGAAATTCGAAACCATTGACAACGCAGCGGAACAATGGAGAGCCTTCAAGCAGAGCTTCACGCTGTACCTCAAAGCAACCAACACAGCGAAAGCACCGTCCGACCGGCAAGTAGCACTTCTTATGACCGTCGGAGGCTCCACGCTTCTTGACTTATATAACACTTTGGACTTCGGGAAACCAACAGGAGCAATACCACACCCAGAATTTGACTACACGCATGTGATAAGCCTTCTCGACGCGCATTTCTTACCGAAGCATAACGAACTGTACTCGCGATACGTCTTCCGCTCACGAATGCAGCAACAGGAAGAGCAGTTCGATGACTTTCTGACCGACCTGAAATTGAAAGCGCGCGACTGCGGGTTCGGGAACGAACGAGACAAATTGATCCGCGACCAGATCGTCTGTGGCATTTACGACGAGAGAGCGCGAGCGGACATTCTAAAGCTCGATGACCCAACCCTCGAGAGAGTTGTCAAAGTGTGTCTTGCTTATGAGGCTACAAAACAGCAAATGAAAGCATTTAAAGAGGGATCAGCTGCAAGCAACAGCGAAGTTCACACTGTGAAAAAGCAGAACCGTCGCAACTATGCCAGTAAAAGTCTAAAAGAAGAAAGGAAATCTCCATTGATGGCGAATCTTCCGAAATGCAAGTACTGCGGAAGGAGCCACGAACGCAAAAGAACAGCCTGCCCAGCTTGGAAACAAGTGTGCCTTAAGTGCAAAAAGCCAAACCACTTCGCAGCAGTGTGCAAAGGCAGCAGGGCAGTGGCTAGTCCGGAGGTCGATATCGACGAAGAGGACATTTTGGCAGTTAAGAGCGAAAATCCCAGCTCAGTCTACACGCTCTTGGAAGTGAACAGAAACAAAGTGAAGTTTCAAGCAGACAGTGGAGCGGCAGTTGATGTGATTACAGCCAAATACGTCCAGCCACAGCAGCTGAGAGCGAGCGCAACGACACTGCGGACATGGAACGGAAGCAAAGTTTACTCCAAAGGCTAAGCCCAGCTTGAGGTCACTGCCAAAAATGGAAAGAAGCATGTCCTGGAGTTCGTAGTTGTTGCTGATGAGCTCACACCTCTCATTGGAAGGAAGACAGCAGAAAGCATGGGTCTCATAACAATCTATTATGATCTGGTAGCTACAGTTAACGCTCCAGAGGAAGACTTCACAAAGCGCATAGTGGAAAAATTCCCAGACGTCTTTGGAGAAGCACTAGGGACGCTGCCGGGAACAGTACATCTGGTAACAAAACAGGATGCAGTCCCGAAAGCGATAACAAGCTGCAGAGTGCCTGTCAGCATAAAACCACAGCTTGAAGAAACCTTGCAAAGCATGGAGAGAAGAGGAGTAATCAAAAGTGTCACCGAGCCAACCGAGTGGGTGAGCCGAATGGTAGTGGCGATGAAGAAAAATGGCGACATGAGAGTGTGCATTGACCCACAAGCGCTAAATGAAGCGTTAGAACGAGAGCGCCACACATTGCCCATTCTCGACGACGGCTTGCCAGAGCTTGCAAAAGCCAAGGTATTTTCAAAACTAGACCTACGAGAAGGTTACTGGCAATGCTGCCTTGATGAAGAGTCAAGTCTAAAGACCACGTTTCAAACGCCCAACGGCCGATATCGATGGCTGCGCCTACCATTTGGGTTAGCGGTCAGCAGTGAAATATTTCAGAAGAGACTTCAAATGGCACTTGAAGGACTAAACGGAGTTCTGTGCATAGCAGACGACATCCTCGTCTATGGAGTTGGAGAAACTGAAAAGGATGCTCTTGAAGATCACGACAGAAAGCTCGAAAACCTAATGCAGAGATGCAGACAGACTGGAATACGTCTGAACAAGTACAAGACGCAACTTCGCATGAGCACAACAGTCTTCATGCGACACGTGCTGACAAAAGAAGGTCTGAAAGTGGATCCAGAGAAAACAAAGGCAATTCAAGAAATGCCTCGACCAACTGATGTCCAAGGCGTACAGCGGTTTTGCGGAATGATCAATTACCTGTCGAGATTCCTGCCCGGAATTTCACGAGTGTTAGAACCATTGAGGAAGCTCACAGTGAAAGACACACCGTGGCACTGGGGAGAAGAACAAGAACAAGCGTTCCAGAAGGCAAAAGATGCAGTGACAAGAGCTCTTATTCTAGCATACTTCGACACGCGAAAGCCAGTTGAAATACAATGTGACGCCAGCGACCTCGGACTTGGAGCGGCTCTCATCCAAGAAGGAAAACCTGTATCTTTCGCCAGCAGAGCACTAACACCGACAGAAAGTCGCTATGCCCAGATCGAGAAGGAAATGCTAGCGATCGTATTTGCATTGCAGAAATTCCATCAGTACACCTTCGGAACAGCTACAACGATCATCAGTGATCACAAACCTCATCAGTCCATCATGAAAAAAAGACTATATCAAGTGCCAAGACGACTGCAAGGTATGATACTGCAAACGCAAAGGTATAACATCAACATCAAGCACAGACCAGGGAAAGAACTACTTCTAGCTGACACGATGTCGAGGGCATTCCTTCCCAACCGCGACAGTGAAAGTGAACTAGAAAGCATCAACGTTGTGAACTACCTGTCAGTGCGCAAGGAAACCCTGGAAAAAATCCGCAAAGCGACGGAGAAAGATGACTTCCTGCAAAAGCTTAAGTCAATCATATTGTCAGGATGGCCACAAGAAAAGCACCAAGTGCCGCGAGACATGCGCGTCTACTACCCATTCTGAGATGAACTCACAGTGGAAGAGGACCTCATCTACAAGGGATTACGATTGCTCATCCCATTGTCTCTGCGCCGTGAGATCAAAGAGAAACTTCACGCATCGCACATGGGAATTGAGAGCTGTCTTCGGCGTGCTCGCGAGTGTGTATTCTGGCCAAGGATGAACACAGAACTGAAGGATTACATCGCAAGGTGTGAAGTGTGTCAGAAGCATGCGCATTCCCAACAACGAGAGACACTCATCCCTCATCCGGAACCGAGTTATCCGTGGGAACGAGTCGGATGCGACCTCTTCGAGCATAAGGGAAAAAACTTTCTCGTTACAGTCGACTATCTCAGCAACTTTTGGAAAGTAGATCAGCTGAAGACGACAACCTCAACCCAAGTAATCCTCAAGCTGAAAGCTCACTTTGCTAGATACGGGATTCCAAGAATTCTGGTGAGCGACAACGGACCCCAGTTTGCGAGCGAGGAGTTTGAAAGGTTTGCGAAAAGCTGGAACTTCGAACACAAAACGTCAAGTCCATCTTATCCACGTTCGAATGGAATGGCCGAATCAGCGGTAAAAACGGCAAAAATGCTGTTGAAAAAAGCGAAAGAAAGCAAGTCAGAACCGCAATTGGCATTCCTAGATTTTCGAAATACACCCCTGCAAGGATTAAACGCCAGCCCGGCTAAGCTGCTCATGGGTCGCCGCACCAGAACGACACTGCCAATCACAGCAAAGCTGCTTGAACCCGAAACGATAAACGTGGCCGGCAAGAAGCAGGCAAGAAGACAACGAACAATCTTTTATCATGACAAACATGCCAAGGGCCTGCCAACAATGAAAGAAGGACAAGATGTGACTGTCAGACCGATTAGAAGCGGACCATGGTCTAAAGGAACCGTGACAAAAAGAGTTGATGACAGATCGCATGAAGTCAACGTGGGAGACAGCGTTCTGAGAAGGAACCTCGTGTTTATAAGAAGCCCACCGAATAGTGCAACCAGCAACAAGGAACAAGAACAGAGAGAACTTGAGTCCGAAGAAGGAAATGCTGAAACGGGAGACAACCAAACCAATGATACTGAACAGCATGAAACCCAGCAGCGCCCTGATGTGACTCGCACGCCGGCACGACCTCAAAGAGCAAGAATGGTCCCAAAGCGACTTCACGATTACCTGGTTGGATGACGGCAAGCTACAAAAAAGGGAGGATGTTACAAGACGCTCTTGTAGATGGCGCCAGCCGTACCGGCAACGCACCCTCCGCTTCCTCCGCTGTCGGAGAAGCAGCCAGCCACCCCCGCAAGCGATGCGCCGATGCGCCGAGCGCACGGGCCCGACGGCCGCCGTCCTCCTCACCCTCTTATGGACAAGTGGCAGACGACTCGGATTTCGCGGCGCCCCCACTTGAACAGCTACGCAGCAGACCCAGCCATGTATTCCTGCTAATCAGACCTATGTAGCCCAGACTGTAATAAACGTTCAATAATCCCCATCTAAAAGAAGTCCTCAGTTACTAGAGTCATCCTAGAATAGACAGGCACGAAACAGGATCTATGAATATGAAGTCAAGAATGGCCAATTCCGCAGTAATAGGCATTAGAGAGTTATAGCATGTCGTTACTGTGTTTACGTTAGCTTAAGGCGAAGTTTGCCCCCTCCAGATTTTTTTTTGTCGTCGAATCTACCATCCTGATGACGTCTACATGTCCACGGGCTAGTTATTCATCGATCACAAAACCCACAGTGCCGGTGGATCCTGCCTGAGCGCGGAAAAACACCGCACGTAAGCACGTTGACGCATGATACAAAATGCGCTCCAGCTGGAAATCTACCAGCTGACCCCGAAGCCATCGCGATGGTTGGCAGGTATGTCATGTGGCACAGGCTGGTATTTTCGCTCTGGTTAGCCGGAGTACGACGACGTAATAAAATTCACGTTCACAAGAGGAAATTTCGCAGGCGATTTCTATGGAGAAAGATTTCTGAAATTTCATTGGCGGTTTTATCAGGAATGCGGCTTTTTTGCCGCTGAGAGAAAACTTTGGCAATATTTTTGAGGAGTACTCTATAACTGTGCGACGCGAAAACATGTTTCCAGCGGTAGCGCCAGTTTGAGCGGCCAAAATGACGAGGTTGTAACGAGTCGGAAAATTTTCACAGTGAGCTTGCGCAGTCGCTCACTTGTGAAAGACCTACAGAGCGAAAGAGGGAGCAAGCAGAGGTGAATGATGGGGATAGACAGAAAATGCTATGGAGGGACATTAAAAGATTGCGAGGAGAAAACCCAAGGAAGCCGGTATGGAGAGAATATGAAGTGCAAAGTCCCTCTCTTGTCGCTGGTCGGCAGAAAACGTCATGGAGGGGCTTTAATGAAGAGGAAAGCGTAGGAAAGTACGGCAAGAGCATCACGAGCAAAGCGGAAGGAGGTACGAGGTCTGTTAGAAAAGTATCCGACCTTTGGCCGCAGAAAAAAAACTTGCAAAACTGGAGCGTTGCAAACCTAGTCACCTTCAAAGTAGTCTACTTGGGACTCCACACACTTCTTTCAGCGGTGGTGGCATTGTGGGAAGTATTCCGAAAAGGCCCTTTCGGAATGGAGTTTAGCTCAGCTGTCGTTGCAGCCATAAGGTTCTTCCTTCTCTGAAATCGCGCTCCTTTCTTGATTTTGGGAACCAGCCAGAAATCGCAGCGGCCATATCAGGAGAGTAAGGAGTCTGTTGAACTACAGGGGTCTGTTTTTTCGCCAAAAAAGTCTGAATCAAGTGCGAGGAATGTGCAGGAGCATTGTCGTGATGGATGCGCCACTTTCCTGTTGACCTCAACTCCGGTTTCTTGCGCCGCACAGCATCACGTAGGCAACGGAGGTCATCCCTGTAGTACTCTTTGGTCATTCCTTGACCCTGTGGAGTGCGTACTCGTGGTCTGCCACACAGGAAGTCAAAGAAAGCAGTCAACATCACTTTCACATAGCTGCGCACTATGCGGGCCTTCTTTGGTCTTGGTGACGTGGAATGCTTCTACTGTGACAACTCGGATCTGGTTTCCGGGTCATACCCGTACACCCAAGACTCGTCGGCAGTGATTATGATGATGATGAAGTCAGGGTCACTGTTTTTGGAATCCAGCATGCCCTGTGAGACTCCAACACGAAGTTGCTTTCGCTCCACCGTGAGCAGCTGCGGCACGAATTTTGCCGCAACTCTCTCCATGGCCAAATCTTCGGTGATAATGGAATGTGCGGAAAAATTTCTCATGTCCACCTCTTCCTCAATTTCTCGGATAGTCACGCGATGATCCTGCATCATCACAGCGTTCAGCTCGGCAATGACCTGGTCATTTCGGCATGTTGATGGCCAATTGTATCGTGGCTCACTCTCCACCGATGTGCGGCCATCTTTAAATCAATTGTGCCACTGCTTGATCTGTGTGCTGCTCATAGCATCGTCACTGAAAGCCGTCTGAATATTCGAATGGTTTTCACTCGGCTGTCGCCCAGTTTATGGCAAAATTTGATGCAGTAGCGCTGCTACTGTCACTCCGCCATTTTCCTTGCAATGAAAAACCGACGAGAGCACTGCGCACTGCCTCACTCAAATGCTGCGTCCCAGCGACTAACGCCATCGGCAGGCGGGAAAAAATTCGTGCATGCACACGAAGGTTCAAGGTCGGCTGATGCAAGCGCGTTTGTTTCATATCCTTCAGGTGTTCGCAAAAAAAAAAATAAAGTCAGATACTTTTCTAACAGATCTCGTATGACGGGGTAGGTTAAAGGTAGGCTGCTGTGGTTTCGCACTCAGTTTACAGGCAGTCATGGGTACCTGAGGGTTGTCTTAAGCGCAGCATCATTCGTCTGAGCATGCTACTGTTCCATGTCGTGGAAAAGTGTGCAGTCTACACTGCAGCCCCTGTACATGAAGGTAAGGAATCTGTATTGCGGAAGATATCAATCCATGTGCTTCAAAAACTTGGTTTCCTCGGACGCGTGTTTATGGTACTGACAAACGTAGCCCTCATGTGAAACAGGCCATTTTCTAGCTGTCGTACACTGCGTTGTGCGTGGTACTGTGCAAATTGATGTGTTTACGCATGGAAACGTTTCAGCGTTTTCTATGTGACATGTGGAAACCGCTGCTGTTGCGGAGCTCTAATGACACACTTTGGCTTTGCAGGTTATCGTGAAGTCCCTGGAAGGATTGGCTGCCGTCTCAGCCTTTCGGCACCTTCGCAGTCTTTCGGTAGCGCTCTGTCCTCCCACCTGTATGGTCGACGTCGATTCGGAGCTGCGTCAACTGCTGCGGGGTCTTCCACGGCTAGAGTATCTATCTTTGGAATTTTGCGGAGGTTTGCGGCTCGCTGGGATAGCAAAACTTTGTCCACAAATCAAATGCCTACGCTTGGCGTATTGCAAAGGCTCGGACCATGACATCACCTTAGACAGTAATGCATTCCCCAACCTGGAAATACTGGAAGTTAGAGCGTCGCTCACTATACGCGCTTATTATGGACTATTTCAAGCTGCTGCCAGAAGGCTGCGGAGGCTTCATTTGTACGGTGACGGCACGTGTTCAGAATTCCTCCGTTTCTGCTGCCTCTGTGTGCAATATCTCTCTTTTCCGCGCCTCGAAGAATTGACCCTGGGAACTGAATTGACTCTCTCGGCGTTAGGACTTCAGCCGGAAGACCTGCACGCTGTGTTGAAGGCGCTGCCCGTGCTGCGTCACCTGCAGGCAGACAGCTACGACCTGAGGCTTTTCTTCGAGAACTACAGTGTACCCCGCGTGTCTCTCTCGTGGTGCGACTGCGTCTTCTGTGCGGTGCATGACAAGAACCGCATTGGGCGTCGCCAATTTGCCACCAAATTTATTGAGTCCCAACTGCGGTAAGGAATTATCACTTCTGAACGTTTTCAGCGTTTGCCTATCTTGGAATGGAGGGCTTCCAAGCGACCTTTCGCGCTGTAGAAGTGCGGGATAATGACCACAGAAGGACGAAGGAGTCGAAAATGATGGTTAACTCCACATTAAGCGGTCGTTTTTAGTTGTTTCGTTGATAAGAATTATTATTTTTTCGATATTTATGTTGTGCACCAGTTCTTATTGCCATGTTGGTGCCGCCATTATGAGTCATGGGAGGCTGCTCAGTGATGAGGATGAGAATCCTGGTCGCATCGTGCCCAAATGCTGGAGTTTCGGTTGGCGCTGCACTCCACTTGAGGGCAGCAGAGCAACGAAGACGTGCGCAAGCTGCCCGATTGAGAGCGCGTTCCGGCTCAGTGCTATGTAGATACAGAGAGGGGGGAAAGACAGGGATGGTATGTAACTTTCTAATTGTATTTCTATTAATGTTATGTAATTGTTCATGTAAAGAGTATGCGTCCAATTTTGCGTTTATATATTTCTACAACAATACAAGGCAATAAAGTTTGGCTCCACGGTCCTCGGCTCTTCATTCTCCTAAACGTTGGTATAGCTTTGAGTTGCCTGCCTGAGCGTTCAGAAAACTCAAACTGGAGTGTTCCGGCTACGTGCGAAGTGGAGAAACAAGGTGAGAAATATTTAGGGGCAATAAAGCTCAGCGGCAACTGCAAGCCGGCGCTCTCACGTTCTTCAAGGAGGATCTTTAAGCGGTTTGCTTCTGTGAGGGGGCTTTCGGAAAGTTGACTCAGGAAATCACCCTTGAGGCGAAGTGCCTGTCCTTTAGGAGGTGTTTTGAGGTCAGATGACTTTTTTTTTTTCAAGGTTTGTAATCTCACTGGGGAGGTGCGTGTTTCCCGGAACGCTTTACAAAATGACGGAGATGTACGTGGTCTTGGCGAATCTACAGCTTGGGTGCACATTCAGTGCGTGATATACATGCCGCAACAACCACTGCAGCGAGGGCGGCTTGCTGCTGCACCGATTTAATTTGTGCACGCGCCACATAGCCTCCAATTAGAATTTAGGGTCGCCGCTGACAAGGCTTAGCAACAAGCTTAGCTTTGGCTGCCTTTTTTTTCCTGGCCCTTTCTAACGTATCGTGCAATGCAGCTGCGGACGACTCCGAGTGGATTGAGGATGAAGCATGGAGAGAAAGTACACCACCACGTAGAAAATAAAATGAAAATTATAAGCAAAAGGAAGGCACAGTGATTGTCCCACTATTGGTGGAAATCTCAACCGTGCAGTGAAGGGATGGTTGTAGATGTATTCGAAGTAAGAGGTGCCGTAGAGGCGGGCTCACGAATAATTTGTACCACCTGGCGATATTAAACGTCTTGACCTTCTGGGGATATGCCTTCGCGACAGGGGCAGAACCTCTGTTCTCCGGCTCGTTAGCAGAGGGCTCAGCTGCAGCGGGCGGCAGGCGGGGCTCTGAGCGGAGATAATTGGTGTTGAGGAATGTACAACCGTCACCCGTGCAGAACATCTGACACATGACCAAGCGATAAACCTTATTTCTCTATACAGTCGTTGCTCATTAAGCGACAGTTCTAAACAGCACAAGAAAATCGATATAAAATTTACCGGCTTATAACCTGGAATAAACAATAAATAACCTTTGTTTAGTGACCAAGAATTGTGTGTCTGTTAGCGAGGCTGCGTAAAAAGAGAAAAAGGGAAAAGGCGATAACAAGCAATCAGTGTAGACAGTGAAAACTATCCGAAGCATGGCAATGTCAAACATCAAAAAAGGCGATCCCGGTCAAAGGGTAATCAAGTCTTAAGAAAATCGCAGACAAGACGGCAGGAATCACCTTCCACAAAAAAGAAACAGCCTACTTGTGTCCGTCCAGAAATCTAAGTTCTTTATCGAGGAGTGAAACCGAGGGTTTGCTGACACACTTCTCTCGCGCTTTAGAAATAATAAAAAAACTTGGATAATCTCTCGCTCCAGTTTTGTCTTTGGCGTATGCAGGAAACATGGTTTAGTTCAAGAGCGGTTACAACTACAGCCCTTACAATGGCATGCCAAGGAATCGCAGAATTTATTTTTAGAGCGCAGCTCTTTGGCGTCCGTTCCTGGGTTTCGCGTCGTCGTCGGCGTCGGCCTCGTAACCAGCTCCGCCCCCCTTTCATCCCCCCAGCGCTATCGGCGTCAGCGGCATCAGTCAGTCGCTGCTATCTCTTCCCTCCTCCCTTTATCGTGTTGTCCGCTTGCTGCGCGCGCTTCTGCCCCCATCGTTTGCCGCTGGGTGTACACGCCGCCCCCCCTCCCCCCTCTTCCTGCGAGTCTCCGGTTGTCAAAGCGCCGGCTCGAACTTAATTCCTTTCTTCGCTCCTCCTCCAATGCAACCCCTGTGCGGTGGCAATCAGAGAGCCAGATCGGTGGCGGCGGATCTGTATAAGTGCACCGCCCGAGCCGAAATTGCGAATACGTGTGAAAAATAAAAAAAAAATTCTGTGATAGCGCATACATGTGTTGCTCGATTTCTTTGCCTCAATCTATCGAAAAGGTGAAACAGCTTATTTGCTGCGCTCAAATTTCGCATTAGGAAGTAACGTAATCGTCGGTAATTTTTTTTATGTTCAAGGTGAGTTCTCCGACGCTGTCCTTATAGCATCTTCCCGTTTGTCCAATTTAAACACTGATGAAGGTGAGGGAGATCTTATAGGTAAGTTTGCTCCTGCATTTTGTGCATTTGATGACGTGCTTCTCAAAGCGTGATTTGCGCTTTCGATCACCAAGCATTGCACAGACCTTTCCAAGCTTGTACGGGACAGAGAAAACCATGTAAACATGATAACTATATTTGCCACCTTCGTAACTCTGTGGGACAACCTGTGAAAATACGGAATAACCTGGCTGTTAACTTCATGCTTCGCTTTTCTGTCTCTTTTGTTTTGTGGAGCAGGGTTTCACAAATGTTGGAAGGAAATGCATTTGGATGGCCATCACTTAATAGGCGAGCTACTTGGTCATCGAAGGTGCGGGCAGGATCTACTGAGAGCTGTCCGAAGATCAGTGCTAGCTACAGCCCGTTTTACCAGCTTAGAATGAGCGCTATCGAAAGGTAGTGCACTTTTCTTGGACCTGGGGTAGCGCATCCAGCACACTTGTGACTCAGAGGACCTGGCGAGGACATCTAAAAACTATATCGCGTTGACGACAGCTAACTCACAGGTAAACTTGTGTCCACATGCCAATGTGTTGTAGACGCGTAGAATTTCAACAGAGGTAGTCACCATGCTGTCAGGTTGCACCTCTTGTAACAAGGCAAGGTAGGTAATCGTCTACGCATTGGTAGGCCTTCCTGGTATGAGTTTCTTGAATTCTTTGGTCCATCGCTGACAGGTGTTACTCGCACAGCTCTTGATCAACTGAGGAACCTTCACATATGCCGTACCTCTGTGCATAAAAGTGATCACTGAAACTAATCGCTGTGGATTGTAGATAGGATTAAAGTATATCCACAAACTTACCGGAACGAATCGCTGCGCTTCATAGCGTTTGTAGAAACTGGCATCGAAGCAATGCGGAACTATGATCTGGTGCGCAGTCTTACCTCCCAGCGCTTACATCGAAAATGCTCAGTTGAGCGGCTGATCACTTCTCGAGGAAATGTTGCAATATCAGCAATGGCAATATTGGAAAACAACTCTTGAAATATACCAAAGTGTAAAAAAAATATCAAGCAAGCCGAAATATTTATTGTAGTTTGAGTGAGTATCTATTATTAAAATAGAGTTCAAAGAAAAGTAACGCAATAGCAATCGATTACGGTTCTGTAATTATTAAGTTACTTTCCTGGGGCGGTAATTGACTACTGTAATCAGTTACATTTTGAGTTGGTGCAATTGTAATCGTTTACTTATTTTCTGTAACGTGTAGCGCGGAGCCTAACGTTTGAGACGATCAGTGCATGTGTCTTGTACGGCGCCGCCCATGAGCATGCGCAGCTCACCCTAAGGGCACAGGATGGAATCACTACTGTGTCTATGCTGGTCGGCGAAGAAGAGCTGCTGGGAGCAGCAAAGTGGTAGCGCACAGTTTCATAGATAACGCAGTTGTGAGATGGCCAACAGCTATTACGGTACGCGTCTAACGTTCAGCAACTTTAATTGGCCATGTAATCACTAACTTTACTGCCAATGCAACTGTCATCGTTTAAAGTGAAGTCTTTCAGATCATCTTCGTGTTTACTTACCTATATAGGAGATAAACTCAAATGGAATACACGAACGTTCGTGCCCGTTTCGCAAATAAATTGCCGGTTGGTAATTAGTATTGTTTCGGGCATTAACACCGACGATATTTCTGACAGTGCTGTTAACGCCGAATTCAGTAGACTCGTTGATTTAGTTTTTCGTGCGGTAGCAGATAGTCGATACAAAGCGCCGTTCGCTCATATAACGCGCATTTTTGTCTCTGCATGGCAAACGAGGTATCAGAATCGCTAAAAAAGGAAGTTTTGGTATCACAAATGGAAGCAACAAAGAAATATGTGCTATTTAGGTCAGTTCAAACTTTTAAGAAACAAATATGTGTCTTTGCCGCCGCGGTGGCTCAGCGGTTATGGTGCTCGGCTGCTGACCCGAAAGACGCGGGTTCGATCCCGGCCGCGGCGGCTGGAATTTCTTTGGAGGAGGAATTCTAGAGGCCCGTGTACTGTGCGATGTCAGTGCACGTTAAAGAACCCCAGGTGGTCGAAATTTCCGGAGCCCTCCACTACGGCGTCTCTCATAGCCTTAGTCGCTTTGGGACGTTAAACCCCATAAACCAAACCAAACCAAATATGTGTCTTTGCTAAGACTTCGGAAAAGAAAATTTACTACTCCACCATTATTCCGGCCACAACCTCGGCGCTCATCAAGTTTTCGAAAATGTTAAGCGGGATTTGAAAATCTCGCGTGGGTGATGCGAGGAAGGCCACGTCCACCTGTGCATGTCACTCCATGTGAATGGTTTGGTTTACTGGGGTTTAACGTCCCAAAGCGACAGAGGCTATGAGAGATGCCGTAGTGGAGGGCTCCGGAAATTTCGACCACCTGGTCTTCCTTAACGTGCACTGACATCGCACAGTACACGGGCCTCTAGAATTTCGCCTTCATCGAAATTCGGCCGCCGCGGCCGGGATCGAACCCGCGTCTTTCGGGTCAGCAGCCGAGCACCGTAACCGCTGAGCCACCGTGGCGGGGCCCCATTTAAATGTTCCACAAAACCACCTTTGTACCGGCCGCGCTGGGGGGGTCTCCGCAGCTCGCTGCCCCAGATGAGGCTGAGCAGAGAAGTTCACGTAGCACTTGCTCCATGCAGTCACGTGCACAGGCAGGCGCCGCCTTGCGCGTATTGTCGCTGTGTGATTTTTGAATCACATGAAATTTCTAAAATTTGTTGAGCTGCAGCACGGAGGGTAATGGTTTCTTTTTCCTGAAATTCTAAATATTGATATGTACGTTACTTAACATCAACATAATCCTGGATGCGCCCGCTGGAGTGAAAAGGCATCTCCCATGTCTCTCCAATAACCCTCTCCTGTGCCAGCTGGTGCCGCCCTATCCCCACAAAACTTCTTAATATCATCCGCCCACCCAACTTTCTGCCGTCCCCTGCTACGTTTGCTTTCTCTTGGAATCCACTCGGTTACCCTTAAGGACCAGCGGTTATCTTGCCTTCGCATTACATGCCCTGCCTAAGCCCACTTCTTCCCCTTGATTTCGACTAGGATGCCATTAACCGCGTTTGTTCCCTCACCCACTCTGTCCTCTTTCTGTCTTTTAACATTACACCTATCATTTTCCTTTCCATTGCTCGCTGTGGTGTCCTCAGTCTAAGTTGAACCCCTTTCGGTAGCCTCCATGTTTCTGCCCCATAGGCGAGTACCGGTAAGATACAGCTGTTGTATACTTTTCTCTCGAGGGATATTGTTTAGCTGCCATTGATGATCACAGAGAACCTGCCAAACGAGGACCGCCCCATTCTTATTCTTCTAGTTATTTCGCTCTCGTGATTCGGATCTGCGGTCACTACCTGCCCTAAGTAGACATATTCTCTTACCACTGCCAGCACCTCGCTACCAATTGTACAGTGCTGTTCCCTTCCAAGCCTGTTGAATGGCCAGTCGCAAATCTTGAACTTCAGCCTATCTGTAATATATTTAAAAAGTTAAGTGTTGTAATTTAAATAACCAACTGGCTAGTGAAATTATTTTCTCCTTTTTTTGCGTCCGCCAGAACAACAGTGTTGTTACTATACCACAGAAGACATCTTTTTACCTCAAAAAGCTAAATATGATGAATTATTGCCGTGCTACCCTGAAACACCTGATGTATGTATAGTCTGCCAAAAATAACCTTTTTGACGAAGATATGGCACATATGCTTAAAAATATGAATTGGGTGAAGTTATCTACGTTATTATATTTAAGGTCAACTGTCCCAGTATAGGTTTCTAAAATTGTGCTCTTCTATCCGCATTTGCTCATTGCTTGTTATTGTCCAGTACTTCTCTGTTAATTTATCATCATTGATTTCTTCGTTGCTTACAACTGTATTAAGCAAAAACGGTTGCTGTGACTTCCTGCTGCTAATTCTGTCGTCTGCTTATGCAGGTCATTTTAAACCCACAACTAACGTCTGGCTGTAGGTCTAAACAGTGTTGCATAGTTTTGGGCAAACCATGGCGATGCACGTAATAAAGAAAGGCTGCTATCCTGTAGTAAATTCATATTAAACGACGGATCATGATGTTGAGTGCAGCGGCACTTGGTCGAGAGCAACGGCGTCATCTCGTATTGTTGCACTCAAGTGTGCCTGTAGCAACATACATGAACGCGAATGCTATACTCCGGCACTAAACTTAAGGCCGTGACGCTAGGTTTTACAGGCAGTCCTGAGCAACCCTCATGTGGTTGTGTCCTATTATCCCCATGCCACCACTCGCAACATAAGAATCAGACAAGGCCTTGAAAAACAACTAGTGGATTTTATTTTTCTAGACAGGAGGACTCACGCAGATTATCATAACGCAGAGCCGCGGACAATGGTTGTTTGGGCAGCGGCGGTTTTCTCAGTCTTCGTGGTCCGGACCGATGAGTACTTTGTAGTGCCGGTGGCATTCCTGGAGAGAAAGGAATGTTGCACCAGGTTTCATGAATCTTTTTTATTTCTTGTTTTGGGCGGAGGTAGCGCTTTACATGAAAATCTAGAAAGCCAGGTGAAGTGAAACTAAATTAAGTCAAGCATATATACAAAAAAAGAAAAGATTGCCGCGAGAGTGTTTCGCCAGTCAGTTTTTGAAAACGAAGATAACTGGTGACATTTTTACGCAGCACAATTCGGCAGTGACTCAAAAACGGAGCCCTTCGTTCATCATCATCATCAACCTGACTACGCCCACTGCAAGGCAGAGGCCTCTCCCATGCCTCTCCAGTTAACCCTGTCCTTTGCCAGTTGCGGGCACTGTATCTACGCAAACTTCTAAATCTCATCCGCCCACCTAAATTCCTTCCGCCCACAGCTACTCTTGCCTTCTCGTGGAATCCACTCCGTTACCCTTAAGGACCAGCGGTTATCTTGCCTTCACATTACATGCTGAGCGCAAGCCCATTTCTTCCTCTTGATTTCGAATAAGATGTAGATGTCATTAACCCACGTTTGTTCCCTCACTCACTCCGCCCGCTTGCGCTCTCTTAACGTTGCACGTATCATTTTTCTTTCTATGGCTCGCTACGTTGTCCTTAACTTTAACTGAACCCTCTTTGTTAGCCTCCACGTTTCTGCCGCATAGGTGAGTACGGGTAAGATACAGCTGTTGCATACTTTTCTTTCGGAGGAATATTGGTAAATTGCCATACCTGATCTGAGAAAGCCTTCCATATGCGCTCCACACCATTCTTATTCTTCTAGTTATTTCCCGCTCATGATCCGGATCAGTGGTTACAATGCTCACGATGCAAGAATGAGCGCACAGTATGAAGTCTATTTCATTTTTAGTCTCACCAATGGGGCTTTTCCACGTCCACTCCCTGTTCTTTCGTTTCCAGAAGTTATTCGTGATCCGTAATGTATTTCTCTCTGAGGACTCTACTAATAACTCTCCCCTGCTATTCCCAGTACCTATGCATGAGTCCCCTACCGCCTGGTCTCCAGCCTGCTTCTTGCCTACGTTCGCATTGAAGTCGCCCATCAGTACAGTGTACTGTGATTTTCCTTTGGTCATCGCCGATTCCACATCTTCGTAGAAGCTTTCAAAGATCTGGTCATCATGGCTTGATGTAGGCGCGTAGGCCTGCACCACCTTCAGCTCATACCTCTTATTAAGCCTAATTACAACAGCTGCCACTCTCTCGTTAATACTGTAAAACTCGTCTATGTTGCCAGTTATATCCTGATCCACGAGATCAAACACCTAGTTCTCGTCTTTCCGCTAATCCACGATAGCACCATACGTGCACGCCCTTTAATACTACATACGCCTCATCTGTCCTCCCAACCTCACTAAGCCCTATGACATCCCATTTAATACCCGTTAGTTCCACCAATGGCACTGCTATGCTAGCCGCACAGGATAAGGTTCTCGTGTTAAACGTTGCCAATTAGTCTATATATTCCGTCGGGCTCTCAGATGTGGGATTTTAACAGGAGGAGATAAATACATTTTCCCCGTTTAACCGCGGCTGACACAATTCAAAACCACGCGGACCCCATCCCATGGTCGCGTACTCTACCGAGCGCACGCCGACCACGGCGGGCCTTGCTCTGAGGGAACACAGGAACGACACACTGGCTGACACAAATAAGGCATTTATTGCTACAAAAGCAATAACGCCAGCTAGCAACAAAATACGCTGAGGAATCGAGGCCGGCCGACTCACCAGCATAGTTACGAGCGAACGTTCGCCCACCCCAGGGGAAGTGAGAAACTCTGAGGGCGGACGGGGTGAGCTGGCGGGAGAATCTTCCCATCACGAGGCTTCACCCCGTTGGCGGAGAACGCAGCGCCGCGCCATCACGTTCGTACGCGCCAAATTCCCGCGCCGAAGAGAGTGTGCTCTCCCGCGCGCGCAGCAATCTCGCCATCCGTGGCGCTAGTGTCGCTGAGATGCCGGTGCCCTCCCTCGTCAGGCAAGGTAGCTTACTAAGCTACGGAGAGTGCATCGCGGGGAAGCCAGCCACAGGGGACCAGTGGGGCATGTCTCCACACCACTAAGGCTACACTGCGGCGGTGTTTTGTAATCATTTCACCCGATGTTTCTATCACTGCATAGTTTTCTTATTTTCCTGACAGTTCGTTTTACCGTTCGTTAAGAAAGTATCTATGATTTACCGCCATTGATCAGTTGATTGTGTGCTTCTTTCCTGCTATTTAGCGGTGCTTGCTGATCTGAAGTTCTTACGTTGTTTTAGTACACTACGTGTGCATTGCATTTACTTGAATTGGTTTGGTTTGGTTTATGGGGTTTAACGTCCCAAAGCGACTAAGGCTATGAGAGCCGCCGTAGTGGAGGGCTCCGGAAATTTCGATTACCTGGGGTTCTTTAACGTGCACTGACATCGGACAGTACACGGGCCTCAAGAATTTCTCCTCCAAAGAAATTCTAGCCGCCGCGGCCGGGATAGAACCCGCGTCTTTTGGGCCAGCAGCCGAGCACCATAGCCACTGAGCCACCGCGGCGGCATGCATTTACTTGAATTAGTGAACTTGTTTTGTTGCGTCTGAAACACGTTTTAAATACTTGCTTTTTAACGTGTATGAATCTTTTTGTAATGTGTGCTGCTATGTTTTGTAACAGCTGCCTGGGCCTCATCAAGCTGTTCACTCGCAGCTTTTAGCCCAGGCAGCCGACCAAAATCTTCCGGGAAATAAACTGAATTGAATTGAACTCCCCACGCCATTCTCAAGTACAGCCACACAAGCCACCGGCGAACTATACTGTGCACCATCCGCAGACCAACGGCCTTGGATCGTATGAACAAAACTATCGCTGACATGCTCGCCATGTATGTGGACGCCGAATACAAGACTTAGGATGCCATCCTTACCTACGCCGTCTTTGCCTGCAACACTGCAGTGCAAGAGACTACCCAGATGACACCGTTTAGGCTCGTCCATGGTAGGGAGGCAACCACCACTCTCGACGCCATGCTCCGGAACCTCACAGATGAAACAACATCGGCGTCGCCGCCTACCTTCAGCTCGCAGAAGTCTGACTTGCGTGATTACAGATCAGAGATCAACAGCGCACCAACGCCCGACGGTGGTTGGATGGATGGAAAAAATTTATTGTAGATAAATATAAAGTGTTCTTGACCCTTACGGGTCACTGGGCGCCGTGGTAGACTCTTGGTCCAGGATGCCGCACTTGACTGCTGCCATCGTGGCTCGGCGTACGAGAAATCGTTGCGCTTCTTCGCCCTCGCTGGCCAGCAAGTGCTCCCACTGCATCACACTGGCGTGCAACTTACGCCGACGTCACGCGGAATACAAGCCGGGTGCCGTGTATGGATGTGCATGGATGCCCATTCGTCGCCGCGGACTTAGTGAAAAGTTTCTGCGCCGCTACTTCGACCCATACAAGATCATTCGTTGACTTGGAGGCGGCGCCGTACACGCATGGAAGTTGTGCATGTCGTGCGCCTGAGGCCTTGTAATGGATGCTGAAGAACGGTGTGTATTACCAGTCTCAGTGTTTTTCTCTTCTGTGTTTACGTCTTGTTTTTTTTTCGTTCCTTTTTTTTTGTTAAAAATCGTCGAGCGGATGCTTACTTGGGAGGGTTGTAACGCCACGCATCTTTGTACTGTTTGTTTGTTCATTCTTCAAAGTTGCCGGCACGCCACTTTATCGCTTTCTTTGTGATGCAAGATGCGACCAGATTTACCGCAATTGATCGCATCCAGGCGGAGCCAATTCTACGTTATTCCAGATTGTTGTGGTAACATTGCACTCCGTATCTCGAAAGTACGCTATCAGCTTTAAATTTAGCACTCCCCAGAGAGGCGGGCATTCTGTTCGACGGCCGCAGAGCACGCTTGTTGCTTTTAGACCGGGAAGTCAGCATCGCAAGGGGCATCGCCCATTTCCACAATGGCCAAGCTGAAGTACTGCTGACGAACTTGAGCGAAGAATACCTAGCATGTCCATCAGATATCGCGTAGTGGTGACAGCAGTTCCAGCAGTGAGGAAGATAGCGAAAAGTGCTTATAAAAGTAACTTTGCTGGGACTGACTTGCGCCCGCAAAGAACTGAATCACTCGGCGGCGGCGAAAGCAACGAGCGTGCTCGGCGGTCGTCGAACACAGTGCCCGCCGCTTTCGGCCGTGCTCAGTTCAAAGCTGATGGCGAACTTACGAGATAAAGCTGCAAAGTTACTAGAACATTTTGGAACAGCCTAGAATCGGCTCCGCCTGGATGCGATCAATCGAGATAAATCTAGGCGCGTCTCGCGTCACAAGCGAAGCGATAAAGCAGGCAGCTGTGAAGGAAGAACAAACAAACAGTGCAAAGATTCGCGGCAATATCGAGAATTAATGAGTACACTGTCCCAGCGCAAAACAATGTAACGATGGAATGATCACGCTATGTAACTTTCTGTGTAATCTTCACTACGTACACGTGAACGTCTTATTTTGAGGGTTTTTGGAAGCAAGCACAAAAAATAAGATGACAACACAAGCGCCCGTGTCGTCGTCTTGCTTTCGCGGACGACAGTTTTCGAGTTTCCTTCTAAGAACGGAATACGTTCAAAACCTCAACTCTCCATTTTGTTTTGGAAGCTCATGAGACGGTCGCAGTGAGCACGTTTTGTCCTGATAAAGACGACGGCGGTTTCTATAGGAAAGAGAGGTTGCGTAATAAATCAAAATAATTCCTTTGGGAGCCAACATCGCAACATCGGAGAGGCCTTTGCCCTCCAGTGGGCGTAGTCAGGCTGATGATGACGATGACCTTGAGGCTTCTGGAAAGGAAGTGAGCTGAACACGCTAAGTATAGGAATGCCACAGGCACAGAAACGGCAAGGCGCCTGCTATGTTGAGAGACTATAGGTGCAACCTATTGCAACCATTCCTACTCTGTGGAAGACACGACAGCCTTGCCTGGGGACGCGATCGATTAGGCAGGCGCCTGCGTTGTTGAGAGACTATAGGTGCAACCTATTGCAACCATTCCTACGCTGTGGAAGATACGGCAGCCTTGCCTGGGGACGCGATCGATTAGAAGCTGCACTTAGTTTCTGCTGGCATATTCCGCTGGCATAGAGGATTTACGAGGGATCAACGGGCCTGGCAGAAGGGGCAGGGGGCATTCGTCAAGCATCTCTATGTCTTGACACAAGTAGGCCGTCTGGTGAAGTACCTCGTAGGCCTGGAGGTACTCGCTCGGGGTGATCTTCAGATTCGCCAAGGCGCAGTAGAACGTCGACCCAGCCTTGTATGGCACCACCTGGCGCAGACGAGAAGACCATTGGTTGCACCACGCTAGGTATAATACAGACGGATGCATTCAAACATACCTTTCGATCGCGTTCGAATACATTTCCGTAACAGCAGTGGTTTCTACTGTAGCCGTTGATTTAAGTGACTCTTAACTTTCGCAAAAACCGGCAATTTATTTATTTATTTATTTATTTATTTATTTATTTATTTATTTATTTATTTATTTATTTATTTATTTCTTCATTTAATCGTGCCCTCATGAAGAACATTGCTAGAGGAGAGTGGGGGTCACTTCAGTAATACTTCGAAGATAAAAAAGGAAAAAGAAAACACAGCATGCATTGAAACATGAAACAAAACCAAAGAGAAACATGGTCCTAATGACGTCTACTGCGAAAATATCACTACAATACAGCGTAGAGCGCTCTTGCACACGGCGTAACCGATTAACATCGGACACTAAGGATTGGAACAATGATAGTCGTCCAGTTGTTGCCAATGAAGAGGGGAGGAGGTACACACACACAGAGAGAGAGAGAGAGGTATAATAGAGAGAGAGGGGGGACAGGATAGAGAGAGAGGGGGACAGGATACTGGAGGGGCGCTCATCCCGTACCTTGTCTTGTGTATGTCGTGCAACTACCATGTCTGAACTATTGGACAAACTAGCCCGACAGCACGTTCTACTTAGTCATATACGTGTGTGTGTGTGTGTGTGTGTGTGCGTGACGCACGCGCGCGCTTGTGTGCTTGTGTGTGTGTGTGTGTGTGTGTGTGTGTGTGTGTGTGTGTGTGTGTGTGTGTGTGTGTGTGTGTGTGTGTGCGCGTGCGTGCGTGCGTGCGTGCGTGCGTGCGTGCGTGCGTGCGTGCGTGCGTGCGTGCGTGCGGGGGGTGAGAAATTTGTCGTGCAGTGTATTGTGATAAAATATTTTCTGACAGAATATACGTTCTTTTGGCTTATCTGCTCCGGTAAGCCGACACATGGCTCAATCAGGGGTTGATTTTTCAAACAGATGCAACTAAGGCACTAATATACTAATCCGTGCCGTTCACAAGAACGGATGCAGAAACCAAATGTCTTACTTAGTTTACTCTAGTTATGATCTCCCAAGCAGTTTTCCTTGGCGCTTCTTTACTTAGGCCGCGCCTTCTCTATATTTTCAGTGCCAGACATATCACTCGCTTCGTTGTGGGGCAGCATCGGAAGTTTCTCCTCGTTTAGTCATGGTGCTTTGGCGTTACACAAGGGGACTGCTGCAAAATTCGGCGTCACGTAAAAAAGAAAGATCGCCGCTTTCGCCGTTGGTTATGAGGTGCTCTCCCCCCATTGCTAGAAGGAGTAATAAGATGGGCTTTGCTTTCTCAAAAAGGCCTTCATCTGTCTAGCATTGTAATAGACGAGAAGCTCGTGTGGGCGACCGTGCCGGGTTATATGGACTAGTGAGTGAATAGCTAGGAAAGACGAATATCGTTTTCTGTTTGTGTGAGTATCTCCATTGTCTTGTTCTCAATAAATTTCCACATGTAAGAGAGCGCCAGCGTCGCCACTAGAGTTGTGTTTCTTGGGTTCTTTTTAAGCCCAGAGCCTGCAATATTCACGGCATCGTGGCCAAGCTCTATGTTTGTCAGATGGTATGCTTTCGGAGAAGCGTGCTGGTAATGTCATCGCATATACGGAGACGAAAAATCCGAGTGCATTTGCAGGAGATGCACTCTCGTTTAACTTTTATTTTGCTTATTTTGCTTTTTTAATTTATTTTGCTTTGTTACAATTTATGGAATCCTTGTATTGATTGTTATTGTATTAGTGTATTCTAGTGCTTGCTCTCGTTTTTCCGTTACTGACCACTGATATATATATATTATCGATCTCCTCCCCCCCCCCCCATATGATACCCCACTTAGGGGCTGTAAGGGATAATAAATGATGATGATGAATTCTCGGAGAGGTGAATGCCAAGCGGCTATATCCGAGCAGACTTGGCGGTTCGGCAAAGCGCTTAGAGCACCCGAGTTGCCCGGTACGCTGACGTGTGTACCTCGGTGTGCTCAGTAAACGGACGGAGAGCTGGCCAGCATGCGTTGGGAGAGCATGGCGGAAACAAAAGGATATTGGTCGAAACGAAATAATCAGGCATGGTGCGTGATTATTTCGTGATTGATTAGTATTATTATTTTTATTATTAAGCGTGCCGACGGGTTGTGTCGGACGTTTTCATCGCTCTCGGTAATGCATAAGTGTTCTAAAGAACTGTGCGCTGCACCGCTCCGGTTTTCCGGCCAAATTCAACTTGAGCACAGCTAGCAACTGCTTGCAGCAAAATGCGTGGCATTTTTCTGCGGCTTCTCCTGCGGTGTGAGCTACGTGCAGGATCTTCGTTTTCGAGTTCAGTTTTCTTTTGAACTTTCATTTGTTGACACTGGGAGCACTCTTTGCTTACTTCCAAAGCCAGGTAGGAACCTAACTTTTCCAAAAGCGTTTTAGACTGAGTGATAACTCTGTTTTTTGGGGAGGCGAGGAGATTTTTACCCATGAAAGAGAAGATAATTCTTGACGGCTTGTTTTTTTTTTTCATAGGCATTTCAATTAAGTTAACTCGCAGCCAGCCGCTGTAGTGAGATTCGTTTCTGAAGGCTGCACAAATAATTGTCGAAAAATCGTCTGCTGATGCTCCTAGTTTCCTTCCATTGCTTGCCTGTTTTATCGCAGTCGTCGTATGTGCCGGAAAAGTAGACGGAACACCGCTCAAGACATGTCCTGCGAGATTACCTGCAGCAAATGAGAGCGCACAGGTAATCTCGGACGCCATGCTCAGGGCTGCGGAGTGGCAGCGGAGTGGCAGCGGGGCCGCAGCGCGGCGCTGCTCTCTCTACTGCCACCAGAATACCTCGAGCGACGACAAACTTCGATCTCGGACGGGTAATTTTCAAGCTTGATAAATTTCTAGTTTGGCCCCTGGCTGCTCTGTCGCTGACGGTCGCGATGAAAGGAAGCGCTGATCGTCAGTGCTCGAGCAAACGTTTGCTCTAGTACTATATCGCTCTAGCAGAGCAAGCGAGAACGCACCACGAAGCTGAGTACAGACAATGTCGCGTTGATCTTGCAATACTACAATGCAATCAGCGATGTTGCAGCGTAAAATTGATTGTAGCGCAAAATGAGTTGATATGGTTTACACTGAGCCATATCAACTCAGCGACTGCGATCAAGCAAGAGAGCAGGGGGAGAAGACTAGAACCGGAAGTGACAGTAGCAGAGAAGTTTCCCTGGATCCTTTGCGTTGACTTCGGAAACGCAACTCGCTCATTGGCTCGTTGCTTTCAGATGCGATACTATTTGGACGGCAAGTATTGTCCAAATAGGGGGAAAGCAGTCCGACGAGTGCTGCAAAGAAACGACAGTGCAAAGCACCGTTTGCTTCGCATGCCGTCCACTGGGCCATGCGTGAAGCAGTCGTGCTCAACAACTTTCGGCAAGCCCAGGAAAGCTGTACAAACGCTTCTAGTTTGTGCCGCTGCCACCGAGTGCTGCATGGCGTTGGCCATCACAGTAACTTTCCTGAGGCCCTAGGGTTTAGAGATAACAATGATCATGTGAATAAATCTGCGGTGGAAGTTAGCAAAATTCGATTGGAATATTGGTGGCTTAAAAGTAGACAGGTGACATAAGGTTAGAAGGTACATAAGGTATCACTCTTTATTCTACTCCAGGTTATGTTACGGCATCTTAACATGGGGCACAACGACATATTCTAACTACAACAGGTTATTGGTCCTGCAAAAAAGAATGTTAAGAATGTGCGAAAACTTCCATGGAAACATCAGAAACTTACCCACACAACCACTTTTCACAAAATATTCTATGCTCCGGGCCGACCAGGTGTACTATTTCAAGTTACTTCTATGGATTCATAAATACAAACTCTATCCAACTTCCTCAGGTAATTCATCTCGCTATTCAATCCGAAACCCTACACTTAGACTACCAGCTATAAGAACAAACTATGGACGACAAACATTAAACTTTCAAACAATTAAGATGTTTAACAGAACCAATTTCAATGTAGATTTCTACAAAAGCTTTCCTGTATTCAAAAAAGAGTGTAAAAATGTTTTGGTTTCAAGCGGTTTTTCCTTTGCTTTGTAAATACATTGTGTGTTTTTGCATGCGTATTATCAACTAGAAAGAAGGAAGTCAGATAGAAAAAAAAATATTTTGTGCTTTCTCTGTTCCAAAGTTCATTATTTTAGCCTTGCTACTACCCTGTTTTTACGCATTTATTTACATTTCATTATCAGATGTGCAAATGTTTTGTTTGATTCACAAGTGCAGTGCCGCTTGCCGAAATGTATTAATATTTTTTTTGTGCTGAATTTGTATTGGGGGGCCGAGGCCCCGTCAGGCGTTGTTACGCCTTTAGCTTCGGCCCCCCCTTAGACACGTTCTAAGAAACAAATAAAGAAAGAAAGAAAGTGTAGGATTAAAAATGTATGAACAGAAAATGGCGCAATTTTAGACCAATTTATAACACTGTTAAATAAAAATCAAGAAAAAAAGTCGAGCATGGTAGCAATTCTGCCACCGCCAGGTTTCAAAGGGGACGCTCTTATCTTCCATCCATCCATCCATCCACCGGGAGACCTTTGAACCTATAGAACATCCCACTGATTTCCTATCGCCGTCAGAGCTTATACAGAGCAAGTGCAGCTAGGGAGCATTTTATAAGCCTAGAAAGGGTAAGTCACCAGTACCAACATCTTCGCGCACCATTTCACTGGAGGCTTTATTTCTCTGAATTATAAATTCAGTAAATCGCTGTTCGCTACCGGGGGCCGACAGATGGCGCTAGCTTGTGACAACTGATCAGGTGCTTACGATACAAGGCCACGACGCAATACCCAGAGTGGCCGAATACAAATACGTCGGGATATGGCTAAACGAAGGGCAGATATACACGGAAAAGCACGAACAGTCTCTTAGGGTAAAAGGACGAAGAGACGCCGGGATAACGAAACATAGGGCATTATGGGGGTACAACAAATATGAAGTACTAAGAGGTATTTGGAAAAGAATAATGGTGCCGGGACTTACTTTCGGCAATGCGGTTCTGTGCTTAAGGGCAGAAGTTCAGTCGAGATTAGACGTAAATCAGAGAGCTGTTGGAAGATTAGCACTAGGTGCCCACGGCAAAACCACAAACGAGGCAGTACAAGGGGATATGGGCTGGGCATCGTTCGAAGCACGGGAAGCTGAGAGTGAAATACTATATGAAGAATGCCTGAGGAAATTGGACGATAACAGGTGGACAGATAAGGTATTTAAATACTTATACAGGAAGAGCGTTGACTCACAGTGGCGGAAAAGAACTAGAAAACTAACCAGTAAGTATGCCGGTCATGAGGACGGATAAAGAAAGAGCATTAAACGACAGGTTAAAAACGCGGAAGTTATAAATTGGATTAATTCAATGGAAAAGAAACATAGTGTAGAACTATATCGATACTGCAAAAGGCAGATCAGGAAAGAATTTTTCTATGATAACTCAAGAGGCGGTGCCCCGCTCTTTGAAGCTAGGTCAGGGTGTCTTAGAACGCGCAGCTACAAAAAAAAATTTAACGAAAATGATCACACATGTGCTGTGTGCCGTAGATCTGTGGAAACAATTGAACACCTCATACTCCGATGCGATGGTATCTATCCAGATGTCGATGCAAGCACAGTCACTCTTCCTGAGGCCCTAGGGTTTAAAGATAACGATGCTCCTGTAAATAAATCTCCGGTGGAAGTTATCAAAAAGCGATTGGAATATTGGTGGCTGAAAAGCAGAGAGGTGACATAAGGTTAGAAGTGTAGGAAACCGTAGTGAAAGAAAATGGCAAATTCTAATGAGAATTTATAACACAGTTGAGCAAAAATAAAGAAAGCTGGGCATGGTGAGAATTGTCACCACCCCCCTTTTCAATGGGGGCGCTCCCGTCTGTTCATCCCTCCATCCACTAACGCATCCATCCATCCATCCATCCATCCATCAATCCACCAACCCATCCATCAATCCATCCATCCATCCACCAACCCATCCATCAATCCATCCATCCTTCCACCAACCCATCCATCAATCCATCCACTCATCCACCAACCCATCCATCAATCCATCCATTCATCCACCAACCCATCCATCCATCCATCCATCCATCCACCAACCCATCCATCCATCCACCAACCCATCAATCCATCCACAAACCCATCAATCCATCCACCAACCCATCAATCCATCCACCAACCCATCAATCCATCAATCCACCAACCCATCCATCCATCCATCCACCAACCCATCCATCCATCCACCAACCCATCCATCAATCCATCCACTAACCCATCCATCAATCCATCCACCAACCCATCCATCAATCCATCCACCAACCCATCCATCAATCCATCCACCAACCCATCCATTAATCCATCCACCAACCCATCCATCAATCCATCCACCAACTCATCCATCAATCCATCCACCAACCCATCGATCAATCCATCCACCAACCCATCCATCAATCGATCCACAAACCCATCCATCAATCCATCCACCATCCCATCCATCAATCCATCCACCAACCCATCCACCAATCCCTCCACCAACCCATCCACCAATCCATCCACCAACCCATCCATCAATCCATCCACCAACCCATCCATCAATCTATCCAACAACCCATCCACCAACCCGTCCATCCACCAATCCGTCCATCCACCAACCCGTCCATCCGTCCATCCGTCCGTCCGTCCGTCCGTCCGTCCGTCCGTCCGTCCGTCCGTCCGTCCGTCCGTCCGTCCGTCCGTCCGTCCATCCATCCATCCATCCATCCATCCATCCATCCAGAAAGTGTTTGTGCCGCGAGCGTTCTGACCTTTACTCGGCATCGCCGGGTGCCGGCCTCTTCACGGACGCGGGGCTCATGTTCGGCGTTCGAAAACGCGAACGTAAATGCCCAGGGACGCGAACGCGTGGACATGGCGTTCGAGAGCGCGACCGTCAGCGCAGAGGGACGCTTCCTCCCGAGAACGCCCAGCTGGGTCACGTGGGCATGGCGTTCGAGGGAGCAGAGTGAACGCACGGCAGTCAACGAGGAGAGTCGTCCTCCAGCAGCGGAAGAGACCAGCTGCTCGGGAAGCCAGCCTTTACCTTCCAAGGGCCTGGGGCCCTCTTTACTTTTGGGTCACATTCTCTGAATAAAGACCCACTTCCCAGCCTTCACCGAGTCCACAGCCCGTTCCTCGCAACACCATCCATCCATCCATCCATCCACCAACCCATCCATCCATCTATCCATCCATCCATCCATCCATCCATCCATCCATCCATCCATCCATCCATCCATCCATCCATCCATCCACCAACCCATCCATCCATCCATCCACCAACCCATCCATCCATCCATCCACCAACCCATCCATCCATCCACCAACCCATCCATCCATCCATCCATCCATCCATCCATCCATCCATCCATCCATCCATCCATCCATCCATCCATCCATCCATCCATCCATCCATCCATCCATCCATCCATCCATCCACCAACCCATCCATCCATCCATCCACCAACCCATCCATCCATCCATCCACCAACCCATCCATCCATCCATCCACCAACCCATCCATCCATCCATCCATCCATCCATCCATCTATCCATCCATCCATGCATGCATCCATCCGTCCGTCCGTCCGTCCGTCCGTCCGTCCGTCCATCCATCCATCCATCCAGAAAAGCTGGGCATGAGCGCAAACCAAAGCACAGTTCTCAGGGTCCTTCGTTCTCTTTCCGAACGATGAGGCGTCGAACTCTTGAGAAGACGACTTCAGGTCAAGAAGGGCAGCAAGCTCGACTTTATGGCAGGCAATAAGGCGGCGCCGTTTGCTGATAGACCTTAAATTGGCCCGTATACAAAAATCATTGTGGAAACAAAAACTTTGCAACACTAGTTGTATAGTACCCTGCATGGCAGGTGGTAGTCGCCAGTTACAGTAGCGGAAGCATTTGTTGCTTTGTATTTTGGTCTGTCCCTTGACGCAGTCGAGCTTTCGACAAAAAAAAAACATCAGTGACGGGTTTAAAAGTGTCCCTTGTCGTCGGGAACAATTCTCACGGACAGTGCCGATCCTTAAGGCTGCGATTTTAACATTACAACATAGATGAAATGCTCGAAATTTCTACGGCTTAGCGTGCGAAAGGCAGCTGATCTTCTAGCTTAAGTCACACTAGTGACTCAGTACGGGGTGGGGATGGGGGAATATGCATTTAAAAATTTGTAAGTAGTAGTGAGTGGTTTTAATGACGTAATAAATGGAAGGAAAAGATTTTTGCTTGCCCCGGCATCTGCTATCGCTGCTGGAAGCACATGGGCTTTGGCAGCGGAAATAAAGGATAGGAGGCAGTGTGTAGGAGTGAAATGAAAGCAGTGAGGGGATATTAGAAAGGACAGGGAGAGAGGTACACTGTAATAAGACTATTTACACATTGTAACGTGCTTTGTGTCGACGACGAAGCGGAGGAGATCGAACTGTAGAGGAAAAACGAAGGTGGTCGGTCTGGCTGGTTTTGAGCTCTCCGCTCTGTCATAAAACGTCTCAAAAAGACGTCCCAGACGTGCTCAGTGCCAGCTGAGTACGTAACAGTTGTGGTGGACGTTGCGGGGTACAAACACGGATCCCTCTGGTCCTCGACGCAGCCGCAGAGTTGTTGGATTACCGCCCCTTACATTGGTTATGCTTCGGGACGCCGACGCCGAGCAAGCAGCACCCGCTGCGAGCCACTCGCAGCATCACCGCGAACCGCGCACCTTTGCTGGAAGGTCCAATGAAGACGTCGACGAGTGGCTCACTAATTACGAGCGGGTAAGCCGGTATAACCGATGGGATGCTACCGTGAAGCTAGCCAACGTCGTATTCTTTTTGGAAGCGACAGCCCTGATTTGGTTTGACAACCATGAAGACTCCCTCACAACGTGGGACCGTTTCACAGAAGAGGTAAAGAAGTGTTTTGGTGACGGTTCTGCCAAAAAGAAACGAGCTGAACAAACGCTGCTTCAACGGGCCCAATTACCTGGTGAGACTTGCACCATGTACATCGAAGACATCATAAAATTGTGCCGGGTAGTGAATTCACGGATGTCTGAAGAAGATAAGGTTGGACACTTACTTAAAGGGATCGCAGATGTCTACAACTTCCTTATCAGCAAAGACAGCTTGAAGTCTACTGCCGACGTCATTAGGCACTGCAGAACGTTCGAGGCCCTGAAGCTTCGTCGTATTGTCCCGAAATTTGGACGCCTGGCCAATGTCACCTCCGTCGCCAGCGTTGACTTCGCTGCTCCAGTGCCGATGGCTGACATGATTCGACAAATTGTGCTCGAGGAACTCCTCCGGCATCAAGAACCTGTGCACCGTGATTACGCCCAGCAGGACGGTTGCGCATTGCAGGCAGAGCCCGCGACACCATCCACTTCTTGGGTTCCAGCTGGCAGTGCGCAGAACTTCGCCGACCGGAGACCCTGCGATTTACGGTCCGCCTCCCAGTCTGTGGGAAGACGGCGCGCCTACACAGGCGGTGACTTCGCGCGACAGCAGCCTCCACCTGACTACAACCAGCGTTTTGACCCCGCTTGGCAGGCGCCATACGTTGACCGCTGGCGCCCTCCACCAGTGTGTTACCGCTGTGGCATGACAGGACACATATCGCGATATTGCCGCCGACGAGGCCCCATGCAACAAGACCGCCGCCCATGGCCGAACCCTTCCCTTAACCCCGATGTTGAAGTTCAGCACCCTACGCCACCATCCTCTTGGGCTAACTACCGTGCGGCACTGTTGCGAAACTCCTCGCCTGCCTCTGACCGCAGCCTGACACCACCACCTTCACGTCAACGACGATCACCGTCCCCTCGGCGCCGCTCTCCCCCTCCGGGAAACTAGACGGCGCGGCCGATGGAGGTGAGGCCGCCGGCGATGCGATGACATCAATACCTCTTCCCGTGTTTATGCTAAAGAACAAACTTGAAGTACTTATAGACGGAATTCGAACTATGGCTTTAGTAGACACCGGTGCGACTGTATCTGTAATGAGTTTGGCGTTTAAGAATAGTTTGGGACGAAAAATTATGTTCGGCTGGGATCAGGCTGTGGTGTTTCGGGGTGTTGGTGGTGAAAGATTAGTTCCACTTGGTGTCTGCTGTGCGAATGTTATTATCGATGGACAAATGTTCAGGACTGAATTTACTGTGCTGTCACGTTCTACGCATGACGACATACTTGGGATTGACTTTTTGTAGCAGTGTGGTGCAACATTAGATTGTCGTACAGGAGGGATTTCATTGAACGATATTCTGATGTCGGCTCTAGTGGAAGCTCCCCTCTTGATTTCGGAGCGTTCTCTGTGTCGGAGGACACAGTTGTTCCGGCGACGTCCGCCATATTCGTGCCGGTTGTTTCATCTAAAATTTTGTGCGACCCCTTTGACGCCGTGGTGGAACCTACTGCACTTACGTGCGCTAAGAAGAGTGTCCTCGTGCCTCGTTGCATAGTCCCCGTGACGGGTGGCCACACCGCGCTGTGGACAGTGAACTATTCGGAAGAGCCCGCCGTATTACCTCGTGGCATGAAACTTGCGCATTTCGAGGACCGTTTGTCTGTTTCAATCGCGGCGCTCAGTAACCGCGCTTTTGAAGAGCTGGAACACCCCTGTGAAGATTCCAAAGTTCAAGCTATGGTTAATAAGTCTCTTTCCACAACCGAGCGCCGCATTTTGGTGGAACTGCTTTCGAAGTATGTCACTGTGTTTGATTTCTCCCGAGAAAATCCAGCACCCATTCCGCGTTCTCGCATCCATCATGTGATCAACACCGGCTCCGCACCTCCAATACGACAGAGGCCTTACCGCGTATCACCGACCGAACGTGAGCTAGTAGACCAACAAGTTCAGGACATGTTAAACCGAGGAGTTATCCAGGAATCTTCAAGCCCTTGGGCGGCTCCAGTTATTCTCGTCAAAAAGAAAGATAATACGTGGCGATTCTGTGTGGACTATCGTCGCCTGAATACCATCACCAAAAAAGACGTGTATCCGCTCCCACGCATAGACGATGCCATCGACTGTCTTCACTCCGCCTCATACTTTTCCTCGGTTGATTTGAGATCAGGATACTGGCAAACACCAATGCATCCGAACGACAAAGAAAAGACAGCGTTTGTCACGCCTGACGGAGTGTATGAATTCAACGTTATGCCTTTTGGACGTTGCAATGCACCTGCCACATTTTAAAGATTTATGGACACTATTTTGCGTGGTCTGAAGTGGCAGATTTGTTTGTGTTATTTGGACGATGTTGTGATCTTTGGGAAGACATTTAACGAAAAGACAGCGTTTGTCACGCCTGACGGACTGTATGAATTCAACGCTATGCCTTTTGGACTTTGCAATGCACCTGCCACATTTGAAAGATTTGTGGACACTATTTTGCGTGGTCTGAAGTGGCAGATTTGTTTGTGTTATTTGGACGATGTTGTGATCTTTGGGAAGACATTTAACGAACATAAAAGCCGCCTCGCTAGCGTCCTTGAAAGAGCGGGCCTGGTCCTTAACTCTTAGAAGTGTCACTTTGGCGAACGCCATATAATTGTCCTCGGTCACTTGGTCGATAAGGACGGTGTCCGGCCGGATCCCCAGAAAGTTGAGGCTGTCACCAACTTCACAGCGCCGACATCAGTCAAGGAACTTCGCAGTTTTTTGGGCCTATGCTCGTATTTTCGCCGTTTTGTTCCCCGGTTTGCCGACGTCGCCTCCCCTCTCACGTGCCTTCTGCAAAAAGGCGTGCCATTCCAGTGGACCCCTGACTGTGAGTCTGCATTCCGCCATCTGAAATTTCTCCTAACGTCGGGCCCTATCCTGCGCCATTTCTGCCCGTCTGCTCCCACCCAAGTTCACACCGACGCCAGTGGTGTCGGAGTTGGCGCTGTGCTCATCCAGCGCCACAGCGGAGAACAGCACGTGATAGCTTATGCCAGCTGGTCACTGAGCAAATCGGAACGGAACTACACAGTTACCGAACAAGAGTGTCTGGCGGTAGTTTTTGCTGTGCAGCGCTTTCGTTCCTACCTGTACGGCAATGCTTTTACCATCGTCACGGATCATCATTCGCTCTGTTGGCGCGTAAACCTCCGTGAGCCATGCGGCCGACTTGCCCGCTGGGCTTTGCGGCTACAAGAATTCAACTTCACTGTCGTGTACAAAAGTGGCCGTCAACATGCCGACGCTGACTGTCTCTCGCGCTTGCCTCTTCCGACGACCGGTTGCGACGGCGACAACTTCGACGACTACCTCGCTTCTGTATCACCAACGTTTCCTGATCCTAACCAATTCAAGACTGAACAGCGCAAGGACACTACGTTAACGGCCCTCTTTGACTCCGCCAGTCATTCCACTGCTGCCCGTTTCTGTATTCGCGCCGGTTTACTTTACAAGAAGAATTTCACGCCCGGCGGTGCACGGTTTCTTCTCGTCGTGCCGGCAAGCCTTCGAATCCCTGTCCTTCAACTGATGCACGACGATGCCATGTCTGGCCACTTGGGAGTTGCTCGTACCCTTCACCGCACAAAAGAACGGTTTTACTGGCCCAAAATGCGCCAAACGATTCAACAATACGTAGCCAGCTGTGTCCAGTGCCAGCGTTTTAAGCTTCCTACGTCGTGTTCGCCAGGCCAGCTGCACCCTATCACACCTCCGACCACACCATTTGAGCAAGTGGGCATCGACCTGCTAGGCCCTTTTCCACGGTCTGCGAATGGTAACCGCTGGGTTATCGTGTGTGTTGACCACCTAACACGCTACTGTGAAACAGCCGCCATACCTTCCGCCACTGCTTCTGATGTGTCTATTTTCCTCCTGCGCTCCCTCATTCTCCGTCATGGAGCTCCTCGCGTCGTCATCAGTGATCGTGGGCGCCAGTTTACCGCAGATGTTGTCGAAGAACTGCTTCGTAGCTGGGAATGCAATTTTCGTCACTCGACACCGTATCACCCACAAACGAACGGCCTCGCTGAACGCACAAACCGCACCCTCACCACTATGCTGGCCATGTACGTCGATTCTGACCATAAGAACTGGGATAACATCCTCCCTTTTATTACGTATGCGTACAACACTGCCCAACATGAAACAACTGATTACAGCCCATTTTACCTTGTGTACGCTCGCGTTCCCCGCCGCTGCATCGACACCATCCTTCCTTTTTCCATCCACAGCGAGCCTTCCATCGCCGCCACACTCTGCCGAGCTGAAGAAGCACGTCGAATTGCACGCCTCCGCATTTTGGACTCACGGCAGCGCTCTAAACACCGCTACGACACCCGTCACCAGCCCATCTCCTACGACCCTGGCTATTGAGTGTGGTTGTGGACGCCACTCCGGAAGCGTGGCTTGTGTCAGAAGCTTCTGTCTCACTACACTGGCCCTTTTGTTGTGCTTGAGCGCATCAGTGATTTGAACTACGTCGTCTCGCGCCTTACTGACAGTGGCCGATGCTCACGAAAGACCCAGGTGGTTCATGTTGCTAGGCTGAAACGATTCAGTCCTCGGGACACTGCTTATCTGGCCGTGGGCGGCTTCGTCTGCGGAGGGAGAAGTGTAACGTGCTTTGTGTCGACGACGAAGCGGAGGAGATCGGACTGTAGAGGAAAAACGAAGGTGGTCGGTCTGGCTGGTTTTGAGCTCTCCGCTCTGTCATAAAACGTCTCAAAAAGACGTCCCAGACGTGCTCAGTGCCAGCTGAGTACGTAACAATATTAACATATGTACAGGTCACACGTGCGTGTTGATCTCGTTGAGTACAGTACATGCACACGCGTGCGACACAATGCACCGAACAGTTTGTCTTAATACAAAAATATCGCCCTTCTTCGCTAGCCGACAGGTTGATGCGACAGGTCGCTCAGCGTTGACCTAAATGCCGTCTCCGTGCATGCATAATGTGGCGGTCAAAGACGAGCAGGAGCCCCTCCTCGCGCATGCCAAAATGGCATCACGGGCCTTACCTTGTCTGCATCGGCGTCCGTGCGCACACTGGCTAGCGCTGACATGTTCGTCCAGGCACAGAGCTCCTCCACAGCCGCCGGCGACACCTGCAGGCTGGCGTCAGGGTCGCGGCCTTCCAGGTGCGCCAGCAGGCATTGGCGTAGGGTCATGTCCATACCCTGCAGCAGTGGAAAAAAAAGACTGCACCCAGGGGTCCTTTTCTTGCCCAAGCGTCAGCCCCTGTTGGCGCCGCAGTCCGCAAACGAATTTATAATCATTTCTTTCTTTCCCTCTAGGCATGAGGAAACAGGGATCCAAGGTTTGCTTGCGCTTGCGATGAAGAAGTGAAGGCTACGGCAGTGTCACATTTACGCGCTCACTACCAGGCCTGCCTTCATCACATCGTTAGGGAATAGCGCGACAGATGTGGACGAAAGGGTCCGTTCAGATGTGATGTCTGCCACATCACCACGACTGGAACTTTCGAGAGAGTGCCCAGTGCCCTTTAGTCTTCATGACCCAAGGCTGCGTGGTCCTCATTGCCGGACATGACATATTCTCAGAAGAACTGCAGATTGAGCTAGTTGATGTAGATTCACAATGGTGGTTCAACAGCGCAAACACACACACAGACCTAGAAAGAGACATGACACACGCTAGCTCAGCGCTGGTGTGTGTGTCTTGTCTCTTTCTTGGCCTGTGTGTGTTTGCGCTGTTGAACCACCATTATGGACATATTCTCAACCGACAAACGTGGGCCACGTTCTCCCTGCCGTTATCATCATCTCACTGCACTTAAATTGTGTCTTGTACGACTACCACTGTTAAAAGAAAATTTGTGCCGCGGTAGATATGGGAAGGAAAAGATTATTACTCTTTCGCAGACCACGGTGCAGTCTGAGCAAGAGGGGACACTGCCAAAAAGGCAGCTTTAGGGAGCATTCAGTGCTCCTGGTAAACACCAACAGCAGTGAGTTCACATGTAAGGTGTGATGCCACCAGCGCCCTTCAGCACTAGCGGAGGCCTGACGCTCGCTCAGGAAAGAGAAAGGAAAAGAAGAAGAGAGACACGAGGCGTGGCGCGAACGGCACGAGGAGACGAGCTCGAGCAACGAACAGGCGAGGTCACGGCTGAACGGCTTCTTGAACCCGGGTGACCAGGCATGGGGAAGCCGTCCTCGCCCAGTTCAGCGCAACCAGGGGCGTGCGGTCTCCTGTCTCTCGCCTGCCTCTTGCTGCCTCGGAGAGTGGACGCCGTGCTGGGCGCAGGCAGCTGCTGCCCGGCCCGGGGAGCCTGCCGGCCCTGCAGACGGTTCGTGCCTGTCGTCCCGTGGTTGGGACCTGCTGCTGTGAATAGGTGCCTCCCTGGCCGTGCCCGGGTGTCCGGACCTGGGCGGCCGCCTCGTCCCTCTGGTGCGTCGTCAAAGCCACTGCTGCGAGTGCTCCGCGACCGATTTCCGGCCTCTGCAGAAACAAGCTTGCGGTGGTGCTTGGTCTCGCCGCCTTTCTAGAGACAGACAACGGATTCCCCCGCCTGAGCCACTCCTCAACCCTCGGCCGCACGGTTCTCTACCCATCAATGACTGGTTGACTTTAAGTAAAACTATTTTTGTTCTATCTACAGACGTGCTCGGTCTGGGACAGTTTTCTGGATCCTCCGGGGCTCCACCTCGGAGGTCACTCGAGTCTGCTTGGGGGACTTTTCCCCTCACATAAGGTTTACATACCTGTACATAGCACCATATCGCGAAGGACATTCAGACTAGAGCGCATTTAAGAGAAAAGAAAATAAACTGAACTCACAATGGTAACAGAAATAACCTACATCATAGTGAAACACGCTTATTTAGAATCCTAAAAAGAAATAAGAGCGCATAACAGAAGACAGTACGAACGATAAGGCATGACAAGAGAAGAAACGAGAAGAACGCGAAGACAGTGCTACGGCAGTGCCTTCAAAACGCGAAGCATGGAAATTAACTCATTTTTCGATATTTCTTCCAAACATACTATTTTCTGCAAGTGCGTTAAGGTAATAAACCACGTTACAAGGTAAGGATTCCTTGCGGTGCAAACGCAGCAAAAAAGCAGACACCAAAGCGAATGATACCGTACACTCTAAGCAGGTGTGAAACGATGAAGATATAAAGCTGTTATTAAAAGTCGATTATTTGTTAGAAGCGCATTCACAATAATTTGCGTCAATGCAATGTGATCTTGAAATTACAAACTGTGTGAGTATGGTTTCGCGTGGGATTGTCATTCTTGATTTGCACTTAACACGACGCCCTCTTTCTGTGAAAGCAGTACCCTGTGCGTGCATTGCTTTGCTATTACGTAGCCCACGCAGTTATTAAGCAATAACTAATAATCGATACTGAATGTGCATTACAGATAAGGACCTTTGCGTGTGTTGGTACTGTATTTCTATGGCGACATATGACGCCATTAAAGCGACACTGAGGAGAGCTCTATTATTTTTTTATAGCAAAATCCGATAGTTCGGCATTTCATGGCTTTGTTGCCACTTGGCCGGCAGCGAAAGATGCATTTATTTCTAAGAAATTTGGATTCGAAGTTGAAAAAGTTTTTCCCGCCGCTCTGATTCAAACTTGGGATTCTCCTATGACGACACAGGAATAAGTGACGCGAAACATGACGTGCGCATGACGTAACGCAGACTCCGTGATTTCTGGTAGCCAGCAGTGCGGCCCAGCAGCAGCCGAAAAGAAAGCTACCGCCGGCCGCACGTTGAAGGCATCTATCGGCTATTGCGGCCGTCGCTTCGTTTACGTTTGCACCGGCGTTTTGCCAGCGTTACAATGGATCCCGTTCTCGAAGTCGTCAACGAAGTTCTCGCAAATAGACACCTTTAGCATACCGTGTACCTTGTTACCGTTAGCGGAATACCGGGAGCCCGCATACCGCTCTGAGCAGGCGCTGATTGGTCCCGGCGCTGCAGGAGCGCGCATAGCTATTGGGTACGTGGCGCCATCTGGCGACGTCAATGACATTTGCGCATGCATTTGCTGCGCCTCAGTGATTTGTGACATCTCGTGTCCTAGTGTTGCTAGAACTATTGGTTCTAGCAACACTGTTTTGTCCTATGACGACATGAAGCTTGTACTTGCGAGTTTGGCCTGTGGCGGCGATGCCTGTATTTTGGTTCTTGCTCTTTTCTACGTTACAAGAGCTTTGTTGTCAGTATAAATGGCGTTTTTGTAATCAGGAGCTAGTATTCTGCCGATGCAAGTCAACTTCAATTTCTCCTCAGTGTCCCTTTAATGCGTTTCATTTTTCTGCCAACAATGTCTGTATGTACAAGCGTGAGCAAAAGTGGAGAGGCTCCGTTGACAGGAGGGGCTGCGGGGCCGCACCTCGTCGCTGCTACCGCGCTGCGAGAGTGCCCCGAGGGAGGGGGGACATGAAAGAACAGCACACGACAAAGCAGCATACATCAAAACAGCGCGCAAAAAACAGCACAGCGACAAAATCGCTCAGGGAAAAAACGGCACTGCGACAAAACGGCACAGGGAAAAAACAGCACACCACAAAACGGCATGCGTGAAAGCAATAGCCGATATGCGAAATGCGCAGTTCTCGGAGCGCCGAGAGATGGCGCTAAGTCCTCCATGTTGGCTCGGTACAGAAAACGAAACCGCGGCCCTGCGTTGGGTTAAAACGGCTGCGCTTCGTTTGAAAAGTGGAATGACGATGCGCTCTTACGCTATGCTGTCCACTATGGAAAGAAACTACGATGCGTGCCAGAACTAGGTGCGTTCCAGCTTTTCGCTTTTCTATTTTCTATTTACTCTGTCCCAACGTTTTAGTAACAGCAAATGCCATGTGAGGTATCGTGTGTCAGCACGCCATTCACTGCACAGCTTGCGCTTTCTGCGCTGAATTTTACAAAGCTTTCTAGGTGATTTGCGTTTACATTAAGATACCGACCACAGCCTTTGTTGCCTCTGATCAAAATTAGAAGACGATTTCGTGCATTTATTAACTCTCCGGTCGGGCGTGAATATATAGACGCATACTTGAGCAACGTAATAGAGAAGGCAATTTTTTTGAGCGAGCCTACGCCTGTGTTCCTCAAGCGTGCATTCCAGTCGCGAAGAAGCACGTTTATTAACGGGCAGGTAAATCGCGGCCATGGGCACTCAGTGGGCTCCATCTAAAAACCTCGATTGCTCATGCCGTGGAGTTCTAAGCGCACTCTAAGAACCACACGCACGTTACTGCTTAGTTTGTTACGTGTTCAGTTAAGTTTTTCTCGTGTTCGATTAGTTTTGGAAGGGCTAGCAATCTCTCTGGACCATGGGGTTGTTGCAAGATCCCACACATTGTTTTCTTATAATGTCGTACGTGATTGCGCCCGCATGTTATGCGCGCTAAGGCGCCTTTGTGAAGCAATACATCCTACGTATAAAAACTGAGGTGCGAATGCTTTATTTGTTGAGGATTCCTGTACATTCGATATCTCCGGCAGCGAAAGTCTGAAAAAAAAATATAGCTACTTTATTGTGAAGGCGGGACGCATTTCCAAGCTAGAAAGTACGTGCAACATTGTTCTGAAAACCCTTCAGGCCATCAGATTTTATTATCGTTGTGGCAAACTGCAACAGCTTGCTTCGCAACAAAGCCATTTGTCCAAGTTTAGGAGGAAGCGAATAAAGTGTCGGAGGCAACCGAACATGCGAATTTCACCCCCACATGCACAGCTTGATTAGCGTATCGAGTCCGTGCAGGCACCTACAGCTGTACGCTCTTTCTCTAATCAAGACGCCGCGGTAGCTCAGTGCTTATCTGAAAAAAAAAACTGCGTCTTTGCTTACAATATTTTGAATTATATGTGCCCACTTTCGTCTTGTTAATATCGACTGATGACATCGCAATACTCGCTTCAACTGCGTCTTAAGCAAGACGCGGTTTCAACGAATTGTGGCGAAAATCAACCGACGCCGGGCTCTGAAACGGTGACGTTGAAAACCGCGGATGTGCATTGTACATTGCACTAAAGGAATCACATTACGCAGCTGGTCGAGGGTCCTGTGTCAATATACTGCAATGCACGAAGCTCCTGGCGTCGGCGGGAACGAAAGTTCACACTGTCACAGAAGTTTGTCACGATATATGTGCACTCAGCGCAAAATAACCGCTCGCTAACCCACCAGATGAAATCGCGTCCACCTGGGAATAAAATAGCAATGATAATGCGTGATACTTGAGCCGGTGCTTTAATGCGCGAATTAAAATGACAGTGGCGCAGAGTTCGACTTGCCAACACACTTCCCAGTGCCGATTCTGGCTATCATCAGCGCCAGACTTCAAGCGAAGCTCAGGACGCGGTAGGAGCAAGTTGGCGCTTACTGAAAGCAGGCACATTTGGTAAAAGATCAGCAGTAAAAACAACGCAGCAGCTGAAGCTTGCCTGTTGAAATTTCACACGCAAGATTCATGACAGCTATGCGTACATCAAGAATGTACGCATAGCAAGCGATGCACCAGCTCTACGAGCTCGCCCGAACCAAGATGGAAACCGGAAGTTGTGGGCGTGGTGTTGCCAGACCGCCAAGCAATTTCGCATATTGTCTACTGACGCCCCAAAAAACAGCACAGGGAAAAAACAACACGACGGCAGAAGAGCGCAGGGAAAATGCAGCGCCACGACAAAACGCCACAGCGGAGTACGGTGCAGCGCTGCTGGAGGGGAGACCTGTCATATTCATAACTGCAAACCATAAATCCTAACACATGCGGCAGCGACCTTTGGAGTTGAGGAACAGCGTTGTTTGAACGGTTCACATGGCAGAACTATAGTGGTCACATACTATCGCGATGGAAAGAAACGCGACCATACTCCGCTGTTCGAATTTCTCTTCAACGCACATTTACCACGATGGTAACAAAAATACGTTAAGAGTTATCCTGCATTGTATGATGGACGAATCCAGAGTCTTTTTGCTAACATCTCAGTAAAAGCGTGATGAAAAAGAAATGCGAACGGCAGAGCGCCCAGATTCCGCTCTCTTCGCATTTCTTTCCATCGCCCCTGTATATAGTCCTTGCTCGCTTAGCTTCAATTATCTAGTTTTTTTTTTCTGCATTATGCAAGCAGTATCCGGGCAACTGAGAGACAAAATTGTCCTGGGCATCTGCTCTGCGGTCAAGAGTCCCGATTGTCCTGATTGTTTGATTTGCTAGCTATGTCGGGTTTCCTTGGCTGCTTTTGGTGCATTACGTGTCGCCCCGAGGAGCCGCTTCTTTTTTCAACTGCTAGGCACCATGCGTGGTGTCTCAAGCTTGATTTCGCTCTCCTACGTGTCATAGACCTCGTCCGCTCTCCCGCGGCCATAGATAGGTTTCGTGGCGATGACGATTTCCAAAACACAGCGAGAGAGGCTATGCAGTTAGAACACGGAGAGCGAGAGGCTGCTGCGATGGCCGAGTGCGCGTGGCATCGGGAACCTTAGCTGCTTGGCGCATCTCTGGTTTCTATTCACATTCATGTATCATCATTTTTTTTCTGCTTCATACAGTTCTGACGCGGGTTCGATCTCGGCCGCGGCGGCCGAATTTCGATGGAGGCGAAATTCTAAGGCCCGTGTGCTGTGCGATGCCAGTGCACGTTAAGGAACCCCAGGCGGTCGATATTTCCGGAGCCCTCCACTACGGCGTCCCTCATAGCCTCAGTCGCTTTGGGACGTTAAACCCCAATAAACCAAACCGAACTTCTCAAATTCGGAAGCATCCAAATGGCACTTAACAGCTGCAACAAAGAAGATAAAAGACAAACGAAAGTGCGTAAACGACAGCACACATCTAACTTTAGTTCAGGAGCTTAAATTGCTGGGCTAGTTGGTTCATAATGTTGTCAGGGTGGAACCAGCGGAACACAGACGCAGGACAAGAAAAAGGAGGTGCACACACCACACCAGCGGTGTGGTGTGTGCACCTCCTTTTTCTTGTCCTGCGTCTGTGTTCCGCTGATTCCACCCTGACAACTAACTTTAGTTTCCTGCCAGAGAATTCGGGTATCGAACCGAATTTCCTTTTACTGAAACGATCGCCACTGCACCAAATAAATCCATTCGCTGGTTTGTTCACGAAACACAGAACGGTTCCAGATAGCCTAAGCTAAGTTCGATTATTGAAGGTTACGGCATGCGAAATAAACAGAAAACATAAAACTAAAATTAGACTCGAGCTAGTTAGAATGAAGTTAGAATCTGTGTAGTTTGCGCGCTGTTTCACTCGCCCACGTGATTACTGCATATGAACGCTGCGTTATTTGTGAAACTAAATTCCCTGCCTTCATTGTACAACTCTGCTTCAGTAGACTCCCACCTGTGTTTGTTAGGTTTTGGTGTGTCCTTGTTAACTCTTTTTGTGGTCCCTGAGCAAAATGGCCAAATTTGTCGAAAATTGTTGATTTATTATTTGCTGAGAAAAACCAGGCCTATCAGCTGCTCACAATGGCTGCTGCTATAGTTGGCAAATGTTGCTTGGTCAGTTTAATTGATGTCCGCCGCCCTTCTGGCAATGCCCCAACTAACGAAGCAGAAGAACGAGAGGTAGTCCGGACAGCGCTAGTTGGATTGAGTCGTGCTCAAAGGGATTTTCTGATCAAAATAAGGGCACCCGCTCTGTACTAAATTGGATGTTCGGCTACTACGCGATTCTCTCCGTCGGGAATGCGGGATGGCTACATTTGCCGCCTCATTAACGAGGCTCCCTTTGTGATTCAGCTGGTGCATTTGCAATGCAAATACAACTCATTTCGCTGGACTCCATGTTGGAGAGAAAAATAAAAGGAAGAGGGCAAGTAGGTGGCTTTCTTGTAAACAAAATGTGAACAAGGGAGGAGGAAGCCTCATAGAGTTTGCAAACCTTTCGACGAGTGGAGTCTCATGGCACTGAGTTAAAAGGGGAGCCTGGAATGCATGCTACTGAGGGTATATGATGGAGCTTTTCACACGCTCGTGAGAGAGAAAAACAACTGTGCAGCGATGCAGAAGCTCCGGTTTTATGCTACTGTTATGTACGGCAACTATGTTCCTTTACGGAGACATCATAATTGAGTAACTTTGGGAGTGCCGGAGCGGGAACGACGGCGTGGAGGAACCAGGATTGATGGCTGATGAAAGCTACGAGGATGAATGAGAAGCTTCAATGGCTGTTGAGCAACTTGTTTGGATGCAGCACGACTGCCTACACATCCAGCTCTCACTACTCTCAAACCTACGCCGCGCCACCAACTCGTCGTTCTCCAGCCGGATTTGACGGTACTGCTGCCACTGCGGTTCTTGTGTTCGTAATTTTGCCCCCTAATAAGTTCATCCGCGTGAAGAAAGAGCAGCCTCTTTGTCATTCCTCCGGAGCGAAAAGTTAATCGGTCTAGAAAAAAATTACAGCCGATTTAGCTTACTTGGTGAAATGTCAAGTACGTGCGCTAGAACGTCGCGTTTCATTTAGATTCGGTTTGAAGCTGGGGTTTCAAGGTCAGTCTTCAGGCAAAGATCGCCAAAATCAGTGACTGGGAACCTTAGCGGCAGCACACTATAAAATTTTGGGACCGCTTAATGCACTTAAGAGGGCAGTGCGACAACGTTGTGTTTTGAATACGCTGAGCACGGATGGGAATTGATGAAGACGGCAACGAGCAATGCGCAGTGCGAGAGAGTGGTAGTTAAAAATGGCCTGGCTTAGCTTATGGTTAAGCCTACGATGCGAAGCATAGTCGGCATCGGTGAGACATTCTTGAGTCTGCAGTAAAACCATTTCTTCTGCGCGCTGCTCCTTTCGTTTCTCAGGTTGCTTCTTCCGGTAAGCACGCTCCTTTACAAGGCGCTGTTCCCGCTGTTCAGGAGTTTCTTCAGCACGCATTTTCCGTTTGGTAGCATTTCGCCGCTCGAACCGAGTAGAAGTACTCGAAGCTTCATCCTTCACCTCGGCAGCGGTTGTCGAACGCTGCCGTCTAGCTGCATACTGTGCACGTCGCTTGGCAAGCCGTACTTCTCGTTCTTCTCCCGTTCCCGTGGCTCTTTGTAACTTGCGCTTTGCGGTCTGGCGAGCCGTCCTCTCCCTGGCCGACATCCCGCTGCTCAACTGACTCAACGAGTGCGTCGCCTTTTGCGTGACGTCAGTATCTCCTAGCGGTAGGAGCGGGAGTTAGGCCGCCGGCGGAGGCTGCGCGCGATAATTTCAAAGTAGCGTCTTTCTGTGAACTATGCCGCCGCGCCGTGCACCCTCGCCGATCCTCCTCTCCCATCAGCGCTTTCTCAACGGTGATTGGCTCCGCGGGCGGTCTCCGGGAAAAGCGCGCGGAAAGTTCGCTCTTTTTGTGTTTTCATTTTTCGTCGGCGCCATTTTTTGGCCAGCCGCCGCTGCTACGACCGAGCTCCCTGGCATTGCGCGCTTGCACTTCGCGTTATTCGCGCTCTTTTAGTGCAGCGCTATGCCGAGTTGCTGCGCACTTCAGTGCACACGCTGGCGTGAAAAAGCCTTTGTTCTTTTCGCGATTCCGAGCGGCAAGAAAGACAGCATTAGAAGAAAAAAGCGGCTGCACAACATCGGCCGCAAGAACTTTACCCCGACGAAGACTGCCCACCTCTGCGAGCAACTGTGCATTTCTTCCAAGCGACTGTGTATACTGAAACTGCATGCATGCGCATCAGAAAGCCAACAACCTCACTTAATTCACTGATCATTTTGCGTCGTTATGCGTGTTATTGTTGTCACTTCATGGTTCCGCTCAACGTGCTATAACAGCGGCGGCTGATGCATACAATGTGTGTGCATGTGTTAGCAAGTGTGGAAGCGAAAGTGTTGGTATGCGTGCAGCGGTATCCGTGGTGCGGTAAATTTTTCGAACCTCTGGTAATGGTGCACATTGCAGTAATGCGGCGCCTGTCCCGAGCGAGATTTAACCTAGATTTTTTTTATGAATGCAACTTGTCTAACGATCTACGCTTATTTTTTGTTTTGCTGAACCGTTACGCTTCTACCAGGGGAGATTATCAATGCCACAATCTCGGAAAAGACCTCATACTGCATGCACATAAATAATTCATTTTTTAATAACTTCAGTGCTTTCCATTGTTGCCTGAATGTACTTAAGTATTGTAATATCCAATGCATGCCATTTTTGTATATTCATTGCTACAGTTTGTGATCATTCGCTTTAGTTGTGCATGGTCGCGTAGCCTTTTGTTCAATACATCATCCGCTCAAAAACAATAGGCCTACATCTCAGCTGTTTCGTTTCCATAAGCATGTTTTTGTTTTCTGTGTTTTGTTTTGAGGACTGCACCCAACGGGTGACAGATGTCCACAGCTGGCTTATTCGTGGTTTTTATGTATATTTTCGGCGTAAAACTACACCACTCATCTGTAATAAACATTGCATCTGAAAAACTGTGTGTCATATTGTGACTGTATTTATACTCAAGACTTATATTAGTCAGGCACTTGCTTTAGGATAGACTTGACTGTGGCTGACCAAATTGCTAAGACCCTATAACTTTCTTTTTGGTTTTGTCACGGTCGTTGGTATCAGTTTTTTTTCTTTCCTAACGTAACATCTCTTTAGGCGGATTAAAAAAGGAATAGAATGTGGGCGGAAAATTCCCAAGTGCGCCAAACTTTGGGGGTGGTCTACCTAAATTTGGAAGCCAACACTGAGTTTCCCATAGTCAAATTAGGTTGGATTCCAATTTTGGTCAAATATGGATAACGTCAAATTTATGGGTTCCAGAGACAAATTTTGGGGATAGCCCACCTAATTTTGGAGCTCACCATTGAATTGGTCATATTAAAATTAGGCTTGACACCAATTTTGATGAAATTCGGACAAGGTCAAATTTCGCTGGTTGAGAAAGCCAAATTTTGGGTTGCGGACACTTTCCTTGGATGACGGAAAATCGGTGCGCGGATCTTTGGCTCTCGGCTTCGGCTCGACATCACCTCAAGGTCGCCGACAGCGGGAGCTGAAGTCTTTCATGCTTAATAGAAAAAAGTTCATATTCGTTTTTAAGCCACCGCGAAAATTCTCAACTACAAAAACGATTAAGCCGTTGCATGTGCACTGCGCGGTGCCAAACTCAGACTGAACCTTAATGAAAAATTTTAGGACGGCCATCGAAGCAAATGCTTGTTCCCAGCAACCATCCCACTTCTGAAACTCCACTCGCGAACAACTTCATAAACTGTACTTCCGCGGTAATTAGTTCGAAGTGAATCTACATTTAACTAAACATTGGTATGCTGAAAATATTCAGGAATGTTCAAATATATTGTAAATATTATGCTTCATATACTATGCTATGTTGAGACAGACGGTATTGAAAAGTCAAAAAGAATGTGAGATGTATGCAGCAAGTGGTCTTGTTCGTGCCGCAAGCGCTCGTAATTGGCACTTTCATGGCGCGTACGACACGCTAATTTATGTGGCTCGTGGTAGGCACGCGTGTCGCATGTCTTTCTCGTGTTTTTATGCAATAACAGAGCGTGGAAAAAGCGCGAACTTAAGAGCGCGCGCATGTGTCGGCCAACCGCCCGGACGGCGAGCGAGCGATGGCCAAAAAAGCGTGCCGTGTGCACCGCGCGCAGCCGCCGGGCGAGGATATTCGAGGAGGAAAACGCCGGAGTGGAGGAGAGTGTCGCTACTTTCAAATTATCGAGGGGCTTTAGAGCTCGGTTGTGCGAGTAATATGCTTCGCATAAAAACGAGACGTGATCGGTTGCGGCGATAGAATAGTGCTCTCGTGCTGTGGCCAGCGAAACTGTTGCGTTCACGCCTCCGCGGGTTCGAAACCGAGACGCGACGCAGTCGCGGCAATGTTTCTGGAGTTCTAGCCGGCTTCAGACGCTCAGGCAACCCATTTTTTAAGGATTGGAAACCTTAGTGCAAGCGCAGTAAGAGAAATGGCAGAAAATATCAACGAAGGCCGGACGCAAAAAAGGCACCCCGGACGACAAGGACCATTCCATGCCCAACCACTCGTTCTCGGCGCACTCTTCACGCTCTCCGCGGGAGTCGCCACATTCTCTTCGCATCCAAGGCACCGTATTTCAAAAACCACGGGTGCTGATATCCTCCAGCCGGTATTGTAAAAGCGACCATGAGCGTTATCGGCTTTGCCCGTGTTTCCCTTTAACTGTCGTTTATCCCATGCACTTATGCGGAAGTCACATCAAGTGTTCACGCGACTCGTGCACGACGCGATACCGACACGCACTCACTAAGCGGAAGTGTGTACCGGCATGAAATGAATCGACCGATGCTGGCAAACGAAGACAACTGCTGTAAATTTCGCGGGAAGCAACTTAGCGAACCGGTGTTTGCCGTAAGCGGTGTTTGCCGTCTAAGAGCCTTGAGAAACAGGTTATTCTTTACTGCACGGAACTGCGGCATTGCAAGCGAAAGCGTTATCTCCCTGCGTCCGATATAGCAGAGGGCGGGGAATAGGATCTTTTTATCTGGTAGAGAGAGAGAGAGACCGGGAAGGGCTTATCTCTCGCCGACGCAGCCGAGTGTAGTACCAGCTGCTCGCTGTGCCGCACCGTCCAACCAGCCGGCCGGTTGACTCGGTGAGTCTTTGACGGGAACAACTGCTTCGCATGCGGCACATATGTCTGTCGATATAGACTGCGTGACTGACACCTGAAATTCTGTAATGGCAGTCGGCGGCAACCTTTTGCTGCGAACTGACTGCAATCTTTGTGTACGACAGGTAACTGCTTGCGACGGCCACCTGATACCATTATCCTGCGCATATCGTGGAAGAACTGGACAGCTCGGCGCAGCAAATCAGTCCACTTCGGGACAGCGTGACCGGAAGGACCATCACTGCCAGGCTTCCTGGAGGCGGCACTGCTGCCGCTAGACAGCTATAAAACCGTGGTTCGCCTGGTTCACCTTCGCAGTCGGCGGCAACCTTTTGCTGCGAACTGAGTGCAATCTTTGTGTACGACAGGTAACTGCTTCCGACGGCCACCTGATACCATTATCCTGCGCATATCGTGGAAGAACTGGACAGCTCGGCGCAGCAAATCAGTCCACTTCGGGACAGCGTGACCGGAAGGACCATCACTGCCAGGCTTCCTGGAGGCGGCACTGCTGCCGCTAGACAGCTATAAAACCGTGGTTCGCCTGGTTCACCTTCGCAGTCGGCGGCAACCTTTTGCTGCGAACTGAGTGCAATCTTTGTGTACGACAGGTAACTGCTTCCGACGGCCACCTGATACCATTATCCTGCGCATATCGTGGAAGAACTGGACAGCTCGGCGCAGCAAATCAGTCCACTTCGGGACAGCGTGACCGGAAGGACCATCACTGCCAGGCTTCCTGGAGGCGGCACTGCTGCCGCTAGACAGCTATAAAAGCGTGGTTCGCCTGGTTCACCTTCGCAGTCGGCGGCAACCTTTTGCTGCGAACTGACTGCAATCTTTGTGTACGACAGGTGAGCATTGCTGAAAATTCATCACTAGCCTTTTGTCTCGTTATGCCGCCGACTGCAATCTGTGCAATTTGTACCTTGTCATACCGTGTGCTTTGCTACACCTGCTAATATTATTCTCGGCTGTTCACAATGGCACGTTGTGGGGTTTGTAATGAGGCTCTACCTACAGATGGAAAACGAACTGTTTGCTGCGAATGTAGCATTGGGCACCATCTCGGTGACTGCTCCGGTCTTTCCGAGAATACATTTTCATCCATGGGACCAGGAAAACGTGAAAAATGGCGATGTCGCGTGTGTCGCGGGGAGTCACTTCCCGTGAAATCCAATGATAAGCCAACTGAAGAACCATCGGAAGTTTTTAAAAAAGTGGCTGCGTTGGAAGAAAAACTGATGGTTGTTACTGAACTGAAGATAAGCATAGATAGCCTCCTGGCTCTGCCGGCGCAACTCGAGAAGCTTGTCATGACAGTTCAAGGCCTGCAAACGACAGTTACTGAGGTTCAAACATCAGTAGAATTCTTGGCATCCGAATACGACACGCTCCTTGCAACTTGCAACGATGCCGTGTAGGGAACAAAGACGCTTGAGCAAAAGGTTGCATTTGTAGAAGGGACTATTGACGAACAGGCTTCGATGGATAATTTAACAAAACTTCTGTTTGGGCTAGATGGTGCATAGCTTATTTTGAAACGAATTCAAGCGCACAACAACACGCACACAAGAGAGGAAAGACACAGGACAGGCGCTAACCTTCATCTGATTTATTTGCAGGTAAGAGAGCAGATTATCTACATAAATGGAGACATGCGCAGTAAAGAAACACATCGTCGGGTTCACAATGGGTGCTCAAGATACCTGTACTCTGCGTGCAAAAGATTAACAGACGTGTCACTCACACAGTCATGCCCCCTCTTCCTGATGTGAAAGGCTTCTAATAGTTCACGTGCCGTCTTATCACCGCCTCTGCCAAGTATCTTTAGAGCTGAACGGCTTAGCGAATAGCATTGTTGACTCTAAGTTTAATGCCCTCACTGTGTTTTTTACAGCTAAAACCCATAAGGCAGATGCACCGTTTAGGTGTATAGTTAGCGAAAACGGTACATGGCAGCATGTCCTCAGTAAGTACCTGCAGAAACACCTAGGCTCTCTACAGGTCCATGACCCCTTCACTGTAAAAAACTCGTTACAGGTTGTACGGTTTCTCGAGGGTAATTGTTCAGTTGGCTATATGTTCTCTGTAGATGTGGAAGATTTGTTTTATTCTGTGCCCCACGAGGATTTGTTCAGTGTTGTTAGGAGTGCGATTGAAGAAAGCGGAGATGTGGATTTTCAGAACTCATGTGGGCTTTCTGTGGACAATTTTATGCGCGTTCTTAAGTTTTATTTGGGTGTTACTTTTATCTCCTTTGAGAATAAATTTTATCGTCAGAGACAAGGGATCTGCATTGGGTCCTGCGTAGCCCCCGTGCTTTGTAACCTGTTTTTAGCTTTTATTGACCGCGCCCTTGAGCAAAGCTTTAATGGGAAGGGAGTGCTGAAAGTTTTTAGATACGTGGACGATTTTCTTATTGTTTTGAAAAAACTAGATAACATTTCTTGCACCGAAGCGGTTGGCAGCGTCTTGGAAAGCTTTCAGCAGAACGGGAGGGGATTGAGGTTTAACTCCCTTTACAAGGATCGTTGCAGTTTTTAGATGCCAATTTTACTTTAGGGGTTGATCATGTATGTTGGGAGTACGCTCCGCGGGCACAGAAAGAGCTTTTACCTTTTGATTCCGCTCACTCGAAAACTGTCAAGAGGTCTATAGCCAGCCAATGCCTTGGGTCTGCTCTCTCGAAGTCGTGCCCGCATGCTATGCAGTGTAGCTTTAATAAGCAAGTACACCGGCTACTTACGGCCGGGTTCCCCTGCGCGGTCATTGTTTCTGTGGCCGAGGCCCTACTCCGGAAAACCAAGCAGGTCATGCTCGGCAAAGCGAGAACACTGGAAAGGCACTCGGTTAAACCGGTAGTGGTACCGTATATTCACAAGGTTGCCCATCATGTGAAGAAAATGGCAGGCCGACACGGCGTTCCTGTGGTGTTCTCCGCACCGAAGAAACTTGCCCAACTTTGCTCACGCATTTCGTGCGCGGAAAAGAAGAGTGGCTGCAGGAAGAAGCACTCAAAAAAGTATATCGACTACTGTACCGGTGTCGTTTACGAGATACCGTTGACCTGCGGGAAGGCTTACATAGGCCAGACCGGGCGGTGTGTCAATGACCGGGCGGGGAACATTTGCGGGCGTTAAGGGGCGGAGGGACACATTTGGCAGAGCATTGTGCGAACTGCAGAGCGTGCGAGCCGCGGCTGAAAGAGATAAAGATACTTGGCAGAGGCGGTGATAAGACGGCACGTGAACTATTAGAAGCATTTCACATCAGGAAGAGGGGGCATGACTGTGTGAGTGACACGTCTGTTAATTTTTTGCACGCAGAGTACAGGTATCTTGAGCACGCATTGTGAACCCGACGATGTGTTTCTTTACTGCGCATGTCTCCATTTATGTATATAATCTGCTCTCTTGCCTGCAAATAAATCAGATGAAGGTTAGCGCCTGTCCTGTGTCTTTCCTCTCTTGTGTGCGTGTTGTTGTGCGCTTGAATTCGTTTCAAAATAGGCTTCGATGATTCACCGAATTCAGTGGGAACTCAATGAAAGTGAACAGTACAGCCGCCTGTCCAATCTAGAGATAAGCGGACTGCCAGTTCAGCCACAGGAAGACCTGCGGGGCTGAAGTGGCGCAGATGGCTGAAACACTTGAAGTACGTGACTTCAACCAATCTGAGATAGCCTCCTTGCACCGTCTATCATCTAGACAAGGGAAGATTCCGGTCGTATTGGTCAGGTTTTCGTCCCCGAGCTTACGGGAGAAATGGCTGCAGGTAAAAAGCAAACTTAGGACGCTAAATGAGTCCCACAAGCTCTCCTCCGTTTTCTTCAATGAAAACTTGACCCGTATGAACAGTGAGCTGTTCTGGAAAGCTCGAATCCGAGGAAAGGAAAAATCTTTCAAATTTGTCTGGGTCAAGAATGGCAAAGTTTTCGCCAGAAAAGAAGTGGGGGCTTCCGTTATCATAATCGCGTCTCTTTCAGACATTGACAAAATGACGTAGGGAAATTCATTATTACTGCTATGGCTTCTTTTTCAAGTTTTTACGTCTGTTTCCAATCGTTCCATCCAGTTTCTTTGAGTTCTCTTACAATTCTTCACATTAACATTAGAAGCATTCGAAAACATTGGAATCAATTTCTGGTAATCGCACAAGACCTTTACCAAGTAGTAGACGTATTTGCTTTCACAGAGGTAAATATTGCTGACAATTTTACCTGCATGTTCAAGCTTCCGGGTTATACGGAGCATTTCCTTACCCGCCAAATGGGTAAGGGTGGAGGAATTGCTGTTTTCTTCAAGGATTCATTATCGGTTTCCAATATCAACATCTCCATCAACGCTGCAGAGGCAATGGGATTTGAAATTTCGTACAGCAACATTTCGAGTCATCTCCTTATCATATACCGACCACCGTCTGGAAACGTGGCTAATTTTATCACAGCATTGCATGACGTTTGTAAGCAAAGGTTTAGCCAAGGTAACCTATGCATAATGGGTGACTTGAATATTGATCTGTTAAAGCCTGAGAGAGCATCTGCACAAAACTACCTAAATGCCCTTGCGGATCATGGTATAGAAACACTACTTTCAGATCCTACTAGAGAAGAGATCGTAAACAACAGTTTGTGTAAAACTTGCATAGACCACGCTAACGTACGCGCGTCGGACTTGTCTTATGTTATGGCAGCTGTCATTCGAAAGAAATTAGCGGATCATTACTTTACACTATGCCACTTTGCTAAGGTCGATTCTGCACAGAAACCTAATGATAGCAGGTGTGTTATTACTATACTAGATCGAAAACTATTTGACAGTAAGGTGTCATCCTTCGACTGGAGCTCATTTATATCACGAAATAACAAAGATACCGCCTACGATAACTTTGTTTTGGTTCTTAAAAATTTAAAAGAATCCTGCAAAAAAAGTATCATTGTCAAAAAACGAAATAATAATTGCTTCTGGCTTACAGCTGACATTCTCGCAGCCATTAGATGCAAAGAAGCGCTGTGGTCAAAATGTCGCGCTTCACCAAAAAATGCAAACTTACGAAATGAATTTCGGGCTGCTAGGAACAAAGTAACCGCTCTTCTTCGGTCCTCTAAAAGGCGTTATTATGCTAGCCAGTTTCGCAATTGCCACCATGACGTGGCCAAAACTTGGGCTATCGTGAACGAACTGCGTGGGCGTCAGCGTAGACCGGTCAAGGACGCAATAGAGCATAGTTTTGGTCACTTGACATCCTCTTTGGCAAATGATTTTAATAACTTTTTTTCTAAAGAACAGCGCATTGCCCGTGCCACATCACGTTGGCTGTTACTTCCTTCTTCTGTGATTGACTCAGCATTTCTTCCACACATAACAGAGCCAGATCTTTTCAGCATAATCTCCAGCCTACGGCATAACAAATCGGCTGGAATTGATGGAATATTTATCAGCGACCTTTCCAGAAACTTCCAAAGCTTGAAGTGTGTCCTTCTTTTTATGCTAAATGATATGATTGAAAGTGGCTTCTTACCATGCTCTCTTAAACAAGCGCGTGTTATACCACTTTACAAGGGTGGCAAAAGAAATGATATCTCGAATTATCGCCCAATATCTATCGTGTCGTGTATATCACAAATTTTAGAAAAACACGTCTTATGTACAATGTCAGCATTTTTGCTGAGGCATAACGTGCTTAGCCCACATCAATACGGATTTGTTGCTGGTTCTGGTACCCAAACGTTATTAGAAAAGATGTCGGATTCCGTTCATTCTAGTTTTGATCAAAATGAAGTGGCATTTGGTCTCTTTCTTGATGTCAGGAAGGCATTTAATACTGTTCACCATGATATTCTCTGTGAAAAGTTGTTTTGCTATGGTTTTCGTGGTCCTTTTCAAATGTTACTAAGAAATTATGTGTCTCAGCGATCTCAGATGGTGGAACTTGGACCTGTGCAAAGCAGAATTATAGACTTATATAGTGGTGTTCCCCAGGGTTCCATCTTATCACCCCTCTTATTTAATCTCTATGTTAATGACCTCCCCAGCATTATAACTTCATCACAGATTTATCAATATGCAGATGACACCCTCCTCATCTCATCTAATACAGATTTTTCTTGCGCACTCCGTCAACTTCAACAGGACGCTACTAATCTATATGATTGGTTTCAATGTAACCTGATTGATATAAACCCCCAAAAAACTCATCTAGTGTGCTTTAGAAATGCACACAAGCCAATCCCGAAAAACGCTACGGTTTTTTTGCACAGCTCCAGTTGCACTGCATGTTCTTGCTACCCCATTACATGTGTTCCGTCCGTGAAATACCTTGGCATTTACTTTGACAGTGATTTATCCTGGAACACGCACATGGCACACCTCAGTAAGAAGCTTAGAGGCGTCGCATGCTTGCTATATGCTCTAAGGGCCTGCCTGCCATTTGCCATAAGAAGTTTAATTGCACAGTCTTTGGGGTATTCTCTGCTGAGATATGGCATGTGCTGTTTCTTCAAATGTTCTGCAACATGGAAAAATAGGATAAACCGTATTCTCAAGAATATGGCTAAGAGTGTCATCTATTCAATACCCCATAAACAGCAAAGTGTATTCCTTTCTTCAGGTCTGCCTTCCTTTGACATTGTGTTCAAACAAATCACTGTACTCAGATATTTCTGGAACTCTGAATTTCGGTTCCACAACGTTAAACCAATCCCATTAAGAAAAGTTTCTCGATATATTGTCCCTGCAGTGCGAACTCATTTTGGTATGTCTATGAGGTCATATTATATCCCATGTATATTCAATGAGATGCCTGATAATGTTTTCAACTTGAACACTCGCAGGCAGTTACGTGATGCTATTGCCGAGCTTGAACAGCTCTAGTGCATATGTTTTAATGTGCACAAAACAAAGAATTGATTTGGTAACTGAGGTTGTTGCTGCTGCCGGACGGCGCCCTACAAGCCCAATTGAGGCTTTGGCGCGTCCGCGTCTTGTATTGTTTCTTTGGTGTGAATAAAGTTTTTATCATTTTATTATTATTATTATTAATCCAGCGATACGCGACACCTGTCTAGTGATATGGGACGCTGCTGGGTTTTGTCGAGGAGTTCACGGTGACACACGAAGTGAAAAGAGCTTGATTGTCGACGAATGTTTCAGAGGAAAGTGTGTTGTCGCGCTCGCTAATGGAGTGAAGCTGTCAGCTGGGCATTACCGGCTCTGCTCAGACGTCGCGTGGATGGTTCCGTCCTGCTCTGCAATGCCGCTGACAAAAGCCGCTCACGCTAACCGAAATAATTTTAATCTACGTTAGACGCGCCTTATATTCGCTGTATTCCTGCCTTGCTATGCCCGCAGTAGCTTAATCGGGCGAACAGCTTAAGCAGTCTTGACGGGAAGTCCAGTGGGCAGTTAGCCTTGGAGTTCTCCTTGGACCCTTATAAAAATGGTCTATAGACAGTCTATGACTTCTTGTAGACTCCATTGCATTCCTATAGATATTTATTTTTGTCTATTCATAGTCTATAGACTCTGTATTGACAAAACTCTACTAAAAGTGTATGGCCATAAATCTATAGATTGTCTCTAGGATGTCTGTAGCATTTGTATTGCCTATAGACTATTCTCCAGGATTGGTCTATAGAGAGTCCGTAGACTTTATAGACAAAAGTCTATGGACAGTCTATAGACTGTCTAAAATTTTTTGTAAGGAGAAGGTTCTTAATTTTGTCCAGCAATAAACCTTATTTTCTATGTCCTATACTCGGAGATGCGCGCTTCGTGTATAGTGCTAGCTGAGCTCATTTATGCCTGAATGTTAACGATGGTGGGTGTCTTCAGGAAATCCCTACGAATTTTAATCAAAACCTATTCTTTCGCTGGCCGGTCTGTTTTATAGTACTGCTGCCGGTGCCAGAAACTTGAGTGATGCTTCCTGAAACACAAACGGAAAACGCTTCCTCAGTCATGCCTGCATAAGTCGTTGCGCCTAAGGATACGCTGTCTTGGATGGGTGATGTGTGTTTAGTAATTCGTCTCACAGCTGAAGCACCTGGAAACACTGGGCAATGGGAGGAAACCGGAGTCTTTCAATGCGAGTGCATTATGTGGCTCATCGGCAACGCAACCCGGAGCCAGCGTTGACCAGCAACAGTGGTCCCAAAAAATCCCAGATGACGTCACCGTGGTATATCAAGGAAAAATATAATTTTTTCCGTAGGTGTGGGGAATTGAACTGAAGACTTTCAGGCAACTCATAGGCCATAAAACCGCGTTGCTTCTTGGCGAACAAAAGTGAACCCAGTACATTTTTGCGCTGCCTTACCACTGGATGCTAATAAGATGTCTTCTCGTTAAAAAAGAAAGTACATCATTACTTAAAAAGTAAAAATCAAATAAAAATTAAAAGGAAAGCAATTATTTCGCATTCAAAGCACGCAAATAGTCTTAAGGTGCAAAAAATAAAAAAAAGTCGCACCACACAGTTTTGCGCATATTTCCTGGCTAAATTCCGCCTCCTATCGGAAGTAACTGCCTTCACCCGGTTTCGAATCCAGCCAGCCCGCCGTTGGACTTGCACGGAACAACAATATCCCTCAAGGGGAAAGTATACAACAGCTGCATCTTACCGGTACTCACCTATGGAGCAGAAACGTGGAGGCTAACAAAGAGGGTTCAGCTTAAGTCGAGGACAACGCAGCGAGCTATGGAAATGAAGATGATAGGTGTAACGTTAAGAGATCGGAAGCGGGCTGACTGGGTGAGGGAACAAACGCGGGTTAATGACATCCTAGTTGAAATCAAGAGGAAGAAGTGCGCTTGGGAAGGGCATGTAAGGCGAAGGCAAGGTAACCGCTGGTCCTTAAGTGTAACGGAGTGTATTCCAAGAGAAGGCAAGCGTAGCAGGGGGCGGCAGAAAGTTAGGTGGGCGGATGAGATTAAGAAGTTTGCGGGGATACGATGGCCGCAGCTGGCAAAAATCAGGGTCATTTGGAGAGACATAAACCTTTGCCCTAGGTCGCCACCCAACCCAAGCAACCCAAGTCACATGGCAACACCTGCCATAGAACCTGCCTTGTGCCACTGCGCCTCTGCTCACCTGCCCAACGGGCGGCTTACTTGCAAAGGTGCAGCCTGTGGTAAGCAGGAGAGAATCTGGGGTGGTAATCTGTTGGCACTGCCTCTAAGCGCACCGAGGTAAGCGGAATGAACAGCAGTTATCGTCGTTGACCCTAAAAGTGATCACGAACATTCACTGTGACGTCGCCATAGTCCTGGAGACGGGAAGTGACGTCAACTAGTCAGGAAATGAACCCGAAAGTGGCGTCATCATACAGGGAGTGAAAGCCGGAGGTGATGCGTTCACTTGGCTGAAGTGGCTCTTTATATGTACGCGTATGTCATGTGGTCTTTTGTAAAGGTCTTCATCCTAAGACCTTAGACCTAACGACTTTTCCCGAAAATGCCTTCGATACATTAGCACTGGTTATAATTATAACTAATGAGTAATTAGTAATAAATAACAACAAGAATAAGAACGGGGTGGAGTGCATATGGCAAGTTCTCTCAGATCATGAATGGCAGTTTAACAATATCCCCTCAAGAGAATGTATACAACAGTTGTATCTTACTGGTGCTCGCCTAAGGAGCAGAAAGGTGGAGGCTAACGAAGAGGATTGAGCTTAAGTTAAGGACAACGCAGCGCACTATGGGAAGAAAAATGATAGGTGTAACGTTCAGAGATCGGAAGCTGGCGGAATGGGTGAGGGAAGAAACGCGGGTTAATGACATCCTAGTCGAAATCAAGAGGAAGAAATAGGCTTGGGCAGGACATGTAGTGCGAAAGCATTCCAAGAGAAGGGAAGCGTAGCAGGGGCGGCAGAAAGTTAGGTGGGCGGATGAGATTAAGAAGTTTGCGGGGATAGGGTGGCCACAATTGGCAAAGGACAGGCCTAATTGGAGAGACATGTGAGAGGCATTTGCCCTGCAGTGTGTGGGGACGCGCTTTGCTCGTCCCCTATGGTTCGCTTCCCCGCAGTGCACCCTCAACTCGTCCCCTTTAGTTAGCTTTCCCGCGATGCACCCTCCTTAGCGTGGTTAGTTACCTTAATGTCGTGTCCGGTCGCTGTGTTGAATGCAGCGAAAGACGCACACGGTACTTTTAGACTTCGTTTATTTAGAGCCGATGAGGGTGCGACCAGCGTCGACCGAGGCAGCAGCCGAACTGGCCGCCCGAAGAAAGGAGGGAGCTGAGAAGCGTCCACGGGAGGGAGTGGCTTCCCAGAACAGGAGGAGGGTGCGGGGGCGCACCGTGGGGGGGCCTCTGGCGACAGCGTGCGACGAAGGGCAAGTGTCGTTAGGAGGAGGATTGAGTGGTCGTTAGGAGGAGGATGCGAACTGTCGTTAGGAGGGGAATGCGAGTGGTCGTTAGGAGGGGGCGCACACACACAAAAGCAATAAGGGGACACAACACTTAACTAACAAGGGAGGACGCGGGTGTCGCAGCGCCGCGGATGGCGCGACTGCTGCGCGCGCGATTTAGCGCGCTTGGGAGAGGGCCCTCTTCTGCTCGGGACCTGGAAGCGCACTGACGTTCACGAGCGACGCTCCGCTCTTCGTCGGCGGGGCCTCGTGGTGGGAACGTGCTTCCGCCAGCTCGTCCCGTCCGGCCTCAGAGTTTCCCCCTATCCCTGGCATGGGCGAACGTTCGCTCGTAACCGTGCATGTGGGTCGGACGTCTTCGATTCCTCAGCGCATTTTGTTTGCTAGCTGGCGTTATTGTTGTTGTAGCAATAAATGCCTTCTTTGTGTCGGCCACCGTGTCGTTCCTTTGTTCCCTCAGAGCAAGGCCCGCCGTGGTCGGCGTGCGCTCGGTAGAGTACGCGATCACGGGGAGGGGTCCAGCGGTTTGAGCTGCGTCAGCCGCGGTTAAACGGGGAAAACGTATTTATCTCTCCCCATTTAAAAACCACACAAGTGAGCGTAGTCAGGATGATGATGATGACTAATTAGTAAACAAAGTTACTAGTAGCTCACACTGACACACAAATGCCTTCGAATTCGCAACACATAACTGGTGTTGAGTGCCCTCCATAATTTTAATGTTTTGATGCAAAAGCATTACTATTGCATTACGTAAAAGGCGGCGGCATGTGTATGTGTATGTGTGTACTCGCACAGGAAAACTATCGATGGCAGGAAAATACAGGGTGACGTCATCAAGCGGTCGTATGACGAACACAGCTAGCCACTTCAAACAATCCCATACATGTCGTTCGTCTAGATTATCTACTTTCCACTGGCCGACCTCCATGCGGCGGCAGTTTTCCCAACGTTCGTAAAAAAATTGTGACGCAACGGTTTGTCGTACAGCATTCCGAGTGGTGTCATAATATTTCTCGTTGGTCATAACTTACAAGTGCTAGTCAGGTTGGAGGCTAACTTGCGACAGTGCTTTTCTTAGAAACGGCGACATATGCACCTTCAATTTTATGCTTTCAGAGACTTTCGTATCAAAACTGTGATGTAACCATTCGTCGTACAGCGTTCCGGTTGGTTTCATACGCACGCGTGTTTGAGTGATTGGTGTCATGGTTAGAAAAAAAATTCGGCAGGCACACTTAAAACTGCTTCCGTGTGAGAATGCGAAAGCATTGCTCTCCCTTGGCACTGACACCCACCCACACACACACGCCAGTACAACAACACCCGGAACGCTGTACGACTAACGGTTGCATCACAATTTTCATACGAAAAGTTGGTTTTGAAGAATGGAAATGGCGCAGTAACTACCTCACATCTCCGGGCATACCTCAACCGCGCTGGGAAGGCATACAAATGAATGTGCATATGTCATTAGTTCGGATCTCTGTCGCAAGAAAGCCTCCAACTTTACGAGCACATGTATGCATTATGCAACGAGAAATCGCATGACACCTCCCGGAACGCTGTATGAGAAACGCTTGCGGCACAATTTTTGTTACGAAGTTTGTCGGGAAAACTGGTGCCACATTCATGTCGGCCAGAAGGGAGTATATATAGACGAGTGACATGTATATGATTGTCTAAAGTGGCGGCGTCCGACTTGCTGTGTGCGTCATACGGACGCCCGACGACGTCACCATATTAAGGCGACAGCCTTTAATGGCTCATGCTGGCGGTGTCTGTCCGTGCGCTGGAATCGTGCCAACTGTGGCCTCTCCTCCGCGCAGCGGCGCAACCTCCTCCCCATCTTAGCAACCGGCGCACCAGGGGGGCGGGGGGGGGGCGCAGCTGTGCATAGCAACCGTGACGTCACACAGTAGCGATATAACTAGTGCACGCGCGTTGGCGGTGGCAGCTGCACTGCTGCTCCTTCGCCAGACGTCTCGTTGCAGTCGAGTGTGTGGGACGCATGGCTCCGAAGCGGCCCAGTGATTCCGCGCCAAGCGGTTCGGGGAAGCGGCAGTGGGTTGACCCCAAGGCTTTCGCCAAGCACACTTTAGAATTTCCAAGGTGTCTTCGGTAATTTTTTTCCTTTCTTTTATCTGAAAAGAACTCAGACTTATTGTCTACACTTGAGTGATTTGGTGGTTTGTTGGGCGTGTGGCTGAGTGTTCGGGTATGTGCTGTGTAATAATAATAATAATAATAATAATAATAATACTTTATTGCGCCAAATATTTAAAAAAATGTACAGCAATCCGGCCTGCAAAAGCCTCATAGGGCTTGAGCGGCAGAGCCCGACAGGCAGCGGAACCGCGCAGACATACACACAGGCAAAAAAAAAACACATTCAAAATAACGGACATCAAATTAGTATGACGGTGAGAACAAAATAGACACAAGACTCATGTTACATGAAGGAAAAAAAATCCTCATCAAATTAAATCGCAAGGAAGAAAAACCAAAGTGGCATGACAATACCTCAGATCAGTGCAATAAATACAGCAGAAACCAATGAAATCACAAGATTTACTTGACAGGTGGTAAAGCACATGCATGATGTCGTAAACCCTCTAATTAATGTATCGCATCATCTTTTTTATTTTGTATTGAGTTTTTGCCCGGCGAACACTTGGAGGTAACCTGTTAAAGTGAAAGGGAACGTAATAATCTCTTAAACGCCTTCCATATCTTGTAGACCGTCGGGGAATACAAAAAGGTTCCTTCGGTCGAAGAGACCGTGTGGGAACATACGTAATCTTATAGTCACTAAGCCAAAAATGTTTCAGGACGATCGTTTCCATCAAAAGGCGATCAAAATCAGGTAGAGAAAATACCTTAAAGAGATCAGAATTGGAGGGAAGGCCTAAATCATAGCCGATATTTTTTAATAAAGATCGTAGGAGAGAATTAATCCTGCACTTCCAGCGAACTGCACAGTGACCATAAATCGTTATGCCATAGCGCAGTATGCTATAACCAAGGGCGTTTACGATAACTTTGCGTATTGAAAGCGGCATGTAGTACCTGATGTTGTAAAGCACACAGGAGACGGTTCGGAGCTTTTTACAAACGTGGGACAAGTGATCATTCCATGAAAGAGCACTGTCAAAGTATAATCCTAGGTATTTCACTGTATTTGTATAGCTCAAGGGTACACATTGACATTGGGAACAATCAGATCCGTGCAAGAAAAGGTGATGGTTTAAATCTACCTTCTTCATCGGGCTGTGAAAGCATATAAGCTGAGTCTTAGAGCTGTTAACTTTAATTAGGTTGTTTGAGAACCAGTCCATAGAAATTATTGTTGTAAGGTTGTAAGGTTGCATTGTTGTAAGGTTGCATTGTTGTAAGGTTGTAAGGTTGTATTGTTGTAAGGTTGCAAAACAATGAAGAGTTGATAGTAGAGCCATCGTGTCTTGTCTGTGTTGAATAGGACAACCTGTCGGGCTAGTTGGTGCAGATCCATTATGGTTGATAGCGCTTAGGTACACGGGCAGGGGACAGAAACAAAAAAAGACAACGGCACAGGCGCTGAACTTCAACTTTATTCCAGAACCACTGAAACACCGCATATAAACCCAAAGAAGCCTGTTGGCGCCTGTGTTTTGGGTGTATACGCAGTGTTTCGGAGGTTCTGAAATGAAGTTATAGTTCAGCGCCTGTGCCGCCGTCTTTTCGGTTTCTGTCCCCTGTCCGTGCGTTTAATAAGGCCTCAATATAGTCCGACATACCGTACACGCGCTTCCACATGCTTCGTCGCGTTGGAGAAAACAACTCCTCCTACAGTCCGACGCACTGCAGCGAAGACGTAACCGATGACTGCCAGCGCGCCGCGACGAACCCGGCGCAGATTTAGCTCCCGCTCCATTCACGCTCTGTCGCCGCTGACTGCGTCAACATACTATACATTGCGCCGAGAAAACAAGTTGAGGACTGCGCGGTCAACAACAGTGGCGCCGGCGGCTCAAACGTTGCTCTTATAATAAGGGAGTAATTACTCATTGACGTCCACCCGAGCGCAGCCATACGGCTACAAAGGAAAGTTGGACGTCAATGAGTAATTACTCCCTTATTACAAATCTACTCCACCTTCGGGGATTCCCTTGAACATTTGACCAACACAGTTCCCACTTCGAGTTATTGATCAATTCGCTCTCGCCCTACCATAAGCTTGCCGTCCCGGTTAGCTAAATTGGTAGAGCGACTGCTCCGGTGAAGCGGCGGTCCCGGATTCGAACCCCGGACCAGGACGAATTTTTCTTTAACTACGAAGTCTGCGCTCGGCTGGACGTCAATAAGTAATTACTTCTTTATTACAAATCTACTCCACCTTGGGTGATACCCCTAAACATTTGACCGAACCGTTGCACTTGCGTCGGATACCGTGGTGGATTGGTTTATCGAAGCCACAAAACGACACCTCTGCGTATGATACCAAGCGACTCGATTTCAGGGACTAACACCGCAAACAGAACGCGTGGGAACAGATATGGCAGAGCAACGGCCTCTCCACGGATGAGCTGATTACGACTGCTGTTTTCGACTTCACCTGTACGTTTCTCGGCCGGAGCATACCACTTGCTGCATTTTCCGTAATTTTCGATCGAATTTTTTCCATCCACCGGGGGTGCCGGCTTCCAGCGGAGGCATTGTTTGCGAGAATTTTCAACAAATTTGCATTTACAATTGTGTGGCATCGACAAGGAGGCCTAAAGCGCATGTTCTGGACGAAGAGTGAAATAGGCGCGCTTGCGTACGTAAGATCAATCTACAGATAGCCCAGTGTGCCGGTGCATGCTTGGCATCAGTGTGGACCGTCCTTGTCAAGCATCGCATGTACCCTTTTCATGCGATTCTGAACCTCAGCTGAGTCAGCACCTGCAGCTGAGTGTGAAAGACTGAACGAAGGCAGGATTTCTGTGTCTGAGTCCTTATTCAGTTAGACAGAGATCCTGGGTTTTTACGGAAGATGCTGTGGACTGATGAAGCACACTTCTGTCGCAGTATGTCTGTGAACTGCACAATGCCCATTGCCGGGCTGATGTGAATCCTCAGTGGCTTCGAGCGCACAGACAAGAAGAAAGGCGGGCAGTGAGCGTTTGGTGTGGTATTATCAATGACCGAATCGTGGGCTCCTCATGGAGAGTCACTGACATGGAGGAAGTACTGCGAAGAAATTCTTGAAAGGCAAGTGGAGATTTAATTAAAGCCCTGCCTCTCAAAATGCTCAGGGAAGCATGGTACCAGCACGGTGAAGCGCCAGCGAATTTTTCTAGATGCGCTGTGAAGCATCTCGCTGCAAGGTTTCCACTGCAATCGACAGGATTTAGGGCACCGTTCCAAGCCCCCAAGTTCTCTAGACCTCACCCTCTTAGAATTCTTCCCGTGCGGGAACACAAAAAACGGTGTTCATTGATGATCCTGCCAGTGGAGACGGACTTCAGGCGAGGTTCATCACAACACGCGCTGCAGTTGACTCTGCAATGCTGTGGCGGGTATTTGACTCTGTGCGCGAGCAATGCGTGAGTGTGTTGCTGCGGATCATTTCGAGCAGTTTTTTTTAAAGTTCTGTGTGCTTCTAATACAGCTTCCAAGTTTGCATGTGATTCCAAAAATTGTAATTTTGCCGCTAGAGCAACACTTCAACAAAGTGTTTTCAGCAAATCTGGAAAAGCTTAATTGCTGGGAGGTAAACAATCAATTCTTTGGTTTTGTGCTCAGAATTCCGATGTTCTTAAGTTGTTTTTCAAAATATTCAACGCCAGACGACTGCTGCCAGTCAACTATGATAGGGACGTTCCCTTCTAAAAAAAGAACGCGCTAAGTCGCTCCTTTAAATAGACAAGTTTGCTGTAGCAAGCGCTTAACGAATTATTTCACTAGCGAAATGTATCAGGCACTGAACGTTACGTACGCGGCAAGCAAGTTAGTCGCGTGCCCTTAAAAAGGTCACTTTGAGCTCCATCTAGTTCGTTAACTTCGGGTGACAGCGGAGTTATCGAGAGATTTCGTATTTATTTTGCCTCGAGCGGAAAAAGTGTCTTGAGCAGAAAACAAAACATCAATCCCTCTTATGCGGTGGCCAAAGCGCGGCTTCCAATAAATATTCTCACAGAAGGACTGGCGCTCAGGGTTTTTCCAACCAGGGAGTCAAGCCGGATAATACATCTAAGCTGGTTTGGCACAGTTAAGCGAATAAGAACCTTTGCCTATTAAAAGCAGCTGTTCACGGCGCGCCCTCAGCGCTCAGCCAGGCAACAATGGTCATGCAGTCGTCTTGAGGTCGCATATGCAAGCGCACTGACAACTAGTGCACACTGGGCTCCATCACGGCGGCAATCCGCGAAGTGAAGCAAAACTGGCAGCAATTCCGTCAGCTCACTCTTCTGGGCCTCATATGACGTCAGCAGTGTGATGCAAAGCGCAGGGCGGAGCGAACTACCTCAGAGACGTTAATTGCTACTGAGTTACGGTCTGAAGCCGCCTACCAGGATGACATTTTCTCGTTCGTAACGTGCCCTTAAAATTTGATAAATTTTGGTTTCTTGGCTAGACTCTTTCAGGGATGAGCTCCTATTCTGCTGATACAACGTACCCCATAAAATAAAAATGTGAAAGGGTAATTAACGGATTTAGTTAATTAGCGAACGAGTTAAAGCATGTTGCCGCCTAGCTGGTGCCCGCCCACCGTGTTGCCGCAGTAGCCCCCAATATAGCCCCGAGGCTAAATGTAAATTTGGACCTTCTGAAAAGAAATTTCGAGGGGGAACTTTGGTGATCTAAAGTGCGATGAGGTGAAAGCCTTTCCCTCAACGCTCTCCAGCGTCCTTACACCAGACAAGGAGAACTGCATATGTGTTGGCAGGAAGTAGGCGTAGCATAGTGGTCAGCACGCTCGGATGGGTGACGCCATCTGTTGTAAACGCCCCAAATCACAAACGTTTTTATGTAACGGGCGGACGGACAGTCATGGCTGCGAGTATGAGCCATTAAAGGCTTTCGCCTTAAAAAAAAAAAAAAAGAACACCGGGTGTAGCTTGTTTGCCTATCGCCCACTCCGTGCTTCTCACCGCGCAGCGCGGCCGGCATGGCAGCCGGCGAAGAGGACCTCCCCTTCCAGCGGCGCCTGTACTGCCGGACGCCGCTGGTCGAGAGCCTGCTGCTGCAGAGGCGCCACCTGCCGGAGGTGCCCGTCTACCTGAAGCTGGAGAACACCCAGCACACGGGCTCGTTCAAGCTCAGGGGCCTCAGCAGGCTGTGCCAACACGTGAGCCGGCTTGAATCGTCATATCATGCGGGCTGCCCATATATATACCCTTTCTTTTGATGGTTCTGAAAAGAATAAAAACAAATCTAAGAGAGGCATGATGGCCGGAGCCGCAAAGCTTTGCCGCGATTCAAGCCAGTTCGAAATAAAAGAAAAGGAGCTCAGTACGTGCTCAACGCGCTACGCTCTCTAACGTCACCGGCTGGACAACAAGAAAGCCGCTTGAGGTATGGTTTTGGCACATGTTTAATAATTACGCGAATTTACTTAGGCGTACAGAGTGAAGGACTGAAAACCAAAACGAGAAATAGAAATACAAATGGCAGCATGAAAATAGCCAGATGACCACCGAGGAGACAACGCAGTGCTTCTGGTATCTGGTGGCTTTGACATAGAAACATTGTCAATGTTAAGTGGTGAGAAAATTCACTTCCATGGAATTAATTTGGCAGGTTTCATCCTGTACGCGCTGAAACCGCTGCCCCTCACAGCCGTACCTTATATCTGGACAAATCCACATTTTTTTTCTAACCCCCTTGTCGTCGGGTTAGAACATATTTTATTGCGAGTTTTAAGAAGGACCACCTCGCCCGTTCCACTGTTGTAACAAGGATGAGAAGAGGATACGATTGTCCAATAAGAGAAAACGGTTTAGTGTCGGAATCTGATCTGTGCGAGCAAAATAAAACTTACGATGACAGAGCTAGGGTTCAGAAGGATGAATGAAAGCGGTGATGACGGCTAGGCGCATGAATGCCGAAGCACTGGCGTCGCAGGCAGTCCAAGCCGGCTACGACACGGTTGTGGCCTCATCGAGCGGCAACGCGGGACTCGCAGTGGCATTCAGCGCCCGCAAGCTGGGCATCACGGCGCGAGTGTATGTGACGCGGCGCACCAGCCCGGCAGTGGTGGAGACGCTGAGGCGAGAAGGAGCCCATGTGGTCGTCACGGGCTCCGTATGGGACGAAGCAGACAGGGAGGCCCGTCGCTTCATCCAAGAGAACGGTGCGTAACATGACGCAGGCTGCAGTGAACGAAGGAGCTGTTTTTATACCGATAACATCATGACGGACGGACGGACGGACGGACGGACGGATGGATGGACGGATGGACGGATGGACGGACGGAGGGACGGATGGAGGGATGGATGGATGGATGGATGGTGGATGGATGGATGGATGGATGGATGGATGGATGGATGGATGGATGGATGGATGGATGGATGGATGGATGGATGGGTGGGTGGGTGGGTGGGTGGGTGGGTGGGTGGATGGATGGATGGATGGATGGATGGATGGATGGATGGATGGATGGATGGATGGATGGATGGATGGATGGATGGGTGGGTGGGTGGGTGGACGGATGGATGGATGGATGGATGGATGGATGGATGGATGGATGGATGGATGGATGGATGGATGGATGGATGGATGGATGGATGGATGGGTGGGTGGGTGGGTGGGTGGGTGGGTGGGTGGATGGATGGATGGATGGATGGATGGATGGATGGATGGATGGATGGATGGATGGATGGATGGATGGATGGATGGATGGATGGGTGGGTGGGTGGGTGGACGGATGGATGGATGGATGGATGGATGGATGGATGGATGGGTGGGTGGGTGGGTGGGTGGATGGGTGGGTGGGTGGGTGGGTGGGTGGGTGGATGGGTGGGTGGGTGGGTGGATGGGTGGATGGGTGGATGGATGGATGGATGGATGGATGGATGGATGGATGGATGGATGGATGGATGGATGGATGGATGGATGGATGGATGGATGGATGGGTGGATGGGTGGATGGGTGGATGGAATTTCTAACCTTATGTCACCTCTCTGCTTTTGAGTCACAAATCTACCAATCGCTTTTTGATAACTTCCACTGCAGATTTATATGCATGACCACTGTTACCTCTAAAAGTTATGGCGTCAGGGAGAGTGACTGTGCCTGCATCAACATCCGGATGGATACCATCACATTTGAGTATGAGGTGTTCAATTGTTTCTACAGATTTACCATCCATAGCACATGTGCCATCTTTGTTCAATTTATTTTTGTAGCGACGCGTTTTAAGAACAGAACTGCATTCCTTTAGTAATCCCCGGCACCATTATTCCTTTCCATACACTTCTGAAATTGTTTTTTGACGAAAGGGAACGGCGCAGTAACTGTATCACATATCTCGGTGGACCCCCAAACCGCACCGTGAGGGGAAGGGATAAACGAGGGAGTGAAAGAAGGATAGAAAGAGGTGCGGAAGTGGAGAGCTCCGGAATAATTTCGACCACCTGGGGATCTTTAACATCCACTGACATCGCACAGCACGCGGGAGCTTTTTGCATTTCGCCTCCATCGAAAGTCGGCCGCTCCGGCCAGGCTCGAACGAACCCGGGTACTCCGGCTCAGCAGCCGAGCGCCCTAACCACTGAGCCACCGCGACGGTTCAAAATACCTCTGAGTACTTCATATCAGTTGTGTCCCCATAATGCCCTGTTTCTTTTTCCCGGAATAACTTCGCCCTTTTGCCCACAGACTGTTCGTGCTTTTCCGTGTATATCTACCCTTACCTCGAGATATTTGTATTCGTCCATTCTGCCTCCCCACCTCATAGCCTCTAGCGGATTGGAGCGAATGTGCAAGATGTACTGCAAAGTAGAGTTGTCGCGCCACATAGTATTGTTACGAGGTGGCAAGCCTAGGAAAAGCACGACTTGATGACAGATGATAATAGGGTTTAATGGCTGCGGGCCTAGCGCGAGCGCTCCGTCCCGCGCCACTGCCCTCTTCTTCATCTTCCTAACATAACCCGGGTCCTCCGAGCGACCGTCCCGATCGATTGCGCAGATTCTCGAGGATGAGGTGGCGATGACCATGACAAAGGATAGAAGAAGATGAAAGGCTTGCCACCAAGATGAACGAGATGATCTGGTGAATGGTTGTCCCTGGAGCTTCAGGTCCAGCGGTCGGTCGCCCACAGCCGAAGGTCAGGGTTTAAGGACTCGCCGGGCAGCTTGGGCGGGGGTGCCGTCTTGATGCGGGTCGTCGTCGGGTCATGCTCCGTCTGGTCCTGGGCGGCGTGTCTTGTGGTCGGGGCTGGGGACGGGGCGGGGGAAAGCGGCTGGTCGGTTCTGGTCAGGTCGGGCTCGGGTTGAGCCGGCGGCGGAGTCCAGGTCCCCTCGGCCAACGACGAAGGCGAGCAGAAGGCGGCGATGCTCCGGAGTCCGGGATGACGAGGAGGAACCCGCACCTCACACCAAATGTTACGAGGTGGCAAGCCTAGGAAAAGCACGACTCGGAGCGCTCGCGCTAGGCCCGCAGCCATTAAACCATATTATCATCTGTCATCAAGTCGTGCTTTTCCTAGGCTTGCCACCTCGTAACATTTGGTGTAAGGTGCTGGGTACCTTCTTCATCCCGGTCCCGGAGCTTAGGAGCCTGCTGTACACCGAGGTCTTCTGTGGAGAGCTCACGGCTTCGCACCTCCCGGCGCTTCCCCAGCCTGCCAGGTATGCCCCGACGCCGCCGCTCTTCACCGCCCCGCCCCAAGCCCCGACAAGAAGACACGACGACACAACGACCGCCGCAACTGCCCTGTGACCCCACTCGCCGCCCACATGAGAACCCACATGAGACCCAACGACCTACGGCCCCACTGAACCGAGACCGCCGCCACTGACCAGAGAGCCCATTGACCACTGACACTCACACGAGAAACAAGTACCCCAGCCCCTGCCGTTGGGTGTGTCCACGGGCCTCGACGCTGACTTCCAGAAACCGGTGGCTCCTCAGTCTTCGTGGACCTGGCTTCACCCGCTCATCATCTCTTTCATCGTGACGGCAAGCCCTTCTTCTCTTCTCTGTTCATATGTTCTGCCACGCCCATCGTCACGTCCTGCTTGTCATCGTCGGTGGCATTCTTCTAGTTCGCGCGATCGGGACGATCGCTTCCTGGCCCCGAGTCATGTGACGGACTAGAAGACGACGAAGCGGGCAGTGGCGCGGGCAGGAGCGCTCGTGCTAGGCCCGCAGCCATTAAATCATATCATCGCCATCCATCATGTAGTCCTGTCTTCATCGGCTTGCCGTCACGTAACAGTATGACCGTGTGCGCATTTTACAGCGATAGCTGCAAAGCGCCCGTTCCTGGCTTTCGGGACGTTGTCGTAGTAGTCGTAGCAGTCGTAGTAGTCGGCCCAACAGGTGGGTGCGTCGCCATGGCAACCTTTAGGAGGGTGGTTACCGTGGAAGGCGGAAGGAATGCCGAGAGCGGAGGATTGCGTAACCGGTGGGTGGAAACCACCAAAACCATCACAAGGGTTGTAACCGTGGAAGGTGGAGGGTGTCGCGAGAGCGGAGGAATCCTCAACCGGACGGTGGTTACTATGCAAGGAGGAGGGTGAGATGAGAGCATAAGAAGGCACAACAGGTGGGTGGTTGCCATGGGAACCACCCGGAGGAAAGTTATACCCCTGTCACACGGGCACTGTAAAGGTACTTTGAACTAAAGCTCCATTACGCTACCAAAGGAGCACTACTTCAAGGGAGTTCGCCCGTGCTACACGGGCGCGGAACGACCTTTGGAAAACGATTTTAGCGCCCTCAGCGGTGAAAAACTGGATTAAAATTGCAGACTTCAGTGCACATGAGAATATAGCAGTGTAACATAATTTCATAATAAAAACTTGTTTTATATCAATATTATGCTCAATCAACGCAATTTCAACTGCAAAAATGACATGATCTGCCAAGCACAGAACATAACATCACAGCGCTGGCTACACTGAGCTCAACTGGCTCGGCTTGGTTCTTCGGCTCTTCCCTTTGCTTCTTTTCCTCTGTTTTCTTTGGCCTTGCGATCGTTGCGATTCTGTTCACGTTTTTCTATGTGCCTTGTGTTCAGCGATCTCCGTCAAGATATATCACTAGCTGCTGTCCGCCACTGTCCGTACTTGATGAAAACAACAAACAAGATGGTCGACATGGCGTCGTATTTACCGTGGTGCTTGTAAGTCCGGGACGAGAGTATGGCGTGGTGAAACCGCCACATAGCAAATAACCTTATATTTTAAAAGACCAATAACTTTACCAAGCAAATTTAAGAAAAGAGTATCGATCATTTCTTATCCCCATTTATTTTTGCTGTTAACTTACTGGGAGAGAGAGTACTCCCTTGCAGCCTCAAAGAACAAACTCGAGCTGCCTTGATTCGAAGTTCCTTTGAACTAGGTGTCCTTAGGCGCGTCCGTGTGGCAGCGCGCGTTCTTCGTTGGAGTAATGGAGCTTTAGTTCAAAGTACCTTTACAGTGCCCGTGTGACAACCCTTAGCAAAAACTAATACGTTTGGAATATACGGTGGGCTATTTAAAATGTATTTTAAACATATTTTGTATTCATGAATGCGCTAAAAATATGTCGGAAATACGTTTCTGAAATTTCATGCTTGGTATTCGAAATATATTTTTAAAATGTGCCAAAAATACCTAACTTAAAGCATACTTCGAGCACTTTTCAAATACGTGAAAAAATATGTGTGCAGTTTTAGCATCTTGCCAGTGTATTAAAAGTGTATTTTCGGAAATATGAAATTAATTCATTGAAAGTATACTTCAATTCTACAAAACGGGCAGCCCTTGTCAACGTATATGTATGCAGTTTTAGCATCTTGTCAATGTATTAAAAGTGAACTTTCGTAAATATGAAATTAATTCATCCGAAATATACTTCAATTCTAACAAACGGGCAGTCGTTTTAAACGTCTTTGCACACTTCTAGCTGCCGTTGAACAGTCGAGTGCTCGAATTCGCGTTTCGGGAAATGGCATTTGCGTGTCGTCAATGTATTTGAAGTGTACTTCCGTAAATACGCAATTAATTCGTCCAAAGAACACTGAAATTCTAGCAAATTGGCAGTTCGCATTAGCATGTTTGCAGCGCACTACAAGCTGTCGTTGAACAATCTAATGCTCAAAATCGAGTTTCGGGATATCGCATTTTGGTGCTGGCCATCTATTTAAAGTGTGCTTTCGTAAATACACAATTAATCCGTCTGAAGTATATTTAAATTCTAACAAACGGGTTGTCCGCGTAGACATATTTGCATTACACTTCACTTCGAATGCCTTCCAGCCGAATGTCATCTAAAGATGCTACACGTGTTCTGTCTAGGGGAGTGCTTGAAGATAATATTACGCCAATGAATATTAACCGCGTCAGCATGAAATTTCCCCGGGAGTGCGCCGATGAGGACGACTGCACTCATACTGTTGTTTACATCGCTTGTTTACATAACATAAAACGCAATCTGCGCTTTCGTTCTATTAAACAATCTGTTTTCTTTTTTAATGGTTGTACTCGTGCTTGTTTACCCAGTGCGACAATGTGTGGGAAGCGATGATGCGATCGCACACCTGAGAAAGCCGAGTTGTTGGCATCGCGCAGGACTGGCGCTTCTCGCTTCTTGTCCCGGCTTTCTCCGACGTGACCAGTACTTTTTTTTAAACAACTTTATCCAGAAGTATGTCTGGCGACTGTTCGCTTTAACTGAAACGGCCTAACTTGTTATCCACAAGCTAGCGACGGCGACGACTGCTGCTGGCCGTAAAGCACGGCTCGGCAGTCTGGGTCACACCGGCGATTCCCGTTCATCGTACGCGTGCCCTGCGATGTAAGCAATAGTTGATTTCAGGTCACTGTTGCCAAAACTACACCTGGTGACCATTTGCATACGCTAAAGATTGTGATTCGCTCTTCACAACCGCCGAAATCACAGATCCAGCCCTGCGAACTCGCTGGTCCTAGCCGTCACGGAAGGGAACAGAGCCGTCGTCGATTGAAATTGATTTGGCAAGCGCTTATCGCTGGTGAGTGTTCAGGTGAGCACACGTGAAATATAGCCGTTCGTTTCGCTCATTTAGAAGCGCGAGCATATGCACACCGCCGCCTCATCACCGTGCTCTCGCTCAGCCGCCGACAAGGCTGACCGTCCGCCGACCGGATTCGTCGGTGTCGTTGGCCTGAAAAACGTGTCCCTCTAGAATCATATTATAGTAAACTAGATATTTCACTATAATTACATGCTGTTGTTCAGCGTGATATATACTGTCGTTGTCGGACTAGTGTGACCGCCGTCGTCGTCGTCGCTGTGCACTGAAAACGAGCTGAGGCTTTCGAATGCGTTTCGAAAGTGTCGTGCAGCACCGCGGCAGTCCGTCGAGTCCGAATGTCATTCCACTCAATGTCATTCGAACATTTCCGTGTGAGAACGTGATAGCATTATACCAGCAAAAGCACCTTGAGTACTTCTGGGTCCGAATAATCCAGCGAAAAGGACCCCGTCTGGCAGGGCAGACCGGCTCCCTTACACGCCCATGTATCTGTTGGTTGACAGTTCGACTCCTGACCTGTGCCTGACGCAAGTTTCAACTAGCAATTCCGTTCTCAATTAACCCCAGATTCGAACGCGACCAGTAGGGTACTTCTGCGATAATTTGGCAGCCCACAGTATTTGCGCAAAAAAAGGCCTCACCGTGCAAAATAGTGCGTCGCTTTCGCTGGGTATATATACCGCAAGCCATGTAGAGCGCTTGTCGTAGGATTTGTTGTTTGCTGTGTCACTGTCGTCTTGGTATGCTTTGTGTAGGTATCTGCCGTTCCTATTCAACCACGTCACCTTATAATAGCAGACTCCTGTTGATTAATGTTAAATACTCGTGTCCGATTTGTTCTGCAGTTGAAGAATTAACCCGTGTCATTCCATGGAGCCGCCCAGTAGACTTCTTTTAAGCCCGAGTAAACACATTTTTAATGTATTAAATGTACATTTTTAGTATATTTCTAATGTGTATATTTATTATATTTTTAATGCATTATAAATATGCTAAGCGGACAAAAATGTACTTTTCACGTATTTTTAAGAACGTTTAAAATATTATTCCTAGTGTACTTAGGAAGCATTCGTATTGCAGTTTAAGCATAGGGACAAAAAAAAATCGAAATAAATATGAAATTAATACAATACGTTTGAAATGCATTTTTAGCACATCCTCTTTTTCGCTAAGGGAAGGGGTATTACTCTGGAAGGTGGAGGAGGTTATTGTGGAAGGAATAGGGTATGGCAAGGACGTGGGACCTGTAACTGGAAGGTGGTTACTCCGGGAGCCGTGCTGAAGACAGTTGCCGTGGAAGGAGGAGGATGTGGCAGATGCTGGGGAATTACCAACACGAGTAAGTGGAAAACCAGCGGAAAGCAGGAGAAGTACACAAGTTCACAAGGAGGAGAAGAACACAGGACAACGCCGGACAGCGTTGTCCTGTGTACTTTTCCTTCTTGTGAACGCGTCCTTTCCGCTGGTTTTCTAACTTACCATGCACCAACTGGCCCAATAAGCTAGACTTCTTCAACACCAACAGGAGGATGGTTACCAGTTATTGCGGCTCTCGTAGCATGGTCGGGTCGAAGAGGGGATGAGGGAGGACGGAGGCGAGGTTACGGTAAAGACAAGAAGAAGACCTTTATACAAGTGAATTTACATATATACAAAACAGCAACGGAGAGAACGTCTCAGTAAGAGAGTCTCAAGGAGCAAAGCTACATGACGATGAGCTCAGATGGTCAGGAGCTACTCGGCCGTCCAAGGCGCCGAGTTTTATATCCTTTCATTTCCCTGGGCTCCCTAGATGGGGGCCGGGCTTGTCGGGAAAGGAGGGTCCTGAAAGTTCACTGTGGCACCCACACACACACACTCTCAATAGGGAACACGTCCCCGTCACGTGTTGGGAGAGAAGGATGCCCTCTGCGTAGCGCAGATTCTGGAAGGCTCTCGAACAGCGTTCCTGCGCCTTTCATGTGGTCGCACGTGCTCGGGGTAGGGGAAACGGTCGTCGACCACTTCTCCCTGGAAGACGGTTGCTGCTGTCAACTTGATGTGCCCCTTGGAATGTCTAGTACTGCCGAACGTGGCAGCTAACTTCCTTCTGTACTGCAGAGCTGGCTGGCCAGATGCGGGGTGGATGACTGACGCCGCTTCCGTGGCTACTTCAGGCGATGACCCCGCGTGCCTTTCGTGACTCATCGGCATTTCGCTGCAGCCGCGCCGATTTTCCTCTCGCGACGAAGGCGAAACGTAACACGGGGAAGTAGGAGGGAAGCGGGGGAGCATAGGAAAGCTTAACCGGGTGGTTACCGTGAAACGGGAGCTTAAGGCGCAAGCGGAGGCTGGTTGCCACGGTAACCACCTGGAGGGTATGGTTACCCGGGAAGGAGGAGGGTTACCTTGGAAGTGGGAGAGTATGGCAAGGACTAGAAATTCGTAGCCGGAGGTTAGTTAGTGTGGAAGGAGGAGGGAGAGTATGGCTTGAGTGTACGAATGTAGCACAGCCCATCTGCAGCAGCAGCTGCGAAAAGCGGTGCCCGAGGAGAGGGTGATCGGTGTCGCCGTGAGCCTAGAGCGACGGACTGGAGAGGACAGCTGGCCGAAAAACGAGTATAGCTGCAAAACTTAAAAAGGTCCAGGGGACACTTAAGCTGCGTTTTAAGGGTATGACGTAATGGGCTGATTCTCATATATGCAGAATTGATCATTCTCGACTTCACATTTATAGATCCCTGGGAGCCCTCGTACCACTGTTGACGCAGTGGTGCAGCGAGTGGTGCAGCGGCTAAGCGGTAAGCCACTGCCCTGCGATCGCAGGTGCTGCCACCTGGTGGGGGCAAGTTACACCCACGTTGCTCTTCCCGAGCGGCCAATCATTCATTTAACTGCCACCTGACACGGTTAGCAGTTTGCTCACTATCCGGTGGGCAGGTTTTGATGACGCCGCATGACGTAAGTGGCCTAAGTGGCCCATCTGCCTCTTAGGTTGGCCCTCAGGGTATTTTTTTCGTGGATTTTTCTTTCGTGGTCAACGACGCCGACAGCGACGCCGGAGTTTCTGCGACACGAGCTCATTAACGCAACCGCGGTAAAAGAACACTCTAGAACTGTACAGATCTGAAAGCCCTCTCAAATGTCCTACCTCTATACATATCGCAAAATATATATACCTTAGCAGCCGGCGCAGAATCTCGCGTTACGCAGTGATATAGCCCTTTCAATTTCTTCATTTAGCCTCTGTCTATAAATGCAGCCCCCTTCGGCCAGTATCCATCCCGCCGTAGGTCTGAGTAGCTGAGTGCCAAAGGCATGCTTGGCCACTGGGATAGGTTCCAAAGATTATATAAATGAGCAGTGACTACCAAGTTATTTGCTTCTTTGATGGGAACGTCGGTGACATTAAGCGGGGGGGGGCAACGAAAAGAGTGACATATATAAATATAATATATTTACAACGTACTTTCCTATGTTGCCGCAACGGCGATATATATCCAATACTTTGCTCGCGGGCAACGCAACCACAATACACTGGGAGCGATGGCTTGAAAGGTGTGAAGCGTACACTAAACGCGTATACATTTATTTATTCATACATACTGCAGCCCTATTGGGCGGTGGCAGGGGTGAGTGTAAACAAAAGAATGTAGAGAAACATGGAGCACAACAATGGCAAACATCTGAAACAATGTGAGTGAAATGCAAGAAGACGCCAAACTATTCAATACCCGCTAAAAACAGCTCTAAACATACTCCAGGCGGGCGCATATTTTTTTCTGACTGTGCCCATAGTGTGAGACTTCACGATGTATAAAATGCTCTATTGATAGAAATTCTATCCGGATATGTATGACTGCCTAAACTCAAGTTAATTTCTTTCTAAATTTTCGTTCGCAGGAGGATTCTACTGCCATCCCTTCGACGATCCGGTCGTTTGGTAAGCTGTTCTTACCAAAGCATTATTGCGATTCATGTGCGGTCATATGCGTGTTTTCTTTCTAGTCTGTATTTCATTTAAAAATTCCTGAAAGACAATGTGGTCCTTGCCGTACGGCATGGTAGCATGTAAATAAATTGCAAGTAGTTAACTATTATAAGCAAATCTTCTTAATTTTTTGGTTAGAAGACAATGGACGCCTTTGCCATCGTAGTTTGGGTTCGCCTTAATTTCTAAGTCGCCAATGTGGGTCGAACAAAGATTTATGCGCGGAAAGCTATCTGATAACGATGCATATCCTCCTATCACCCGGAGTGGCCAGTTGTGCCTCCAAAATTGATGAAGATTGTTAGTGTTATTTATGTTGCGACTCGTGATTAAATTATTTTTCGCTGCTTTCAAACCTTTTCAAACGTTTGTCTATGTGGGAAAAGTCCTATACACACAACACTCATTCCATTCAAAGGTTCGGTTACTAGCGCTGTGCGTTCAGATGTATTTCTATGCGCTGGTTGCACAACTATTTCCTGTTGGCTAAGTACCGGGCAGGGGTTATCTAATTACTGTCTTCTTCCAGCCAAAATTGAGCTCTCCGAACTGCACGCCGGAAATTGCGGTACATCAGCCCCGATTCCGCGCAGGTCCGGCCATGCGTCCATGATGGAGGAAGTGGCCGAGGACCTGCGCGAAGAAGGTCTCGGTGCTCCCAGCGCAGTGGTGACGTGCGTCGGCGGAGGGGGCCTCCTGTGTGGCATCGTGGAGGGCATGCATCGCGTCGGTTGGCGACACGTGCCGGTGCTCGCTATGGAGACTTTCGGCGCGGCCAGTTTCAGAGCGGCCTGGCACTCCGGACGACCGGTGACCATCGATGACATCACCAGGTGTGCCTATACAGTTTCACAGTAGACGCCAGCGTAGAAGCGCTCAGAACTCCACTCACAGGCCCAGCGTACTCGTAACGTGTGCGGGATGCACTCGTAACGTAAAGGGATGCGGAGAACAGCCTAGCACTCTGGCTGTTGCCACTGCGGGATCTTGGGGGTGGTTCGGTCCAACTTAATCCGGAGCTCGGAATGCGATAACCAGCAGCAGTCCCAGTAATGCATGTCGGGGCGCTGGTCTCAGCTTTTAGTATACCATGGTGACCTCAACACCCAGTTGGCAGTAAGATATAGCTTACAAAGTGCGCCTTGGGTATCCATGCAGCTAGCGCGGGTTCCCGCGGGCACGTGCACTCGCTCACCCGACTCATACCTTTGGAAGCCTCTTCTGTAATACAATAAATGACTTCGAATAGAAGTGACTTCCATATTACACATCAAAACACCCGGTTTCGGTCGTTCATCGGGACACTGTCCGGCCATTCTTTGCAGCGAGACGAGAAAACTGAGGCGGTGTCTTGCTACCATTGGTGTTTTGCCTATGCACTTCCGGAGAAGAATTTTGGTGGTAGAAGCTTCTAACATCATCACTATTGTAAGGCAGGAATTCACAGGCCGGGCTTATTATGATCAACAGCCAGAGACGCGCCCCAAGCGAACAACCCAAGAGATGACGATAGGTATTCACGGGTGAAAAAGGACGAAGGCGCATACAGTGCTTACACTTTGAAGCGGCCAGGCAGGCCGCGATTAGTCTGATGCAGTGCGCTGAATAGAAGGCTTCAGGTGGGAAACATGGAGAATTTCAGTCCCGCGGTAACGGCGGTCTGCAGGAGGATCCACGGGAGTGACGCGGTAGTTCACTGGAGAGGTGTGGTTGAGCACCAAGTAGGGACCAATGAAACGGGGCTGAAAGTTGTCGCAGAGACCATGCGTCCGCAGAGGGGTTGAAAGCAAGATCTCGTCCCCACGGTGGAAAAAGGACAACGCGGTGCGTCCCGCCGTAGCGACTCTTGTGATCTTCCTGCCGGACATCAGTGTTGAGGCGAGCAAGGTGGCGGCATCGGGCCATTCGGGAGAGGAACTGGGCGGGAACAGACGAGGAGGAGCTAGTAGGCGTCGAGAAGGGTATTGGGAGGACGGCCGTAAACGAGGAAAAACGGGGAGCAACCAGTGGTTGGATGCAACGCGTAATTGTAGGCAAAAGTGACAAAAGGAATGACTGCGTCGCAATTTCAGTGGTCAGCTACATAACTGTCATGCCGGAAGGGTGCGATGAACCGCTCAGTCACACCACTGGTCTGGTGGTGGTAGCTGGAGATCATCATGTGAAGTGTAGAGAAAACTTGAGGAATTTCTGCAACAACTGTCGACTGGAACGTTCCGCCGCGGTCAATGAGAAGCACCCGAGGGGCCCCATGGCGCAGTACGGCGGATTGTAAGAGGAAGGTAGCAACGTCGGGCACCGAGCCATCAGACAAGGCTGAGTCTTTGAGTAGCATTGCAGATGGTCGATGGCAGTGGCTATCCAACCATTACCGCGCGTAGAGAGAGGAAGCGGGCCGTACAAGTCGTTGCCGGCGACGGCGGATGGTGTGGCTGGGCATAGTAGACGCTGCAAATGTCCGGCGTGAGGTGGAGTCTGCCTATTTCGACGCTGGCAGAGTGGGCAAGATGCGACGTATTTAGCGACGCTTGAGGAAAGGACAGGGCAGAAGAAATGTTTGAAGCTAGACAACCAGCATAAAGCGTGGTGGTCTGTGACCACCGTGAAGGGGCTGTCGTAAAGGTGGGAGTGGAATTTATGAACGGCGCTAACGACGGCAAGGCATTCTTGCTCAGTGATGGTGTATTTACGGTCCGCAGGTGTCACAGTGCGGCTGGCGAAGGCAATTACTTTCTCGTGAGAAGTGCTACCACGCTGCTCCCACCATTCTACACATTGACGCTGTCAGAGTGTAGAATGGTCGGAGCAGCATCGCCGAAGTGGCCAAGGATAGGGTCTGAGGTGAGAGCTCGCTTGAGGGTTTGAAGAGCACTTGCGCGTTGCTCAGACCAAACGAAGCACTGTGAGCGGTGAAAAGCTGATGCAGTGGCGCGGCAATGTACTTCAATTTTTTTATGAATGAAGGGAAAATGTTGTCACGTTGTAGTGACGGCAGTCCAGCGGTCAGAAAGACACCAAGACTTGGAAACTAAGCTCTTTATATGGGCTGACTTGCGCCCGCAAAGAACTGAATCACTCGGCGGCGGCGTAAGCAACAAACGCGCTCGTCAGTCGTCGAACTACGAATGCCCGCCGCTCGCGGCATCCCTCAATTTAAAGCCGGCAAGGAAACTAAGAGATAACAGGTCAAGATCATCTACAGGAAACTGGAAACACGTAGATGGAGCTTTTCATGGCTGTGATCAATCGAGATTAGACCGGTCGCTTCTCGCGTCACGAACAAAAATGATAACACCCCTTTCCTGCGGCCATGAGCGCGAACGAGCGGACACTACCATGATACGTGGCATTACCCCCCTCCCAAAGACGCATCGCCTCGATGCTTTAAAACGAAAATAAACACGGAGAATGTAATCTTCGAGTCTTTTAGCTTCATTATAGTGCTTAAAGCGTACTACATGTGCGACTTCCGGGCGTGTGCGTCGTCGCTGAGATGCTGTCGTGCCGTCGGGGATGACTTCATAGTCCAGGTCACCGATGCGGCGGAGAACCCTATACGGGCCGAAGTAGCGTCGCAGCAACTTTTCACTCGATCCACGGCGGCGAATTGGTGTCCATATCCAAACACAATTACCTGGCTTGTAATGCGCGTCTCGTCGACGCAGATTCTAGCGTCGGGCGTCGGTGTGCTGCTGGTCTTTAATGCGAAGCCGAGCAAGTCTTCGGGCTTCCTCGGCGCGATGAAGGTAGGCGGCGACGTCGAGGTTGTCTTCGTCTGAAACGTGCGGGAGCATTGCGTCGAGTGTTGTCGTGGGATTCCTGCCGTATACAAGCTCGAATGGGGTATACCTCGTTGTCTCCTGGACGGCAGTGTTATAGGCGAAGATCACGTAGGGCAGAATGGTGTCCCACGTCTTTTGCTCGGCGTCAATATACATGGAGAGCATGTCTGCGATGGTTTTGTTCAGACGCTCTGTGGGTCCCTTGGTTTGCGGATGATAGGCTGTTGTCCTCGGATGGCTTGTCTGACTGCAGTGTAAGATGGCTTGTGTCAGCTCCGCTGTGAACGCCGTTCCTCTGTCTGTGATGAGCTCTTTGGGGGCGCCGTGTTCGAGGAGAATTCGTTCGACGAAAAATTTTGTGACTTCTGTTGCGGTACCATTAGGCAATGCTTTTGCTTCGGCGTAGCGGGTCATGTAGTCGGTGGCCACGATGATCCACTTGTTACCTGTTGATGATGTCGGAAAGGGGCCGAGGAAGTCCGTCCCTATTTGCTGGAAGGGCTTAGTTGGAGGTGGTATGGGGTTCAAGAGTCCGGCTGGTCTAATCAGAGGCGTTTTGCGTCGCTGACACTCACGGCACGTTTTCACGTAATGGGAAACGTCGGCAGCTAGCCGCGGCCAATAGTACTTCTCCTGGATGCGGTGCAACGTGCGAGAAATGCCGAGATGCCCTGCAGTCGGCTCATCATGACATGCCTGCATAATTTCTTGCCTGAGATTTTTGAGCACGACAAGAAGATGAACTGTCCTGTTGGGCGCAAAGTTCTTCAGGAGGACATTATTTATAAAGATGAAGGACGACAGTTGGCGCTTGAACCCTCGGGGAGGCGATGCGGTCTTGCCTTTCAAATAATCGGCTAGGCTTTGCAAGCCAGGATCCGAGCGCTGCTGCTGCGCGAAACTGCTGGTTGTTGTTGTTGTTGTAGCCTTTGACAGAATGGCTGGTTGGTTGGTTGTTTGGCTAGTTAGTTAGTTATATGGGGTTTTATGGCGCATAAGCAACCATGGCTATCATGGTTGGTTGGCCTCAAGTAGAATTGTACATACCTACTACGTGGGAGTGGCCAAGACACAGGCGGTGAACTGTTGGAATGATTAGGAGTTTTAGAGGAAAAGGAGTATTAATAGGGTATAGGCTGACAGATTGGACGACGCAACGAAAGGGGTCCTGTTAGCTGGGAGATCGAAGATGGGACGACGGGGGCTCGCGATAAGCAGACTGCGTCGGAATGCTTGCGGCCAGATTTGTAGACTACAGTTATGTCGAATTCTTGAGGACGCAGGCTCCAACGACCAAGTCGGCCGGAGGGATCTTTCAAATTGGCCAGCCAGCACAGAGCATGGTGATCGCTCACAACCTTGAATGGTCGTCCGTATAGGTAGGGGCGAAATTTGGACGTGGCCCAAATAATGGCGAGACATTCTTTCTCGGTCATCGAATAGTTGGCTTCGGCTCTCGACAGTGAACGGCTAGCGTACGGCTAGCGTACGTGATAACTTTCTCCTCTCTGCCATTTTTCTGAACGAGGACCGCTCCTAAGCCCACACTGCTTGCATCGGTATGAACTTCGGTTTCGGCGTTTTCATCAAAGTGTCCGAGCACAGGAGGGGACTGTAAGCGGCGCTTCAGCTTGTTGAAAGCTTCCACTTGCGGCGTTTCCCATTTAAAAGGCACGTCAGCATTGGTAAGTTGGGTCAAAGGTTCAGCGATGCTCGAAAAGTTCTTGACGAATCGCCGGTGAAAAGCGCACAATCCAAGGAATCTTCGTATAGCTTTCTTGTCGTTAGGCTGTCGAAACTCTGCTTCTCGCAGCCGTCTACTGTGGGTCTGGGCAAACTCCATCCTTGCCTACGACGTCACCAAGGAACAGCAGCTCCTCGTAGGCGAAGTGGCACTTCTCGGGTCTCAGTGTTAGTCCTGAAGACTTGATTGTTTCCAGCACTATCCGAAGCCTTCTTAGATGGTCTTCAAAGCTTGAGAAGACAACAACGTCATCCAAGCAGACTAGACAAATTTGCCACTTCAAGCCTGCGAGCACCGTATCCATTCCTCGCTGGAACGTCGCTGGAGCAGAGCAGAGGCCGAATGGTATCACCTTGAACTCGAAGAGTCCGTCTGGCGTGATGAGCGCAGTCTTCTCGCGATCTCTTTCGTCGACTTCAATTTGCCAGTAGACGCTCTTCAGGTCCATCGATGAGAAGTACTTAGCGTTGCATAGCCGATCCAATGTGTCGTCGATACGGGGGAGGGGGTAGACATCCTTCTTCGTAATGCTGTACAGGCGGCGGTAATCGACGCAAAAGCGAAGGGTGCCGTCTTTCTTTCTCACTAAGACGACTGGTGCTGCCCAACGGCTCCTTGATGGCTGGATGACGTCCTCACGAAGTATTTCGTCAACTTGCTTGCGGATAGCTTGGCGTTCTAGCGGCGATACGCGGTAGGGGCTCTGTCGCAGTGGTCGGGCGTGTTCGTCTGTGACAATGCGGTGCTTGGCAAGCCCGGTTCGTCACACATTCGATGCTGATGAGAAGCAGTCGCTGTACCTTTGTAGAAGACTGCGTGTTTGGTCTTGTCTGCTCCGGGTTAATGCTGGGTTGATATCAAACGTGGGTTGATGGCCTTGGTCAGATGGTTCTACGGGTTGGTCGGGTAGGGAAAATATGTCTCTGATGTCTGCCAGCTCGTCGAGAAAAGCAATCGTCGTACCTTTGTTTAGATGACGGTATACTTGGGTGAAGTTCGTTAGCAGCACTTGGGCTTGGCCATTCCGGATTTGGGCGACTCCCCTTGCGACGCCCAGTCCTCGATCCAGGAGTAACTGGCTGTTGTCTTCGACGACGCGTTCGGAAGTTTCGATGTCTTTCATTTTTTCATTTTTCATTTATTGGTTTTGTTTGGCCAGTACAGAGACTGCAAACAAGGGAGAGCAAGCTAAAGGCGCCTAGTAGCGCCTGACTGAGGCCTGCCCTCCCCATGTCTTCAGTACCTATAAGGGCGACGACACTTGATTGGGGCGGCACGCTCAATGCTTCGTCGAGGACGTTTAAGGCAACGTGATGAGTCACTGTCGGCGCTGCAGATATGGCTTTGTCCGTTCCCACTTCGAGTTCTCACACAGTTCCCACTTCGAGTTATTGATGAATTCGCTCTCGTCCTACCATAAGCTTGCCGTCCTGATTAGCTCAATTGGTAGAGCGACTGCTCCGGTGTAGCGGTGGTCCTGGGTTCGAACCCCGGACCAGGACGAATTTTTCTTTAACTACGAAGTTTCTGAGAAAGCTGTACAGCTTTCCTTTGTAGCCGTATGGCTGCGCTTGGGTGGATGCCAATGAGTAATTACTCTCTTATTACAAATCTACTCCACCTTGGGGGATTCCCCTAAACATTTGACCAACACAGTTCCCACTTCGAGTTTGATCAATTCGCTCTCGTCCTACCATATGCTTGCCGTCCTGGTTAGCTCAATTGGTAGAGCGACTGCTCCGGTGTAGCGGTGGTCCTGGGTTCGAACCCCGGACCAGGACGAATTTTTCTTTAACTACGAAGTTTCTGAGAAAGCTCTACAGCTTTCCTTTGTAGCCGTTTGGCTGCGCTCGGGTGGATGCCAATGAGTAATTACTCCCTCATTACAAAGCTTGATCAAGTTAGATCGAAGGTGGATGATCGCCCGATGTTCATTCAGGAAGTCCATTCCCGAAATCAAATCTCGCGAGCATTTCTGTAGGATCAGGAAGGTTGTAGCATAGGTTCGCCCGTTCACTAACTCTCGCGGTGCAGCGTCCTGACGGCGTAATAAGGTTTCCACCTGCGGTGCGGATCAGCGGGCCATCCCAAGTTGTCACTTTCCTGAGTCGGACAGCGAGTGGCCCGCTCATGACGGAGTAGTCAGCTCCTGTGTCGACCAAGGCAGTAACCGCGTCACCGTCGACCGTTACTTCAAGGTCACTTGTTCGCGTTTTCGTATTACACGTTGTCTTCGGTGTACGATCTCGGCTTCGTCGAGTAGTGAGGCTGCGGTGGGCGTACTCCGACGTTTCTTCTCTGGGCGGTGGTAAAGGTTTGAAGTCTGGTCGCGTCGTCGTCGGTGTTGTCGTCTTAGTTGAGGCATGGTCTTGTGTTTTCATCGATGGAGGATCTTTTTTCTGTTCTTTTGCTCAGAAGCAACCTTACCTCCAGAGGCTGCTTTATTCAGTTTAACCTTCGGAGGCTGGGGGAGCGTCCTCGCACGGCGTAGCCTCGGCTAGGAGATACAAAGCGCGGTGACGATGGCGACGGGGAACGTGATAGGCGGCTCGGCGATGAGTACTCTTCCCGACGCAAAAACTCCTCGATTTCGGCTGGTCGCTGGCCGGGTCGTGGTAGTGGGGCGTCGTAAGAAAGCCCTCGGATGCCCATTCTCGTGTATGGGCAGTACCGGAGAATATGACCGGCTTCGCCACAGTGGAAGCATAGTGGGCGGCGCTGGTCGGGAGTTCTCCACTTGTTGCATATCCTCGGCTGTGTATGACGCTCGGAGTATGGGCGGGTTGGGGCGAGAGGGCGGTGGTCCAACGCAGCTGGCTGAGGGCGATAGGGGCTTGGGTCCCGTCGTCGAGGTGCAGGACGGCGCGCTGCTGCGGCGTAAGACATGGCTGGGGGCTGCAGAGGCTGCGTGGATGCCGGCGTCACACCCAAGGCCTGTTGAACCTCGTCCCGGATTACGTCAGTGAGTGATGTAAGCTGCGCCTGCGTTCCCGTTGGCAGCAATCGTCGCAGCTCTTCTCGCACAACTTGACGGATAACCTCCCGCAGGCTATCGTTGTTAACTGTGTCCAGGCAGTTTGCTGAGAAAACGCGCTGCTGGCGGTCGTACTCGCGGGCTCGGGCATCAAGAGTTTTTCATAGTGGCTGCCTCTTCTACGAATTCCGCGACGGTTTTCGGTGGGTTCCGTACGAGGTCGGCAAAGAGTTGCTCTTTAATCCTCGCATAAGCAGCTTTACCTTTTCTTCTTCCTTCATCTTCGCGTCGGCACGCCGGAAGAGACGCTTCATTTCCTCAGTGTACTCTGCAAATGTCTCGTTTGGTTGTTGTATGCGAGACTGTAGCAGCTGCTGTGCTCTCTTCTTTCGCACGACATTTGTGAAGGTATTTAGAAGCTGCTCCTTGAAGGTTTCCCAGTTCGTGCGGCTAGCTTCTTCATTCTCAAACCAGATTCTTCCTGGTCCCTCCAAGGCGAAGAAGGCGTACCTAAGTTTCGTGGCATCATCCCAGTTGTTGAAGACAGCCACACGGTCGAACTGTTCCAGCTATTCTTCGTGGTCGGCGCCAGGCGAAGCGTCGAAGGTTCATGGTACCCGGGGCTGCTGAAGAATGATTGGAGTCATCGTCTGGGGCAAGCTCATGGTGGAAGTTGCTACTGGCTTTCGCTTCAGGGTAGGGTCCGCCAGAATCCCGAACTCAGGTGCGTCCCCTAGCAGACGTCGGCTTGCGCGGTGGACTAGACTCAGGTCCTGCAGTGAATGACTCAGAGCGCTGGCGTCACGAGTTGTAGGGGGTGTCCGGAACATGAAAGGCTGCCCAGCACCTCCACCAGATGTCACGTTGTAGTGACGGCAGTCCAGCGGTCAGAAAGGCACCAACTAGACTTGGAAACTAAGCTCGTTATTTGGGCTGACTTGCGCCCGCAAAGAACCGATTCACTCGGCGGCGGCGTAAGCAACAAACGTGCTCGTCAGTCGTCGAACTATGAGTGCCCGCCGCTCGCGGCATCGCTCAATTTAAAGCCGGCAAGGAAACTTCGATATAACAGGTCAAGATAATCTACAGTAATCTGGAAACGCGTAGATGCAGCTCTCCATGGCTGTGATCAGTTGAGATTAGACCGGTCGCTTCTCGCGTCACGAACAAAAATGATAACACCCCTTTCCTGCGGCCTTGCGCTTACGAACGGACACTACAATGATACGTGGCATTATATTCCAATTTCTGCATTATTTCTTACTTTGGAGACAGAAATTCATTCCGAAGCGAGAGAAAAAGGCCACCCATCGAAAGCACGTACAGGTGCCGTCAGAAGTAAATGGAAGGCAATATTCACGAAAAAATTTAATCATTGGCCCCCCAATTCATGCATCCTTGAATACATATAGACAGCCTAATTGTGATTTTGCGAATTTCACTGGGCACGAACAAGCATGGACAATTATGACTGAGATGTAAATAAATTAATTTTTTTTTGACAAAGCCGCCTTCCGTTTACTAATGGAGTGCATATTGCAACCGCGCAAAACCACCAAAACCACCTTCACTTGTTCCATTTACTTTTGACAGCGAGTGTACACCTTTCCAGTTCCCAGTAACATCACGCGAGCATCAGCTCTTCAGGGGCTTTAAACTCTTCGCTTCACCGGCGCCGTATGGTGGAGCGAATCGGCAAATTACGCTACAATTGCCGCGTGCGCACGAAGCACATGTCGGGGCGACCGCCGTCTTCCAGACTGTTGGTCCTAACGCTGCGCGCAGCCTCCGGTTCTTTCCTCCGCTTATTGCATTTCTCTGCATACCTTCTGCCCATAGTCCGGACAGGGCAAGTGAAACCGGATTATACTACTAGCAAGCTTTGGATTGGAATCTCGCAATCTGCTCTTCGCCTTTTGTTGTTGCTTCGGATGTGTTTCGCCACTATTAGGCGCTCAAGAAAACAAAAAAAGAAACGAAGAGCAGTGCGAGACTAATATAGTATTCATAGTTGGGCTATCGAACCCTGAGTGTCCTCGGATGTCGTTTGCTGTGTCGTCAGTAAGACCTCCTTCGGCGAAAAAGCCGTGGTCTGTGGGCGTGTGCGTGCGTGTGTCACGGCCACTCCTTTAGCATGTACAGCCTTTGTCAGAAGTTTAGAGCCCAGGGGGTTTGCTTTTGGGCCACACTGCTTTGCTCGTAATGCGCGCTCAGCATCCCAAATCTCCTGAAGGTAAGAAGATTTTTCGTCCTGCTCCTTCCGATGCATAGGACATCCATGAGTGCTACAGGAACGCCATAATAGTGCTTTGAAGCAAACCCCCTGGGCTCTAAACTTTTGACAAAGGCTGTACGTTGCTTTTCTCCTGTGCGCAGCGTTGCCATTACTCTGGGAGCGAAGAAAGTGTGCCAGCGAGTCGTCGACTACATCCGAGAGCACCCGCTCATCTCCGAGCTCGTGACTGACAGGGTGGCTGTGCAGGCCTGCTTCCAGTTCGCCGGTGAGTGCGCCATTCTATTAACAGGTGGAAGGGGAGATAGGACGGTGCCTTGAATAAGCCCAGTGCAAAATTCACAGTGCGAAATTCGACGTTTTCTAACAGAGAGGAAAAGCTCGCAGCAATAGCACTCTGTTCGTCACGGCTAACAGATGACTGTTGTTGGTTTCACATTCAGTCGTTTATCATTCGTTCCAACACTGAGGTAGCATACTGAGTGGTTTGTAATGCAGAGATTGAACCTTGGCCTCCATCTCACATTTTCCACGATCGTGTAGGGATTCTGGGCTCCCCGTTGGGTCAGAAAGTCACATAACGTAGCGAAGCATGCTGGGAATTATGAGCGTTTCATTTGAAACAAGTACGCTCTGCAACTAATGCTTTCAAGAATCACACCTGTTACAAACCTTAGGAGCTCACTTCATTTAACTTATTATACACCTCAGGGCGAGAGGCATTACAGAGGGGAAGTGGTAAAAAGAATAACAAAGAGAACGCATAAGTATATAATTAATAAAATACGCACCTGAGAATACAATGTTAGCTATTGTAATGCTCTCGCGAATTGGTAACGCGTCCCTGACTGCCGAGTGAGTGAGTGAAAACTTTATTGTATCTTTCAAGGGATTCGCGGTTGTGAAGTCTCCGTCGTCTTCTCTGGCGCTGGCGACTTGAGGCTTCTCGTCAGCAAGGGTGGGCCCCTATTCCAAGGCTCCACTGAGTCGTGCTGCATCAGTCGCGTGCTGCACTAAGGCCCTTTGGGTCGAAGCGGTTCGCTGTCGCGTGCAAGTTCGAACAAGACGACAAACAGACCAAACAAAACAAAACGAAGCCGTATTAATAATTTAAAGAAAAAATTACCGACGATTACGTTACTTCCTAATGCGAAATTTGAGCGCAGCAAATAAGCTGTTTCACCTTTTCGATAGATTGAGGCAAAGAAATCGAGCAACACATGTATGCGCTATCACAGAGTTTTTTTTTTATTTTTCACACGTATTCCTTTAACAAAGATTCCACTAACAGTTCTTGACAGTCATGAAGGAAGCTTTGTGGTCGGAGAAATAGACTCATATATGTTCGACTTGGTACACCAATGCTTGATTCTCAAAGACGAGATCTATACAAGTGCCTCGCGAGGTTGTCACAGCCGTGGGACGCGTTACGAGCGAGAGGAACGGGATGTTCTCCCGCATAAGTGTTAGGAAATTGCTGTTTGTCTTTATGTCAACATTAAAGTCCCCCACTACTAACATCGGTGTGGATCGATGGACGGTTAATGCGAGTTGCAGGAAGTGCACGACGTCTTTCGTGAGTGCGGTAGGGGCGAAGTAGGCAGCTACTACCAGCAAGCCGTTGGGCAACTTTGCGGCGCACAGTTCGCCAACTTCATGTGACGTGCCAAACATTTCGACTGGTATTGCAGAGAGACCTGTGCGCAAGTAGATAGCGACTCCCGCCGCTCTGTTGTGATCTCTGCGAGCACCACAGCAGTATAGGAAATCTATGATTTCGAGAGGCTCTTCGGGATCCATCCAGGTTTCAGCAAAGCAAAGTACAGAGGAATGGCGCAGAATGTGATCGTGGTGTACGTCCTTGGCATGTGCGGCAAGGGAGCGTACGTTAAGAATGTGGTTGTGAATGATGAATCAAGTGCTGCCAGCGAATGACGCGTCCATTGGCTGTCTGCGTGTGTTACTGATGTGTCGTTAACATGTTAAGCTTCGCCTGTAAGAGTGGAACACGACAGCGTCTTGCAACGCTGCCAGGGAGTCCACAGAACGCCATCGCCAATTCGGCTGTACGCCTTGCTGGACGGTAAATTTATTTTTTGAGGAAAGGAAATGTATCTCTCTCGCATATCTGGGTGGACACCTGCACCTCGCCGTAAGGGAAAGGGGGAAGATGGGAGTGAACGAAGACGCCGTATTAGCTAGACGCGCCTTTGTTCATTCCAAACCATTCAGCTGGCATTACGGAGTGGCTAGCGTGCTCGTATCGCACTCCGGAGACCCTGGTTCGATTCCCCAACTCGACCAATTTCGTTCTCGGTTTTATTGATTTATGCGGTCTAACTAGAAAGGTTAATTAGGCTATTTCATATTTATATTATTGTATTTCTATCCATCGTGTTCTGTCATTAACCTGTCAATTGTTGGAACTGTCTAGGATGTTCGACACAACGTATATGAAACGAGCAACGTCTTACTGAGTGGGGAAGTGCGTGGTGGTGGAGGGAACGCGGCTTCGTACTTATCTGTTTTTTTTCAGCAGCGTCTCCTTCCGCGGACGCTGTTCTCGCTGCGGCACGCGTCTTTCTTTTCTTTTCTTCTGACCTCTTCATTCTCCTCTATATTAATTAGGCTAATTGATTAATTAAGCAATTAACCAAACTCAGTCCAACTTAGTTGCAGCATCACTATACGATCCCTTTGACTGGTTGCATGGTTACTAGCCAAAGTACAATTGGCCCCATTTGAAATTCGCGCACTGTGACGTCACGACCATTTCGACCAATTGAAAAGCGTGACATTGGGGGCGGAGCTGGTTACGAGACCTCTTCATTCTCCTCTATATTAATTAGGCTAATTGATTAATCAAGCAATTAACTAAACTCAGTCCAACTTAGTTGCAGCATCACTATACGATCCCTTTGATTGGTTGCATGGTTACTAGCCAAAGTACAATTGGCCCCATTTGAAATTCGCGCACTGTGACGTCACGACCATATCGACCAATTGAAAAGCGTGACATTGGGGGCGGAGCTGGTTACGAGGCCGACGCCGACGCCGACGACGACGCGAAACCCAGGAATGGACGCCAAAGAGCTGCGCTCTAAAAGAGCCAATAAGAAACGAAAACACCAAGAAAAATACACACTCAACACACTAACAACACTACAAATTAAAGGACAAAAATTATTGTGGGACCATAGAAAGAACGAAAAATAAAGTATCCCTGCCCCTGCCACTAAGTATAACGGGCTTAGATTAAAGGACAGAGTTCACCAGATATGGAGCGTCCCACCAGATATGGAGATGTGGAGCGTGAGAGCATGGAGGTGAAGCGGGGATGCCTTGCTGGCAGCAAGGACGCGGGTTGATGAACTGCGACGCGTCGCTGGCGTTGCGTCGAAGGAAGCGGCAGAAGAGAGCCAGATGGTAAGGAGCGGAGAAGAACACAGAAAGACGCCGATGGACTCCAGTCAGCCGCCCCAAGACTTGGCAGCAGCAGCAGCAGCAGCAGCAGGAAACGCGTAGTGAAGACCCGTCGACGGCGTTCCGAAACGCCGTGGGCTCATGTAGGCTATCCAAGGAAGCCTCTCGGCAGCACAGACCTTCAATCCATCGCCTGCCACCTCCAAACTTGAAAGGGACGCTGTAGGCTTGTGTCGGTCATCCAAGGGAAGTCTCCGGCAGCACGGACCCAACGTCCGACGGCTGCCACCTCCACGCTTGAATGACCAGACTTGAGCTGCGCTGTCTTTTCACACCTCGGTTTCCTGACACGTCAGTTATCCGCTCATCGTGCTCGCCGCGCTCATCGTTGACGTCACCTGGCACAGACCATTCGCACGTGCACACGCGCAATGCTGGGCTGGCACGCGCGGCGCTCCGCTGTGCAACGCACAGCGTTCAAAAATCCCCCGTGTATTTCGTGTGCACATCAGAAACGCGAATCTGCTCATTTCTGTTAATGCATATATCTGCAGGAAGGTGATTCCAGTCACGTGAGGTGCGCAGCAAAAATGACTGGTAGAAGCATTTAGTATCGCATAAATCGAAGCCGACTTGGTGACGACGGTAAGTGCTAGAAGCAGTAGTATCCCTTCTTGAAGATAGCACTGCGGATGTTGCTATTTTTACCGAATCTTGGCTGACTTCAGATATCGAGGACACAGAGCTTCTTTCCGAAACGAAATCTTTTATTGCTTACAGGCGCGACAGAGCGGGAAGAAGGGGTGGTGGTGTCCTTGTTCTCACGAAAATTGAATTGCATACATCTCCCGTCCCTGTTAGTTCCTCCCACGAGATACTTTGCGTTAAACTATCCCTACCTACCTGTACAAATATTATTGTTGCATGTTATCGGCCTCCTAATTGCGACTCCTCCTTTCTTACCGACCTTCACTCCGTCCTACTCGATCTGCACTCCCGCTTTGTTCATGCCAACTTCCTACTTTGTGGAGACTTTAACTTTCCCGATATTGACTGGGAAACCTTGTCAGCACCCTCCGGTCCGTCGAACAATTTTATTGACTTAGTGCTCACGTTTAACTTTACCCAGACAGTTAAAGTGCCTACTCGTGGTGACAACATTCTCGATCTTGTTCTCGCTTCTAAACCTGAGTTAATTGAGTCATTAACAAGCATCACCGATCTAAGCGATCACGAGGTGCTTGTATTCAATTTTGCCGTTCTCATCCACACCAAGCAACGCTCCTTAAAGTACATTCGCGACTACAGTAAAGCAGATTTTCGCGCTATTAACTTCGAGTTAGAAAATTTTTTCCACCTTATTCACCAAGCCGCACCCTCTAGATCAGTAGAACAAAACTGGTTGCTCTACAAGAACAAAATCTTATCCCTTGTCGAAACACATGTCCCTCTTATCTGCATACGTGGTGATTGTAACAAGCCCTGGTATAGCAATGCCTTACGACAGTTAGCAAACAAAAAGAAGCGCCTCTATCGTGCGGCCAAGCATACGAATTCAGTTGAAAAATGGGAAATGTACGGCAGGTGCCTACATGAATACATTACCTTACTACGGCGTTCTAAAAAGAAATTTTTTCACGAACATAATGTGCGTCAACCGAAAAAATTCTGGAATCTGGTCACTCCTTGCAAAAACCGTACTCAAAACATTTCGTTGATTAACCAAGACGGCTTACATGTCCCTGAGAATGAGCGCGCAGATGTCATGAATTCATATTTTTCCTCCGTATTCACGCATGAACCTGCTCTCCATATTCCCTCAATATCTGCCACTAGTTTTTCCCAAATGCCACCAGCTTTCATAGCCCATGAGGGCATCACTAAACTCATCGACAACCTTAAAGTGTCAAGCGCCCCTGGGCCAGACAACATAACTGCAAAAATATTAAAGGGAACTGTGAGCATTTCTAGCCGTATTTTGCAAATTATTTTTCAGCAGTCGGTTTCAAATGGTGAACTACCAAATGACTGGAAAACTAGTAAAGTAACTCCAGTATTTAAGGCTGGCAACCGATCCGACCCTTCTAATTACCGCCCAAATTTATTAACATCCATTCCATGCAAGCTACTGGAGCTCATGTTATATTCGCAGATCGCATCACACCTCGACAATAACGCTTTCTTTTATGAAAGACAGCACGGTTTTAGGTCAGGCCATTCTTGCGAGTCCCAGCTCTTCGAATTCACTACAGACCTTCACTTAAACTTAGATTCTTCTTTTCAAACCGACGTCATTTACCTGGATTTCTCCAAAGCCTTCGATCGCGTTCCACACCGGCGTTTAATGACAAAACTCTCCTGCCTCCACATCGACCCTTTAATCCTGTCATGGATCGACTGCTTTCTCCGCGACCGCTCACAATATACAGTAATAGGCAACCATAGATCGTCAAATACCACAGTCCTCTCTGGTGTCCCTCCGGGATCGGTGCTAGGACCACTCCTTTTTCTCATATTTATAAATGATCTTCCCAGTGCCGTATCATCTCGTATCCGTCTCTTCGCAGACGATTGTGTACTCTACCGCCGCATATCTACTCCCGATGATCAGACTCTGCTTCAACGCGACTTAAACCTCACAGAAACCTGGTGTACATCATGGCTCATGCAACTGAACATTTCGAAATGCAAGTTCATGCATGTATCGAGAAAGCTAAATAACCTCAGCTATCAGTATTCATTAAGTTCCACACCACTCTCCGAAACAGAATAATACAGGTATCTTGGAATCATCATAAACAACAAACTAACCTGGTCTGAGCACATTGCAAAAATTTGTACAGACGCTTCCAAAATGCTTGGGTTTATCAGACGATCCCTTGCTTTTTCACCCCATTCTGTCCGACAACTCGCCTACGTAACATTCATCCGTTCTAAACTCGAATATGCCTCGGCGATCTGGAATCCCCATCAAAAATATCTAATCGATCAGCTTGAAGCCATCCAAAATCGCGCGGCCCGCTTTATCACATCGCAGTACGGCAGACAACACAGTGTAACTCTTATCAAGGCATCCCTTGATCTGCAAACCCTGGCATTCCGGTGTAAAATTTCACAGCTCTGTTTATTTCACAAATTGTACTACACCTTCCCACAGCTAAGAAACTCTGTATTTCACCTGCCGCTTCGCACCTCACGACGACTTTTTAACTCTTTAAGTCTGCAGCGCATACACGGCTCCACAAACTCATTTAATAAATCTTTTTTACCTAGCTACATTACACTGTGGAATGAATTACCCGATTTCATAGTTAATGAAACAGAACCCATTAAATTCAGGCAGTTATTATCATCACATTTCAAGGGCTGAGTTATTTTGTCGTGTTTTTGAGTGTGTGCATGTGTTTTTTTGTTTTTTGTTCTTATCTCAAGTTGTTCTTGAGCTGCTGTGTCTTTCTCATGTTAATATTTTGATAATCTTAATGTTGACCATGTATCCTGTACTTTGTATTTCTTGTTGATTTTACTGACCACTGATTATGAAACGACCTTCACCCCCCCCCCCCTTATGTAATGCCCTAAGCCAAGGGCCCTTAAGGGTAAATAAATGATGAATGATGATGAATACATAAAATGGCTGAGGAATGAGACGCTCACGGATTGCTGAATGCTGGTAGAACTTGTCAAAATATTGCGATACGAGCCACACTTTTGCGAAGTGACAGTGATGGAAGTGAAAGATTTGATGTCACGGCAGATATGCTTGTTGTGCAGCTGTACTTTTTAAGCTTTATGGTTTAATGGGGTTTAACGTCCCAAAGCGACTCAAGCTGGCTCCGGAAATTTCGACCACCTGGGGTTCATCAACGTGCACTGATATCTAATTTGTAAGGATGAAATGCACGGAGTTATTTTTGGACCACCTCAAGAGAAATTATTAGGTTGGCTTCAGTAGTGTCCCATACTGGAGAAGCGTACTCCAGTTTCTAACATTTTTTTGTATAGAAATAGATTTAAGGAGAAAGGAATATTAAAACATTTCGACGTAAGTTGCATAGCATGCGTTTAGCTTTGTTATTTAAGTGCTCAATATGAAGAGACCAGTCTAGATTTGAGTAATATAAACGCCTATGTATCTAGAAGACACCATTCGAATTCACTACAGTACTTCACTTAAACTTAGATTCTTCTTTTCAAACTGACGTCATTTACCTGAATTTCTCCAAAGCCTTCGATCGCGTTCCACTTCGGCGTTCAATAGTAAAACTCTCCTGCCTCCACATAAAACCTTTAATCCTATCATGGATTGACTGCTTTCCCCGCGACCGCTCACAATATACAGTTATAGGCAACCCTATATCGTCAAATACTACAGCCATCTCTGGTGTCCCTAAGAGATCGCTGCTAGGACCACTCCTTTTTCTGATATTTATAAACGATCTTCCTAATGCCATATCATCATATCATCTGGTATCCGTCTCTTCGCAGAAGATTGTGTCCTTCACCGCCGCATATCTACTCCCGATGATCAGACTCTGTTTCAACGTAACTTAAACCTCATAGAAACTTGGTGTACATCACGGCTTGTGCAACTGAACATTTCCAAATGTCAGTTCATGCATGTATCGAGAAAGCGAAATAACTTCAGCTATCAGTATTCATTAAGTTCCACACCACTCTCCGAAACAGAATAATACAGGTATCTTGGAATCATCATAAACAACAAACTAACCTGGTCTGAGCACATAGCAAAACTTTGTAGAGATGCTTCCAAGATGCTTGGGTTTATCAGACGATCCCCTTGCTTTTTCACCCCTTTCTGTCCGACAACTCGCCTACGTAACATTCATGCGTTCCAAACTCTAATATGCCTCGGCGATCTGGAATTCCCTTCAAAAATATCTAATCGATCAGCTTGAAGCCATCCAAAATCGCGCGGCCCGTTTTATCACATCGCACTACGGCAGACAACACAGTGTAACTCTTATCAAGGCATCCCTTGATCTGCAATCCCTGGCACTTCGGCGTAAAATTTCAAAGCTTTGTCTATTTCACAAACTGTACTACACCTTCCCACGGCTAAGAAACTCTGCATTGCAACCGCCGCTTCGCACCTCACGTCGACTTTTTAACTCTTTAAGTTTGCAGCGTATACACGGCTCCACATAATAAATCTTTTTTACCTAGCTCCATTACACTGTGGAATGACCTACCCGATTTCATAGTTATAGAAATAGAACCCAATAAATTCAGGCAGTTATTAGCAGCACACTTCAAGGGCTGAGTTATTTTGTCGTGTTTTTGAGTGTGCATGAGTGTTTTTTTTTTCTTATTTCTCTCGAAGTTGTTCTTGAGCCGCTGTCTTTCTTATGTTAATACTTTTCATAATGTTGATAATGTTAATGTTGACCATGAACCCTGTACTTTGTATTTCTTGTTGTTGTTACCGACCACTGTATTATGAAACAACTGCTCCCCCTGCCCCTTATGTAATGCCCTAAGCCAAGGGTAAATAAATGATGATGATGAAAGAAATATGATCATGTAGCACGTACAGTGGTGGGGTAGAATTTTTTCTATAAACATGCATGATTTTGCATTTGTTAAAATTTAGTTCCACGCTGTGATAGCGTCAAGTGCATGACGCGTCACTTTGTCATCACGCGCACTGATAGCAGCAGTGGATAAGCAACCGCTCCTTATAAAAGAAGCGTCAGGCGAATAAACGCTCATTCCTTGTCCTGCGCCGGTTTTCAGGTGTTTCTTTGGTGCGGCCTGCTCGGCAGCCGCAAGCTACGACATTTCACATGCACCATTCATTGCACCAGTTCGCGATTAGAGTAAGGTCAGACTGAAGTAAAGAATGGTCGTTAGCACCAGCTATTTCTCTGATAATGACGCAATCATCTGCGAATAGGAGATAATGAGAGTTTACAAGAGAATGGACATCATTAGTATGGATTAAAGCAATAGGGGCCCAAAGACAGAGGAGGCTTGTGCAACGCCAGGATGCACTTTTCTAAGCCTGGGGTTAAAACTATTAGTTTTGTAATGTGGAAACTCGCACAGTTAGCGTGGACGGCCACAGTCCTTGTCCCAGCGGTGCTGCTCAGCAGGCCAGCGTTCGCAAGCGCAAAGCCCGAACTTCGTCGGCTTCGCCTATCTTCTTCTTCCTCACCTTCGTCGGCGCTAGCTGCTGGGGCATCAAACTCCAACTCTCTTTCTTACAGTTTAAACAAGCTATGAGTGATTAAGAGGAAAACTTTCAGTTCATTTCAGGTAGTTGCGGACGATATTAAGCAGGTTTAGCTTAAGCAGTAACAGTTTATGACACATCTTATCGGATGTTTTTGAAAAGTCAAAGATTATACAGCCATTGAGTGATTACTGGTCTAGAATTCAGGGTAAAGCATGTAATAATAATAAATAATAATGAATAAGATTTTTATTCATATAACGTACAGTTTTTATCTAGCTCACATAAGCGTGGGGTCGCGTATGTGCGAAGCTGGGCAGTCCAGCGGCGTTGCAAAACAACTTTATGAAAAGGCCACCGTGAGAACGTAGCGCGTCCATGCAATGCGCACGCGTGTATGGAGCACATTTACCAAGGAAAATGTTTATCAAAGAGGAAAAAAGAAAAAGAAAAGAATCTAAAAAGAAAGCAAGCCACTTCAATTTGATATTGCTTGATATAAACAGGTATGATCGCTAGTCATCGGCGCAAAACAACTTTAACAAATGGTCACTGTGTCAATGTCGACAATCTATGCAAATTTCTCACGTGCAGGTACTACGTGTACAGAAAAGGATGCTTATCACAAAGGGGTAAAAAACATCATGCTTAATCCACTTTCAAAAAATAAAAATGAAACAGATACTTCGAAAGATATCTTGAAAGAGACGTCGTCGCTAGGACTCCAAATATGGAGATCGATAACCGTTCAAACAAGAAAGATCATATGTCGGCTGATAGCCACATTTTTAGGAGCTTTATAACTGAACGGAAATTCGGACAATCGCACACAAGCTGGTTGAAGTAAATTGATATATAAACTCTTCAAGTTCTTCTGCCAGAAAATCGGTGTCGCAGGTAACTTTCTGTGCACCGAAGAGCACGCGTTTTATTATTGGGAGTCTCGAAGGCAAAAGAAAAAAATTATGCGCAAGATGTCGACCACGCACTGCTTTAGAGTGAAAAGAATGCCTAATCTGCGCGTGGTGTTTAAGAAATTTTCTCCGTGATTTTGGTTGCCGCAAGTAAGACTATTGCATATTTTAATATAACTTAGCATTCATATTATCACAACCAGGAATGGAAAAACGGCTCTGTTCATTAATAAGAACACCAAGTGTAACTAGTACAAGGGGCGTAGTTTCATAGTTATGGCTACCATGTCGCTGGCATATGAGCAACAGAAACGGCTGCAAAGTTTTCGGCGAATGAACTGTTAACAACTGTGGCACAGAAGTGTGAAGGAATAGGGTCACCAGAAGTGTCGGTTATGGTGATGCGGTCTTCAGTCGAAGGATTAATAACGCGCCAGGATTTTTTTACTTTTGTAGATAATTAAAAGGGAAGTGCACGTGAGTGAAGATTTTTTTTTGTACCTTTAGGAGTGTTCACGCATTTCTAGGACGTTGCCGCACACAATTCATAGCCCACCGCTCTCTAGTAGGCGAAAGCTGTGCGATGCGACAGGAGCACTTATTTCTTTCTGATAAACGCCTGATATGATTGTTATATCAGAGAGTACTTTTGGTTTAGGTTTATTGTGGTTTAACGTCGCGAAGCAACTCAGGCTATGAGAGACGCCGAACTGAAGGGCTCCGGAAATTTCAACCACCTGGGGTTTTTTAACGTCCACTGACATCGCACAGTAGACGGGCCTGTAGAATTTCTCCTCCATAGAAATTCTACCGCCGCGGCCGGGATCGAACCCGCGTCTTTCGGGTCAGCAGCCGAGTGCCGTAACCACTGAGCCACCGCGGCGGGGAGGTGAGAGTACTTTTGTTTTTTGCAGTAGTCTGTTGTGGAATCTATTGCGAGTTGAGTTGAAAGACAAACATGTTCCAGTCAGTTTGGACACATCTGTTATCAAAACCATCAAGGAAAATGTCAGCAAAAGAAAAAAGTTCATTGTTTATTGCATCAGACTTAGCTCTGTTATAGTCATGCGTTTATTTTTTAGTTAGTTTTCGGAAGCGGTAAATTAATGCTAAAATGTAGAAGCAATTGATAGCTAAGACCCGGAAAGTATGGTTTATAATTTAGGGGTGTTTAACGTGCCAAAGCAACTCAGGCTATGAGGGACGCCATAGTGAAGGGCTCCGGAAATTTCGACCACCTGGAGTTCTTTAACGTGCACTGACATCGCACAGTACTCTGGAATTACGCCTCCCTCGAAATTCGAGCGCCGCAGTCGGGATCGAACCCGCGCCTTTCGGGTCAGCAGCCGAGCGCCATTACCACTAGGCAACCGCGGCGGCTGACTTGTTACAGGCGAAAATGTATCGGGTTGACTGGTCGGGATTATATCTAATGTGTATGCAGCGTTCACTGATATTCTATAGTCGGATACAACTTAAGAAGGCAGCGGATTTTCCCCGTCAAAGGATCCCCTGCCAGCCAATGGCATCGGCCGATTCTCGTGACCCTGGTAGGGTGACAATGCAGGGAGCAGTGCCACAATGGAGAGAGGGGTCTATCCCCGACTATGGAAGGAAGGGACTATCACCTTTTATCTGCCACTCCCTGCTTTGTCACACTAGCATGGTCATGGGAATCGGCGGACGCCAGTGGCTGGAGGGGGGCCCTTTGACGGGGAAAAGCCGCTGCCTTCTTAAGTTGTAGCCGACTATAGTTGCTTGTGTTAACCTTTGCTGCAACGCATATACAGAGCACACATCTATAAATTTGCTAGCTTGAGATGAAGCCGGGGGTATTACAGGTTAGCGGGGAACTCCAAGTTTATTTATTTTTATTTATTTATTGAATACTGCGGACATGCTGTATGTCCAAGCAGGAGAGGGAAATACATACAGGAGGGAAAAGCAAAACAGGTGCGATAGTAACGAACGATACAAATACAACAAAACAAGCTACGCAAAAGTACAATTGAGAACGCGGTTACAGCACAGCTACTAAACCAGCAGTGAAAATCAAGAATGATTACAAAACAACGGAGAGTTCTCCGGTAGAGCATTCCATTGAGAAACTGTTCTCGGAAAAAAAGAAAACTTGTAGGCATCTGTGCGTGCAAAAATAGGTTTCAGGCTAAGGGCATGCTTATGGCGCGAGGCTCGTGTGGAATCATTAACGATGTAATTTTCAGGTCGGATACCAAGTCGAGAAAAGTATAATGAATGAAGGAAGTTGAGACGGGCTTTCTTCCTTCTATCTGCCAGTGGTTCTAAGTCTCCGAGTTTCAACATGGCGGAAGGAGAGTCTAGGCGCCTGTAACGGTTGTAAATGAATCGTGCCGCAGGACGTTGCATTCTTTCTAGTTTTTGGATGTCATCTACCGTGTAGGGGTCCCATACAATGCAGGCATATTCGAGACTGGGCCTTAGAATAGATTTATATGCTTTCAGTCTTAGGGCACTAGGGCAACCGCTCATCCGAAGCTTCAGAAATCCTAGCTTTTTGCGGGTGGAGGAGCATATATTTTCGATGTGTTTCGTCCATTTGAGCCGTGACGTTATTGTGACACCTAGATACTTATATTCTTTTACAGCTCTGATTGCAATGTTATTAATGTTGTATAAAAAATTATGTTGCGTGGTCTTTTTACAGATGCAAAGAGAAACTGTTTTGTCAAAGTTAATAACCATTTCCCATTCATTACACCATTTAGCTAAATATTGTAGATTTGCATTCAAAGTAAGCTGGTCAGACACAGATTTGATAGACTTAAATATAATACAATCATCCGCAAACAGCTTTACGGACACAGAGGGATCGAGAGCTTCTGGGAGATCGTTTATATAGATATTGAATAGTACTGGACCCAGAACCGATCCCTGAGGCACACCTGAGTAAACCTCTAAGAATCGAGAGGTGGCTCCATCGATGTCGACAAACTGCTTTCGCTTTGATAAGTATGATGTGACCCAATTTATTATTTGATCCGGAATGCCTAATAATTTCATTTTTATTACTAGTTTATGATGAGGTACTCTATCGAAGGCTTTAGAATAATCTAAAAAAATCATGTCGACCTGGCCACCGCAATCAAGCACTTTAGCAAGTTCATCTACAGTGACCACTAGCTGTGTTGTAGTTGAGAATCCTCGACGGAAGCCATGTTGCGCTTTGGTCATTATTCCCGTGTGGTCTAAATAATTATTGAGGTATTTGGTGAGTACGTGTTCTAGCACTTTGCAGGAGGTGGAAATCAATGAAATAGGGCGGTAATTACCAACTTGTAGTCGGCTGCCGCTTTTAAAAACCGGAACCACGCGAGAAATTTTCCATTCATCTGGTACTGTACCCGACTCAAGAGACTTATTAAATATTATTATCAAAAACTTGGCTAGTATTTCAGCGTACATTTTAAGAAAGGTAGTGGGAAGTTATGTTGGGAAAGCTCAAATCGCTGAGCAGAGATAGCGGAGATGCATTAAAGCGTGTAGTGACGGTATTAATAGCCTCATGAAGTTCGTTACAACATGTGGGTGAGGAAGACGGTGTACGGTAGCACACTCCGATTACAGCTTTCTAGTGGCTAAGTTTTCTCACAGCCCATACTATTTCTAGGTCAGTCTGAACATGCACACGTGATGATCGGATATCGCTCGAAATAGCTAGAAGTACGCCGCCGCCTCTCTGTGCCACGCACACAGCGAAAGAATGAACGATGAGCGTTTAAAAAAAATACCAGTGTCGTCAGCATGCGCGTTGAGCCATCTCTCGGTTAACGGAATGATTTGAGCTGAACACGTGCCGATAGCCGATGACAATGAGATGTTTTTGTTAAGGACGCTTCTGATGTTAGTAAAAAGGACCGATAAATCATCTTCAGATACTCGGCCACTACCCCTCGCGCGTGCCTCATGGCTCAACAACGGCAGAAAGGGAACTGGTGCATGCAGTGCACATTCAAATGCCGATGATGGTGTCGCTGTTAAGAGTCATGCGTGCAGCATTTGTGGTTTAAATATAACTTCTTGTAACACTGGTTTAACTTTCTTGTGCCTAGTGAGACGAGCGAAAGGCTCGGCGAGCAATGTCGGCCGGGTGATCGGACGCACCCTCGTTTCTGTACTGAACCGTTCTCTTACTAGGCCTGGCTTCCATGGCTTCGCGGAGCCCGCTGGAGTGAGTACTGGGAGCCAGCGCAGCTGCAGCGCTTGCACATGCGCGTCACGTGGTTAGGAGAGGAGGAGTCACGCTATCAGACAAGCGGCGAGACCTGGCGCGGCCGGCGCAGCTCTGGCGAGTCACGTGGTCTGACGTCAGGCCACTCCTTGGTTTAGAGGTCACGACGCAACGTTCATGACCTTCAGAGTTGCGGCTCGGAGAGCAAGAGCTTTCGTTCTTATAATGTTGCTACGACGGGGCGACATTTGTCCTGATTCAAGGCTCCTAAACGATGCGCGCTTTCCATTGCTTCGGAAGGAACGGGAATCTTCCTCTGCGGAAAGGGGAAGGGGAAGGAGAATACATTTCCTTCTGTCTGCTGCCAGGTCTCATGAGAATCGAATGTCGTAGAAAAATTAAGTTACATTTTAACCTGTCATCATGATCATCTAATCTTGGCTGGAATGAGCAGACAGGCGCGAAAAGCTCTTCTTTTAGAATGTGGGTGCTGGAAACTTCCTGGCCGAATTCTAGCTTTTGAAGCCAAAGCTTCACTACGGGACCTCGTGCTTCGATCGCAGGGTGCCTAGTTTTGAACTTCAGCTGAGGGAGAGGTCGAACCATGAAAAAGAGAAAGAGAAATTGAATCGATATCTGTGACTGGAAGTCCCACCCGCGGCTGCGCGGACATATCTCCTTTAAGGGCCGCAGGCAACACGCCTCGTGTTGGTTGGTTGGTTAACTGGCCTCAAATAAAATGGCACATACCCACAACGGGGGAGTGGCGAAGACACAGGTGGGGAACTGCTGGAAGGAGGAGCATTTATGGCGGAAAAGGAGTACTAATAGGGTATACGCTGACAGATTGGACGACGCAACGACAGGAAACCTGTTGACTGGGAGATCGAAGAAATACGATGGCTTCATATGCGAATTCGAATTCAACGCATGTAATGTTTCAAATTTGCACTAACTGAAAGAGAGCAAAATGAAATAATAAAATATCTTTTTGAAAATGAGAAGAATAAAAATAAATAGAAAAATAAAATTAAACTGCCCCACACTTCGCGCTGTGCATTGGTGAGCGTCGTGTTCATCAACTTCCATCTGCTCCGTCCCGCGGCACTGCCTGCTCACCGTCGTCTTCTGCGCAGCGCAAATCCGTGCTTTGGCTCCGATTCGAATGTAGTAAACGTTCTCTGTAGTTTTTTATAATTTTCCTTCAATACATCAAAACGGGTCTAAATCTGAAGAGTGAGTTGTAACCACATTAGCAGCCGTTTATACACAAGCGTGTACATGAAAACGGGTTGGGCACGTACTACGTTGAAAAGCCCACATCCCTATCACGACGCAAGGCGGGAGGCAGACTTCTGGCTTGGGCGTGTTGTGCTAGTGTTTTCTTTTTGAACAAAGTCTGCGCGGGGCGCACTTTGTCCTTCTCTTTGCATAGTTTTTCTGGCGTACGTTAAGTACGTGGTTCGCGAATAATTTTTGGTGCTTTGATATGGAAATGAACTCTTCTATCCACCGCCTTCAGTACGAACAGTTTTGTGCTTTCCGGCAAGACTGACTGAAGTCACTGTTCCAAATTGCGTAGCAACACGGGAAAAAACTGTATTTAGCGTTCCTGTATGTGTTGCACTTTAATACCCTCGAGCTTTCTGTTTTCCTTTGCACAGTATATTATATTCTGTATTTTTACCGTTAAGTGCGCGACTCAGTTTCGCCTCCAATTCTAAGTAAAAGCTTTCCTGAATCCTTGACGTCGCTTTTCTGCTTGGATGGCGCAGGCGACCTGGATGAAGACACTATTTAAGCCGCTCACCTCCACATGAATCGCCTATGAACAAATAGTGCCGCGCAGCTTTGCGATGACTATTCGTGTAGGCACGAAAGAAACCCGGAAGAGATGTTTTGCGGCAGAGCAGAAAGAAAAGAGCAGAGGCGACCAATGAGAAGGACCGCCAACGAGCCAATAAGAAAAGACGGATATGCAATAACGTTAGAGGAAGTGAGAGTTGGATGAAATCACGTCTGCTCAGGGGCAATCATATTAAAGCTTAAAAAATGGGCCCCGACCAAAAGAAGAAAAAAAAACAGAAACAAAATGTTCCGCTTGTTTTTTATTTTTGGTCGGCGTCCATTTTTTAAGTTTCAGAATAGTATTAGAGATCCCTACTGTTGCTACTTTGATGTTTCTGTCCCACTTTTTTCGTACCCAAAAATTCTGGACAAAAGCATTTTTGAACAGAAAACAGCTGATGAATACAATTTTCTTATATAATGTAAGATTTCACTGTAACACTCAATATGTCAGTAGATCACCCGGCGGCAGTCTTGTATGTTTTTTTTTCTATAAACGTTTTTGCTATCGTCAAAACCATTCCCAATTAGTTTTCTACGGCAGTCTTAACTATTCGATGCGATCGATGGAAACACTTTAAAAGAAAGATTTTGCTACATATCAGAAGAATGGACCATTACATTTAATATTTGCACGAGAGTATCTTAAAATTTTACAATTTTCAAAATTTCTGACCGAGAATGTTGGACACGTATGCCTACGTTTCGGAGTTGCTCCTCGGACACACGTCGGCGCTCAGGCAGTTCGCTTTGTATTGTCATATAGTCACAATGAGGTCATATTGTGATGACAAGGTGATGTGTTCTCTCTGGACCAATCACCAATTTAATCCCCACTCACCGCTGTTGGCACGTTGCTCACTGTCCTGTGTGCCAGTTGCCGCCTACCATGATGAGCAGGTTGTGATGACGTCACAAGGTCACATGACTTCTCTCGACCAATCAGGGATTTTAGTCTCGGACATCAGCGGGGGTTTGGTGTTACGACAACTGTAATACTATCGCTTTAATAGCAGGCAGGTCATTAGTGTTGGCTAAAAGCCTCACGTGCTGGCCACGACAATTGGACAAGTTTATGCTGCGTAACTACGTCTTCGCAGCGACCACAGTTGTGCAGCGACCACAATTGTTCGTGTTAAACAATGGCTCAGTCGGTGTAGTAACTTTTTCCCTTGGCAGCATTGTCTCTGAAAGAATGTGCATTTTTGTTGTTTAAATGGTGGCAGGCACATGGTTCACTTATCAAACTTCTTACATGTCGCTGCACAGTGCAGTATTACAGACTCCAATAAGCAACCCAGCTATTGAAGAGATCGCTGATTTAGTTCAAAAGGCCTGATCCAGATCAGTGATCAAGCCTCTCAGCTAATGGGCAGTGAGTGCATTTTTTTTCGGGCCCATCAGATTTCAACTTACAGCGTCCGAATGTCCGCTTTTGCCCAGACGACCACCGGATGCTGGTGGAGCCGTCGTGCGGCGCCGCCCTGTCCGCCGTCTACAGCGGCCTGGCGTCCAGGCTATATCGAGAGGGGCGCCTCGAGGCCTCGCCCCGACGACCCCTGGTGGCCATCGTGTGCGGCGGAAGCGCAGCCACGCTGCCGCAGCTCGACGAGTGGAAGCGCGTCGCCGCCGCCAAGGACGAACCGGAGTAGGCAGATATCCATCACGCAACCGAATAAAGCGGATTAATTTTAAGGCGAAAGCCTTTAATGCCTCATCGTTGTCGACAGAAGGTTGTCAGCTGAGGTGTCACGCTTTATCTAGTCAGACCAGAAAAAGGATTCGAACCACCATCTTTCCGTTCCGCAGCCAAGCGTGCTAATGGCTACGCTACTTCCTGCCTTTTTTTTTTATTGCATGAAGAACTTCCGTAAAAAGGGGGAAACCTTCAATCAAACTGGTTCGCGTCTCAAGTTACCGGGCTGCTTAATACGAGCCCGCCATAGCCCTAACTCAACACTGCATTTCCATCAAAACATCAAAATTCAGGGAAGCACACACATGCATCTAGGCACGGCAGCCAGCTTGGAGGTTCTTCGCGTGCAGCATATACACTCCTCACCAAAGCACACTGTTCACGAAACACAGATTTGGACGATCTTGGTGGCTCGGCATGTCTGTTCATCATACGGCTTTTCCAAAGACTGAATAGTCCCATCAACACAAACAGATCATAAGGCACAACAGAGTTTTTGCCAACAGGCAGAAATCTAATAGTGTATGGTGTAATTTCAATGTCCTTCTTAAGAGTTCGTTGTAGTATGTCCCAAAAGAACATGGCATCACGGCACAGGATGAAGCAATGATCAATTGTCTCAGGCACGTTACACAGACGGCAATTCACATTCCAGGGCACAAACATCTCCTTGTCATTAAGAAATGTCTTGACAGGCAGCGTCGCTGTGTGTAGTTTGAAAAAGAACGTTTTAGCGGCTGCCTGAATCCACATCCGCCTAACACGCTTTAGAACACTGCCAACGCATGTCTAGTTCTCTTTGTCTAGGACGCTGCAGAGTGTTTGCAGAAAGGCGTCGAATGAGACGGATGCCTCCCAAGCGCCCTCCACTGTCCCCAACATTTGAGATTCACAAATAATCGTGTACTTAACACCTTAATCACACATCAGTGACACAGGCAGCAGCACCACGCTTAAGGCTTTCGCCTCACCGCACTTTAGGTCAACAAAGTGCCCCCTGAATTTTTTTATAGCTTATGTGAAATGATTTGTTCAAAGAATGAAATGGCACATGCGACCACACGCATTCAGTTTCCTTAGGCGATTCTTGGACAAACGGGCAGCTGTGCTGTGACTCGGTTACTGTGGCGTTCTACTTGTGAACACAAAATGGCGTGTTCGATCCTTACTACGACTTTCCGACTCCTGGAAGAAGTGGACACAAGAACGCTTGTCGTCTGAGTTTTCATTGCAGGTCGAAGGACCGCTGGTGGTACAACTTATTCTGGAGCCCCGCATGTTTATAATACCCGCATTGTTGCGTTCGAACCCAGAAGTACGTGAGTTATTAGTCTCCTGAGGCAGAAAAGCCCGAACTCTCATTTAGCGAATTTTTGCGAGCCGCTAAGAAAAATTGGGTCATTCTGCTCATCCAATCTGGGGCGTTGCATCGAGGCGCCACGTTGATATTCAGTCATTTTGTTCGATTGCAACGTTCACAGATCACCGCCATTTGTTAGGGCTTGTTGTGTTTCTACCCCCCCCCCCCCCCCCTAACTCTCTTTGTGTGTTCCCGTCACACCTGTGTCCACTTAGGCCATGCCCAGAGGCAGTGCGTCGTTCTGCGAAAGTGGTCTTCATGAAGCACGTGCTCCCATGCCACCTCATGACAGGTGGAAACGAACAAGAGGGAGGTATTCAACTCCTGGATTCCTGGTACCACCACTTCTGCCAAACTGCCACGACGTGTCTTCCGGAGTTCCCCTTTAACGGCACCCAAGGCACCCAAGTATTGACCTTGCGACATTGTGTGCATCTGTCAAGGTGACATGTCTCAACGCCAGCTGCTACCTGCGGAGACGAGCGTCCGCCAAGCGCCTACCATTCAACCGGTCCTAGCTCTTTTGTCAACCGCGGGGTGACGCCGCGGCAGGTGTTCGCATTTGAAGAATTTCCTTGGAACAAAGATATATATCCACCTGGCCGGAAACGACTAGCACGTCAACATGCTCTTCTGGACATTTCCGATTATCCACGGGCCTCAGCGGATGAAGCGAGGTGACGACGCGGCAGGTGTTCGCCCATCTTGTTTCCTCGAGACAAGATATGAAATCCACCTGGCCTGACGGGCCACTTCCGACTATTCAGGGGCCTCAGCCGAGGAAGACAACGAAGCGGGGAACGACCTTGGAGCACCCGGACGAAGTCCCTACAATTGGTTGAAAAAGGCGGGAAGATCTCGGGAAGGGCCATTTAAAGCGCTCAAGCCGTTCATCGAGAAGCCATTCCCGGAGCGACTCCCTGAGTGATCCGCTCAACGTTTCCTGAGTCTTCTCAGTTTTTACTTTGTTTGTTATTTTTGTAAATAATCATGTAAAAATGTAAATACAGTTTTTCCTTCACTTCCCCTACTCCCCGTCTCCGGCCCACGTTCCTTCCTCCTTCGGCACTGCGGCGGTGCTCCTGGACCCGATGCCTGGTGGGACACGCTTCTAGCATCGACAAATATATCAGGCTTTAAAAACACAGATTCCGTCAAGGTTATCTCAGTGGAGGAAATACGTCGTTATGTGAGCATGGTTCGATAAGATGCTCCTGGACGCGTGTCATCCAGCGCTCTTCCGGCCAGTCTGGATTCAAGTGAAAGAAGTCTTAGATTCAAGGAAAGTGCATAAAAGGAACCACCCCAACAGCAGATGATAATTGCCTGGTGGCACATATATTTTCTGTCCTTCTTAGGGCAGACGTGTAAAACAGTTTTTCCCAGAGATGTATACCATATGAAATAGTCGTCCTAATCGTTATCATGGCTAGTTGAAGGATGGCTTGGACGGTTCACTATTCAATATTTTTTCTTAAATAGTGCCATGTAGCAAACACCGCAGCTTGCACAGGACGGTGTTAATTACACAGATATGCGAGAGGCCTTTGTCCTGCAGGAGGAGTAGCGAGGCTGATGATGATGATAACTGCTATCCCATGACATGGGAGATTGCAGGCCTGGTCACTGAAATTTCCACATAAAACAGAACAACATGAAGAAAGTACATAATTAGGTCATTCCCGCACAAACTAATTTCCTGAAGTTGACGTAACGTGCCATCTAAATTATTCCACAATTTGACTGTGAAAGGAAAAAGCTAAATGTTTTTTTTTGTACTAGTTATAATTTTTACTCATTTGCAACTGTTTTGCTGATATTTCGCGAACTCTACAAAGCGTATATAAGACGCCTTTATAACATCGAGTAGCTGCTTCAAACAAGACTACTTCGGCCATCGCAGATGATGTCGCCCTCGGAGTCTTTATTACAGTCCATAAAAATTAGTCATTACCGTGCAGGTGCCGCTTAGCAAGATAACGTAAAACGAACGTATGCGAAGGTACGTTCGTTTTATCCAACGTAACATCGATCGAACTCGATATCGTACGCAAGAGAAAAATGTAGTCGGTGGCAGTCATACGAAACAAGCAAGATATTGTCGCGTAGCAGTTGGTACAGGTAGCGCCGCGTCTAGACGGCACAGGAACGCCAACGCCGAGAAGATGCGAACGCACACCGTGACGGCCAGGATGGAACGTCCAGTTTCGTCTTCTTCAGCAGCGAACAGCGGGGCGCACGAGCTGCGTGCCGAACAGCCGCCGAGCGGCTATTGTTGCAGACGCGGCATTACCCTCTCTCTCGGAAAGAGCATCGGCCCGATGCTTTAAAAAGAAAATAGGGAGAAAGAAAAAAGAACAGCATAATAACGCGCAGCACTTAGTCACTAAATGTCTCGCGAAAAATAGGGCTTCATCCGCACCACATGAACAATCTCTGGTCTCGGCTGACGGCGAGTAATCCGGGAAGCCCCATCCGGGAGAACTTCATAGGTTACGTCGCTTAGCCGACGGAGAACTCGGTAGGGGCCGAAATACTGCTTGAGCAGTTTTTCGGAAAGACCACGGCGTCGAATGGGTGTCCATACCCACACTTTGTCGTCCGGTGCGAACGTCATCAGTCTGTGGCGGCGGTTGTAACGTCGGGCGTCACGGTCTTGTTGGTTCAGGATGCGCACTCTTGCAAGTTGTCGAGCTTCTTCTGCGCGAAGCGTGAACTCCTCGGCTCCAACGTCGGGGTCGCGGCCATCATGGGGCAGCATTGCTTCCAACATTGTCGACACTTCGCGGCCGTACAATAGATAGAAGGGCGTCCTCCGAGTGGTTTCCTGTTGAGCTGTGTTATACGTGAAAGTAATATATGGCAGGATATCGTCCCAAGATCGATGCTCAACGTCAACATACATGGACAGCATGTCGACGAGAGTTTTGTTGAGGCGCTCGGTCAGGCCATTCGTCTGGGGATGGTAGGCGGTTGTTCTCCTGTGAGTAGTGCCACTTAGCCGCATGAGGGATTCCAAGAGTTTGGCAGTGAAAGCGGTGCCTCTATCCGTGATAATTAGTGCTGGAGCGCCATGCCGGAGGACGATGCATTCCACAAAAAATTTCGCAGCCTCGGCTGCTGTGCCGCGCTGGAGGGCCTTGGTTTCAGAGTAGCGTGTAAGGTAATCAGTGGCGACGATAATCCACCGGTTTCCGGAAGATGAAGTTGGAAAAGGGCCGAGAAGGTCCATGCCAACTTGCTCAAACGGAAGTCTGGGCACTTGAACGGATGTAAAAGTCCAGCTGGCTTGACAGGGGGTGTTTTTCGACGTTGACAATTACGGCATGTGCGCACGTAGCGTCGTACAGTCGCTGCAAGCTTAGGCCAGTAATAGCTCTTTTTGATCCGAGCCAGAGTGCGGGCGTAGCCGAGGTGACCGGCGGTGGGCTCGTCATGACACGCCTGCAAGATTTCTTCACGGAGATTCGCTGAGACGACGAGGAGGTAGTCGCTTCCGGTTGGAGAATAGTTGGCTTTGTACAGCACGTTGTTGCGCAGACAAAAGGAGGACTGGGTTCTTGCGAAGGGCTGAGGAACCTCCGTGGCACGTGCTTCCAAAAAGTCGATGAGAGGTTTCAGCGCCGGGTCCTCACGTTGCTGTCTGGAAATAGTCGCTGCGTCTACGGCTGCGATGAGAGGGAAGTCCGGTTCGTCGTCGTCGCGCGCAGCTTCGACTGGATCTCTGGACAAGCAGTCGGCATCGTTGTGCTGGCGCCCTGATTTATACACGATGGACAAGTCGAACTCCTGAAGACGTAAGCTCCAACGCGCAAGGCGGCCAGAGGGATCCCGTAAGTTCGTCAACCAGCAGAGAGAGTGGTGGTCGGTTACGACTTGAAAACGCCGGCCATACAGGTAGGGTCGAAATTTCGTCACAGCCCATACCACGGCAAGGCATTCTTTTTCGGTCGTGGAATAGTTAGATTCAGCACGAGACAGAGTGCGGCTGGCGTATGCTATCACGCGCTCAGCGCCGTCCTGCCACTGGACGAGTACAGCACCGAGGCCCACGTTGCTGGCATCTGTGTGGACCAGAGTCTCGGCACGTGAATCTAAATGTCCGAGGACAGGCGTCGTTTGCAAGCGTCGCCGTAATTCATCAAATGCCTGCTGCTGCTGTTCTGTCCACGCCGATGGGACGTCCTCTCTTGTAAGATGCGTCAACGGTGCAGCAAGTCGAGAGAAGTTGGCAATGAACCGCCGGTAATACGCGCAAAGGCCCAAAAAACGCCAGATCGTTTTCTTGTCCGAAGGAGTGGGAAAGTTGGCGACGGCAGCCGTTTTAGCAGGATCCGGCCGGACTCCACGATGGCTGACGACATGGCCCAGGAAAAGGAGCTCCTCATAACCAAAGTGGCATTTCTCGGGCTTCAACGTCAGGCCGGCAGATCTTATAGCCTGTAGCACGGTCAAGAGGCGCTGGAGGTGTTCTTCGAACGTTGGCGAAAATACAACAACGTCGTCCAGGTATACCAAGCACGTCTGCCATTTCAGGCCTGACAAAACAGCGTCCATCATTCTCTGAAATGTTGCCGGAGCCGAACACAAACCGAAAGGAAGGACCTTGAACTCATAAAGGCCATCCGGCGTCACGAAGGCTGTCTTCTCGCGATCCCGCTCGTCAACTTCAATCTGCCAGTAACCACTTTTTAAGTCCAGCGAAGAAAAGTAGCGCGCGTGCCGCAGCCGGTCAAGAGAGTCGTCAATGCGTGGCAAAGGGTAGACGTCTTTCTTGGTAACCTGGTTAAGCTTCCGGTAGTCAACGCAAAATCGCAGACTACCATCCTTCTTCTTAACCAAAACCACAGGCGAAGCCCACGGGCTCCTCGATGGCTGAATAACACCATCCCGCAGCATTTCTTGGACTTGTTCAGCTATGACTTCACGCTCCCGCAATGAGCCACGGTATGGGTTTTGTCGAATTGGTCGGGTACTGTAGTCTGTAATGATGCGGTGCTTAGCGAGAGGCGTCTGTTTGACTGCCGACGTAGACGAGAAACAGTCTTGGAACTGATGCCGAAGGCCGACTAGACTTTCCCTATCGGTTGGGGGTAAGCCTGGGTTCACGTCGAGGGTCAACTGAGGTGTGCAACAAGTGGACGTTTCCCTCTGGAGGGCAAGGCAGTCGTGAGTTTCGGCGATGCCCTCGAAGTATGCGACCGCAGTGCCCTTGGCGATGTGTTGCCGTTCGGTCCCGAAATTCGTTAGAAGGACATCTGCCAGGCCGTTCCGGAGCGTGACGATACCTCTCGCGATGCAGACCCCATGAGAGAGCACAAGCGCAGTGTTCTGTTTTGCTACGCCGTCAGCACTGCAGCGGTCGTCACAAATGACGGTAACGAGGGCACAGGATAGCGGAGGCACGGTCACATCGGCGTCGATTAAGCGCAGGGCCGCTCTGCGTGGTTCGGTGTCGGCTGAAATTGTTCCAGGGGTCGAAAATGTTACCAGACGACCAGGAAGGTTTATGATGGCACCATGCTCGCGCAAGAAGTCCATTCCGAGGATCAGGTCTTTGCAGCAGTGCGGCAGAACAACAAAAGTGCCAACAAAAGCAGAATTGGCAATGGTGACTCGAGCAGTGCATCTTCCGACAGGCGTCATGAGGTGACCGCCAGCAGTACGAATTTGAGGTCCATCCCATTCTGTATTTACCTTGCTGAGGCGATCCGCGAGCTGCTTGCTTATTATCGAAAAGTCCGCGCCTGTATCGACTAAAGCAGTCACTGGGTGCCCGTCAACGTGAACGCGGAGGGCGGCGCTAACTGCATCGGTGTCAGCGAAACTCGGTGTCACAGATTCGGGCTGCGGCGGCATCGGGGTCTCGGCATCGCGCTCCGGCGGCGTTCGGGGGTCTTCGTTATATCCGCTGTCAGCAACCTTCCCCCCTGAGGTCGCCGCTTTCAATTTCCCCGGCGCGGGCTTGGAGACCGGCCGCGCAGTCCATGTGAGAAAGCCTGGCGGCTGGGCGACGTGATGCGTGCGGGAGACGGAGATCGGGGTCGGCGGGTAGAGGTAGTGTCATGGGCAGAAAGGTACTCCTCTATTTCGTGGGGTCGCTCACCGAAACGGGGACAGGGAGCGTCACGTGGGAAACCCCGGAGGCCTATTTCACGGTAGGGGCAACGGCGATACAGGTGGCCGGCTTCCCCGCAATGGTCACAGAGCGGCTGCTGGTCAGAAGTGCGCCAAACAGCCGCCTTACGAGCCGTGGGACGCATGGCAGGTCCTCGCTGAGGCCGCTGGTAGAATGACGGTGGCGGAGCGGTTGGCGGCGGCGGGTGGTACGGCAAGCGTTGCACAGGTGGCAACTCGGATCGGAGAGCAGCGGCATAGCTCATGGGGCGTGGCTCCGGCATGACTGGGGGAGGCGGTGAAAATGCTTGCCGAATCTCGCCGCGCACAACCTCGGTAAGAGCCGCAGCCGTCGGATCAGGTGAGGCAATGGTCAGTTTCTGCAACTCTTCACGGACCACCGCGCGTATGAGCTCACGCAGCGACGAATCGTCGCTGGACACGCTCAAAGAAGCCGCACTGGCGCTTGGCTCAACGCACAAGGAGTCATTTCGGCGGCAGCACTGATGCAAGGCCCGCTCAATGGCTGTCGCCTCTTTGATGAAGTCGGCTACCGTCTGCGGGGGATTTCGGACCAAACCAGCGAAGAGTTGGTCCTTCACACCTTGCATCAGGTGGCGGAGCTTCGTGGATTCCGCCATATCTGGGTCAGCACGCCGACAAAGACGGGTCACGTCCTCGGCGAACATGGCAACGCTCTCATCAGGCTTTTGTACGCGAGCGTCCAGGAGGCGCCGCGCACGATCCCGGCGGTCCGTGCTAGCAAAGGTGTCCCGGACCTGCTGACGGAAGGTATCCCAGCTTTGGAGATCGGCCTCCCTGTTCTAGAACCAAATCTTGGCTCCGTCTTCGAGGGCGAAATACACGTTTCGCAGCTTCTGCGCAGGGCTCCATTGGTTAAAATCGGCAACCCGCTCAAACTGGTCAAGCCAGTCTTCAACGTCTTCGAAAGTGACGCCATGGAAGCTGGCTGGCACGCGGGGTTGCTGTAGCGTCAAGTGTGAAGCGCTAGCCTGCGCCATGGTGGTATGCTCACCAGTTCGATGTGTGCGTGCCTCTTTTGGGAGGAGACCAAACTCTGGGACCAGTCCCAGGAGGCGGCGGCTGCTGCGGTGCACGGGCGTGCAGACAAGCGGTAGCTGGTCGGGACTCGATGAGCGGCTGTCTGAAGAGGTGCTGGACATGGGACGTCGACCCCGCACCTCCACCAGTGTCACGTAGCAGTTGGTACAGGTAGCGCCGCGTCTAGACGGCAGAGGAACGCCAACACCGAGAAGATGCGAACGCGCACCGTGACGGCCAGGATGGAACGTCCAGTTTCGTCTTCTTCAGCAGCGAACAGCGGGGCGCACGAGCTGCGTGCCGAACAGCCGCTGAGTGGCTATTGTTGCAGACGCGGCAATATGAACAAAATGACTTCCCCACAGCAAGTAAGCTTTTTGAGAAAGCACGGAACTTGACACATGCACTAGCTGCCTCTCTACGACGTGCTCGCCGCAGTCACCTCAGCTGCACAACTTTCCTCCAAGACTAGTGCAGACATCACCCTTCAGGCCAAGCCAGCCCAAAGCCTTGTGTTTTTAAAAACTCATTCTCCTCTCACCGCCCACCTCCTACTTTTGATCACGCACCTTCACCTTCACGGTAAGCCTGTCAGCATCAACACTTATTCCCCCCATCCTCCCATCTCATGCCTCGGCGTCATCCATAACGTCGGTGGCCACTTCACTCCTGATGAGCTCATGCATGATCTAGAGTCTTTTAAAACAGATATTCTCGCTGCTCGCATGATGGGATCCACTCAATCAGTGCTCATTACGTTCGCTGGTACCGTCATCCCCCACTTTGTTTATTTCAAACGCGTTGCCTTCCGGTGCCGTCCTCATAAACCGAAGCCTCCCACCTGCACCCGTTGTCTCACTCTAGGCCACCGCGCCCACCAATGCCCCCAGCACAGCGTTCCGGCCAAGTGCCGTCGCTGTGCTGCTCCTCTACCCGCTGACCCTTCCGCTCATGTGTGTGCCCAGCCCTGGTGCGTTCATTGCAAGGTGAACACCCACCCTCCCTCGACCCCACTTGCCCTTTTCTCCTTGCTAAACAACGCGAGTGTGCTAAAACTGCATACCTCCGACGCCTAGCTTTGCGCCGGGCCACTCAACCCCCCCCCCCCCTCCTCGTTCTCTAATCATGAATCTCCATCAGCTCCGATCACGTCACCACCAGGCTCCTACGCCGCCATAGTTAAAGGATCCCCGGTGCCAGCGTCCCTCTCTTCCACTAAACCACCCTCTCCATCCTTGACTGACGAGAGACGCTCCTTCGACCTCCGGCTGGCAATGCTGGAACGCCAGCAGCGAGAGCAGCAGCGCATTTCCCACGATCTACAACAGCAGATACATGCCTTGACTCAAACCCTCCAGACAACCACCTCCTCTCTTACCTCCCAGCTTAGCAAGCTAAATGAGCACCTTGCCACGTTCACCACTCCTTCATACAGCGCCCAGGTCGCCCCTTTGGCTGACCTTGTAGAAACCACCACACAGGCCCATCACACTCGCTTGGTTCAGCTGGAAACTTCGGTTCTCCAGATCCTTACCACCCTCCAAGCACAATCCAAGCAATTAGAATCCTTCACTTCTACGCTACAATCCCTGCATGAGTCACTGCCCCCGGCCAAAAAGAAGGAACGCGTACCATCGCGTTCCTCTCCACTATCATAATGGCGTTTGGCGAGGACCTCGAGATTGTGCAGTGGAACTGCCGAAATCTTTGCCACAATAAGACCCCCCTCCACCAGTATCTACTCACCCGCCCCTCTCTGCCTCATTTTCTCCTTCTCCAGGAGACCCGGACGGCCCGCAATGTCCCCGGCTACCGCGCCTACCATGCCACTACGGCCACACCACTTGCGTCTATTTATGTACGCAGTGACGTGCTCGTAGAGCAAATTGACATCCCCTCCACCCTCCTTAAATATTTAGTTGGTGTGGTTTATTACCACCCTTCTTCCCGGATCTCACTCGTCCTTTTGTCTTTTTATAACCCCCCTGTCACTTCCTCTTTATTCTCTGCTCTGAGTAAATTCCTTCACTCTCTTCCTTCTACCTCCCATATCCTCTTTGGTGGTGACTTTAATGCCCCTCACACATTCTGGGGCTGCCCACAAACCCTCAAACTCGGCCGCCTCCTCCATTGTCTGTCCCAGGAACGCCACCTCACCCTTCTTAATACTCCTGGCTCTCCTACGCGAGCGGGCACTGCCTCACAACGCCCCACGACACCCGACCTCACTTTCTCTCGGGGTTCACTTTCCTTTCACTGGCAGGTGACAGCCGAAACTCTTCTAAGTGACCACTTTCTCATCCATATCACCGCTTCTCTTTCCCACATCCCTCGCTGTCATTCGGTTATTCACACTGACTGGCATGCTTTTCGCACTAATCTCGCCTCCGACTCCTTTCAATCCTACGACGACTGGACGTCGCGCATCTCTGCAGCGCTCACGTCCAGTAGCCGTCGCGTTCGCTCTCGTTACCCAATCCAAGACCCAGATCCTCACCTTCTCCGTTTATGGCGTCGCCGTAAACGTCTTCAACGCTCCTTTCGCTCCCAACCACACAATGCCCAACTTTCCTCCCGGATCACTGCTCTGCGGGCCGAGATCGTCGCCCACTGCGCCTCCCTCGAGCACTCTCGTTGGAGTGCTCTTTGTGATGGCCTTGATTCTTCTTTGCACTCGCGATCCGCATGGTCTCTCTTTAAATCCCTCCTTGGCACTAAGCCTGCCCTTGCTCCCACTCTAGCTAAAGCCCTCACTCAGAGGACTCCCTCCGAAGTTTTTGATCAACTCGCCTCTCTCTACCTCCCGCCCCCTCTGGCACCCTCTTACCCGGTGTACTCAGGTGGACCTAACCCCGATCTGGACCAATGCTTCACTCTCCGGGAGCTCGAATCTGCTCTGGCTGCTAATGCTACACGCTCGGCTCCCGGTGAGGATGCCATTACATACACCACACTTCGTAACCTTCCTGACTGCGCCAAAGAATTCCTCCTCCAAACCTACAATGAGGCCTGGCAGAGCGGCTGCTTGCCGAGCTCCTGGACATCCTCTCTTATTTCTATGATTCCAAAGCCGGGCAAACCTCCCTCTCTCTCTAACCTCCGCCCAATCTCCCTGACGTCGTGCGTTGGTAAGACCCTTGAGCGAATGGCTCCGACTCGCCTCTCTAATTTTCTTGAGGCACGGGAGTTCCCCCATTCTCTCATTGGCTTCCGACGCCGCGTCTGTGCACAGGACATGTTTCTGATTCTCCAGCAAACGTTTCTGTCCCCTACACCCAATCAAATTTACGCACTTGTAACCGTCGATATTCGCAAGGCCTTTGACGGTGTTTGCCACGATCACATCCTTTCTCAACTCGCCTCTTTGGATTGTGGCTTCCGCATGTACTCCTATATCCGCTCATTGCTCTCTAAACGTGTGGCTCGCTTTCGAGTAGATACCCACTTGTCTAACCCACACCACCTCACCCGTGGCACTCCTCAAGGTGCTGTTCTCTCTCCTACCCTTTTCAATCTCGCTATGGCCCCTCTCGCCTCCCAGCTAGCTGAAATTCCCGACCTGCATCATATATTTTACGCCGATGACATCACACTCTGGTGTTCATCTGGCTCTCCCGGTCACGTACAGGGCACCCTGCAACGTGGCCTAGATCTCATCGACTCCTTTCTCACCACCGCTGGCCTCTCTCCTGCTCCTGAGAAATCCGAGCTTCTCCTTCTCAACCATTCCTCCTACCAGCGCTCACACAACCACTTCGTCTCTCTCCACCTTTCTGGCTCTCCCATTCCTGTCGTCACACAGTGCAAAGTTCTTGGCTTCCCTTTGCATGCGACTAAGAATGTGCAAGCCCTCCACCGCGCTGTCACCACCTGCCACTCTGCAACTCACCTCCTGCGGCGCGTGGTCACTCGACGCTCAGGTCTCCACGAGGCTCACGCGTGCCGAGTTGCCCACGCGCTGGCCCTCAACAAGGTCTTGTACTTTGCACCCTACGCTTCCTTCACTCAGACTCAACTTAACGCTCTCGAGACTGCCCTTGTGGGCCTCTACAAGGCAGCTCTCAACCTCCCTATCACTACCTCTACCACTAAGCTCTTTGCCACAGGCCTCTTCCATCCTCTTCGTTCTCTTCTCAGTCTCCATCGTGACTCGCAGCTTGCCCGGCTTTCCCTTACCCGTCAGGGTAAGTGGTTATTGACTCAAGCGGGTATCTCGCCCATTCAAATCTCCCCGTTTACCTCTCCTATTCCCACCCCCGCCCCCAATCTTCGTATCCTTCCCCTCCCGACCAACATGTCCCCCGTCCTGCACGCCGGACGTCGTCATGCGGCCGCGCAGCACCATTCCCCTCTCTTTGATACCCAGGGTGTAGCTTACACGGATGCCTCTTTCGTGGCTCCTCGAGGTTCCTGCGGCTACGCCCTGTACCATCCACACCTCCCTGCTCCTGAAACCCACACCAGCGGGCCGTATCTAGACCCTCCAGACGCATTGTCCCTCGAGGTTCTCGCCATTGCGCATGCCCTCCAGTCATTTGCCCTCCTTCCCTCTCTCCAAGAGTACACAGTCTATTCAGACTCACAAGCCGCTATACACCACATACAGAAACGCACCCTGACCCCTTCTCTCCAACAGGAGGTCGAACGAGCGGTCTCCGCACTGCAGCCTTCCATCGTTTTCCTCCGCTGGGTCCCTGGGCATTCAGGGATTGACGGCAATGAGCTGGCCCATCAGCTCGCCTGCGACACACTTTTCCGGGCACCGTTGATCCCCTGGCCCAAGCCCTCGGAGGACGGTGGGAGACTCACCCTTCGCCGCACCATAAAAGAGGTCTACCTTGAGCTCCGCCTCGACAAACGCCTTTACCCTCCCCCTCATCCATCACTCACGGTGCCGGAGTCTCGCCTTCTTCGGCACATTCAGATGAATGCAGTTATCACCCCGTCCCGCCTCTTCCTCTATCGCTATCGATCAGACCCTTCCTGTCCCAACTGCCCCTGTATCTATGCGGACCTGGCCCATTGCCTCTTCTATTGCCCGGCTGCTCAGCAGTCGGGTTCCTTCCCCCCACCCTCTATATCCATCACCACCTGGCTCGACTGGCTTGGCGCTGAAGGGGAAGAAGAACAGCGGCTTCTGGTCGCCCAGGCGGTCGAAATGCTCGGCCTATAAATTTTGGTCGAATAAAAGTCTTTTACTACTACTACTACTACTACTACTTTTCCCTTGCATAATGTAAACGTTTTCTCTTTCTAATCATGTCAATAAGAAAGCTGCCAATTTCGTCTCAACGGGACTTCATTTTTGTTTTCTGCGCACCTTGATGCCTTCTTCAAAAAGCCATTCACTCTACTGAGGCAATCGCACTAATTGGTACAGAAAGACGACAGCACAGACGGACGTCTTTCTGTACCAATTAGTGCGATTGCCTCATTATGAAACACCAACTAGCCCCGCTATTGCCTTGTTGGCCATTGACTCTATCAATTTAGTTATATGCATGTTAAAAGCAGGACTAATTTTTTAGATTTCCAGCCTGGAAAGAAGGCTGCAAGTTGAAATGAACATTAGAAAAGCTTACAAAGAAAACAACCCGGACACAATTATTCTCTCGATTGCCTCATAGAAACCGTTCAGACACGTGTTTAGCTTTACACCTAATTATAGTTCGTAAAGCCGTCGCGGTGGCTAAGCGCATTATAGTGGAAGATGATGCTGAAATGGGCTCTGAATTCAGTCGATCAGGCCTTATAATATTCAGCTGCTAGGTCCGAGACGTCAGGTTCAAATACCGTCCGCAGTGTCTGCACTTTTATGGCGGCCGAATTATGCTAAAACGCCCGCGTCAGGCAAATAAACGCACATTAGAGAATCCTCAGTGGCCGAAGTTATCCTGAAGCACTTCACAACGGCGTCTCGACCGCATAGCCCGCTTGCTGCTTCGGTACGTTAGACCCCACGCAACATGTCCGCTGGCTTACTGCTGGTTGGTTGGCTGGCCTCAAATAAAATGGCACATACCCACTACGGGGGAGTGGCCAAGACACAGGCGGTGAACTGCTGGAAAGAGGAGCGTTTATAGAGGAGGAAAAGGAGTAGTAATATGATATAGGCTGAGAGATTGGACAACGCAACGACAGGGGACCTTTTAGCTGGGAGATCGAAGACGGGACGATGGCTTTATGTGCAAATTCGAATGCAACGCATGAAATGGTTAAATTTTTCGCTGACTGAAAGAGAGAAAAAATGAAATGCAGACAGTATAGGAGGGAAGAAGAAGTGCGTGCCTCGTGTCAAGGCGTCGCCGCAGGGCCGGCCACAGAGCTGACGCGGGGAAGTATAGACGCGGGGCATGCGTCCCGAGGCGCCCGGTGGCGGATAGCCCTCCCCAGCACAGCCTCGCGATGGCCGCCAACGAGGAGCCGGCCTCCCGGCCGCTGCACGTCCGCACGCCGCTCCTGGAGAGCGTCCCCCTGTCGCAGATCTACGGCCAGCGGGTATACATCAAGATGGACAATGTCCAGCCGTCTGGATCCTTCAAGATCAGGGGCATGGGTGTCCTCTGCCAGGACGTACGTATTCGGCCCTTGCGTAGTATACTTACTTCCCCGCGTGCTGTCTGCTCATTCGAAAGAGCTCTTGAGCTGCTAAGTGCCTATCATCTGCGTACGCAATGCAAACATGCGTATGCCTTTCGATTTTAGCGATTTTCTGGGGCTTCTATGCAAAGAGCAGAGCATTGTTTCGGAACGGATAGGCTACAGGCCGAGGGAGCTAAATATGGACACATATCAAAGGAGGATCATGGAAGTACAGTTATGTGTGACTAGTAATGTAGGCAAGGCAGGGGCTCTGAAAACCGCTTATAGTTACTGGAGCAAAAGCTCCGCTACGCCATGTTTCGCCAAGGGAGTCTACTGCCGCCGCATGTAGACTCCGCATGTAGATTGCAGCGGATGAGCGCCGGGTTGTGCGGCTGGACGTCGTACCATGCTATTCTCCGCAGCTATACAGCCGCGGCGGCGCATCGCCAGCTGTGGTCACATGACTAACCACGTGACTCGTCGTTCGCCTAATAAGGAGCTGAAGCTCTAGGCTCTAACCTCCTGGACTTCTTTCTCCGCGAAACTTTCCTCTCTTAGTGTCTATTTCATTATGCATGTGCAAGCGTTCCGTTGTACAATAAGTGTCTTACAAGTGATATTTTAGTTTCCATGATTGTTGTTGTTTTGCTGTGTGTCTTCTCTTCCTAAGCGAACTGCTGTTTCGGGCTCACGTTTCAATGACGCCTTTTCTCTTTTTTTCTTCACTTGTTTGCTGTCGTGACAGAAGTGCTGTCGCATGCCACAGCTCACTTGCTGTAAAGGGGGTGGGAACTTTGTCAAGCGTTAATCGCTTTTATTCCCACCCCCTCCATCAACGTACGGTGATGGCAAAATAAATTATCATTATTATTATTATTATGCCCCGCCGCGGTGGCTCAGTGGTTACGGCGCTCGGCTGCTGACCCGAAAGACGCGGGTGCGATCCCGGCCGCGGTGGCCGAATTTCGATGAAGACGAAATTCTAGAGTCCCGTGCACTGTACGATGCCAGTGGACGTGAAAGAACCCCAGGTGGTCGAAATATCCGGAGCCCTTCACTACGGCGTCCCTCATAGCCTTAGTTGCTTTGGGACGTTAAACCCCAATAAACCAACCAAACCAATTATTATTATTATCATTATAAGCAGGTGCTCACGTTCCGTTTCGTCATGGAGGAGAGCAGTGTGGGCAGTGCGGTCCTAACGCCAGCGAGAGCCGGGCGCTGCAGAGAGCAGGCTGAGTCGGAGCACCGGCAGGTGTGGCTCGACGGGCAGCGATGTTGAAGAGAAAGCGAGGAGCTAGTTGCGCCAAAGAAGCTGCCGAAACAGAGGAAGAACGTGAGCGACGACTCGCTAAGCGGCGGTTGCAAGCCAGGGAAAGGCGACGGAGGAAGGCATTGGCTGAAGCTGCTAACTGCCAACGCTTTCGCTTTAACCAGGTCTAGAAGAGTTAAACCACAGCCATTTTTTTTTAAGGTCCGTCTCGTCAGATGTAGCAGGTTAATCAGCTAAGAAAAAAGTAGAAACTGGAGCCTGTTGGAGATTCGTTTGAGCATGTCTTTTTTTGTACCATGTTCCATTAAGGTATGTTGAAAACAGAACATTTGAGTACCGTGCCTACACTTGTAATTCGGCATTCTCCCATGGGAGGTAGTGTGCATGATATTCGTTGAAACGAGGAAATTACCACATCTTCCCTCAAGTGACCGCTAGCAAATCAAAATGTTGGTTTGGGCTTGTCAGTGGTGCACTCAAATCCTGAATAAACTGCCCGTAAAAACTAAGCCACTTTTTTCGTGTTGTCGACCGCCATGTCCTGTGGATTCCGCTCGTTGTCACTTTTCGGACTAGCTCTGCAAGCAACGATTATCCAATGGTAGCCTGTTATAGTCGCAATAAATATAGTGAAAGAGAGTTCGTAATTCTGCTTCGCCTCCTTACGTTTCATTAAATCGACGCGATGGCTATGGCGTTTGGCTGCTGAGCGCTAGTTAGAGGGTTCAACCCTGGTCACGGCAACCGCATTTCGGCGGCTTATAGCACCGTCCTGTTGACCGCGCGCAGGCGAAGCGCCAGGGCGCCACCAAAGTGGTGATCGCGTCGGGCGGCAACGCCGGCATGGCGGTGGCGTACGGCGCCCGCCAGCTGGGCATGGAGTCCGTGGTGGTCATCTCTAGGAACGTGCCGCGCCGCATGGTCGACAAGCTGAAGCTCGAAGGCGCTCGCGTCGAGGTGAAGGGTAACACCTGGGACGAAGCCGACGAGCGAGCACGCGAAATCGTCGCCAAAGAAGGTGCGGCCCCAGCAATCTTTTATCCCCAACACATACCACTGCCCTGTCTCTCATGCCGCGGCCAGTAGTTATTAAAAGGGCGCTAATGGTATGTGCTGACTGATTTAACAAGGCACGCCGTACTGAGAGAGCCTTCTGGAACACTATCCGCATTTTTTTGTTTGCGCCAAGAGCTGTTTTACGGAGCTCCTCTTCCCTGAGCCGAGCTCCAGTGTAATTCATTGGAAGCTCAGAGTAAACTTGTGAGCTTCAGTGGCGCTATGGCTTTGGCCAAAGATACGATAGAATAGAATTCAGGAGCAGTTTATGACAAAAATACGATAGAACTAGAAGAAGCAGCAGACGATGTGAGTGTTAACGCGACGCCAGCTCCTACGCAGTAACTTGTGTTTATAGTGTGATGTTATCTTCCCGTCTGACTCTGCCGCTCTCTGCGACGTTTGGCTTCCGTGGAAATCTACCCCATTAGCCTAGACAACCATCGTTAACTTCTTTCTGAAAAAACAACGCAAGACATCGCTTGAAGGAAGAATGCAGTATTCCTCGACCGCACACGTAATCTTTCATGCGCCACCGCATGCTCGTTCAGGCATTGCACCTCGTTTCTCCACGGCCAGGGCCGAGACTTATGACGCCGGCTTTGCGTTCAGGCCTGTCTCGAGTGACTATAAAAACGCACTGTTACGCTACAGTGTGTTTCAAAACAGCAAGTACAGCGTAAGGGCTACGTCCAGTAGTGGCGGATAATAAACATATTTGTTAAAGGGCGATGGAGATGCCGCTTGTACAGGGCCCCTCAGGCGGCGACGGCGGCCTCGGTACGTGCCAGGAGCCATTGCTGAGTCAGGCAGTAGTCCGCGCTTCCTAGTCGGTGGGCGTAGTTTTGGGTTCGTAGTGATGGTAGCGGGAAAGACGAAGACGAAATGAAGAAGCAAGACACAACACTAGCGCTATTTCGCAACTAAATCTTTATTGGGGGAAAGCGGGATATAAACCCATCCCGTGAAAATTTTTTTCTGCAAAGAAAGAAAGAAAAATATAGGAACCAAGAATATAGCGTGGATATCCTGGGGCAAGATATTCAACTGAGAAGAAAAGCTGAGACACAAGACCCATAGTACACTATCTCGAAAACATCGCTGTCACAATCAAGGAACGCCAGAAGTAACCTAGTTCCACGTGTGGTCTTGATCTGTTTGTTCTACCACAGTCAGAGAACCTGATGGTGCGTTTATATATTCTCCATGCCTAGATATGTAAAAAGCCTCGATAATCTCGCGTGAAAGTCGCTCCTATGTTTTGCTAATATTTCTACTTGTTTTTCAAGTGAGCTACAACCTTGACATTCCCGCAAGTGGCCAGCCAGATTTGAAGACTGATGCAGCGAGCGAATTTTCATGTTCTTTCGTCGCACGTTCAAACAGCGTCCTGTTTGTCCTATGTAGGTCTTGCCACAGGAAACCCTGCGTTCGTACACCATGCCTGATTTGCAAGGAATGAACCCTGAGGAGTGTCAAGCTTTAGGTCTTTCTCTTGTGGTTTGTGGTTTTCTTGTGGTTGTTCCTGAGAGCATATATGGTGTCAAAGGCTGGACTGCTATCGAGAACTTCAGTGCTGCCCATGTGAAGGCGTCGAAAGTTAGAAAGTAGTCCTTTGAGGTACTGAAAGGCTTCAACCTAAACGCTCTTGCTTCAGGAGTCAAAAATTAGAACGGTACACATTTAAGTATGTATTTCACGGCAAAAACGCAGAAGCCAGACGTCCCTTCCCGTGTCATTGTTGCATAAAGGAACGCAAACACTTTATCTGGGGATACCTAGCTATGCACCTGTCGGGCCTTCAGATCCAAGGCCCTTTTTTTTGTAGGAAATTTTGATAAAGTTGTAGATTTACTGTTTAAATCCAATCCTGGCACCACAAACGCCTTTAGTTCTTGTGTCACCGAACTTTTTTATTCCTTACTTCACCCAGCTCTTACAGATAGCTTGAAGAACTATGTGCGACGGCAGTGACGAGATATGTTTCAGAAACAAGGCAGCCTGTCGAGTGTTTTCTTGAAATGGTTTCTTTCTACCTTAAGTCTACCTACGCTGCCTGGAGTGGTAAAACATACCTGCAGAAGTCCGGTGTCTCTATCGGTTCGTGCGTTGCGCCTGTTCTTGCAGACACCTTCCTAAGTAGTTTGTAGTTTGGATAGGTGTCTTAACCTCGTCCTTAAAGGTTTGTGTTCCTCTGTACTACGATGCGTGGATGACTACCCGGCCTTTGTGGACATTTCACGCTTTGCAGATCGGGTCGTCAACGTTTTAAAGGTTTTCCGTGAATGTGGTTGTGGCCTCGACTTGATTGCCCTTCCTGCAGTTTATTTCGGACAATAACATAAGGTGTCCGCGTGGAGAGGCTAAATGAGACTTGGTTGCATTACGTATCGCAGGAGATGTGTTGCTCTCTTTCAAACAGATTTTGGCGGTATCATAGTAGACCGGTTAAACCCTTACTCCATTCAGCCTCGAGTCACTCAAAAGTAGTGAAGAATGGCATAGTCATTTCCTCCCTTCATTCGGTCCTCATCAAGTCCTGCATGCATGGAATGTCACAAAGCTTCGCTGAACAGGTAAAGAGATTAAAGTCCTCGGGCTGTTCGGAGCGCAATCAGATCTGCTGGCGAAAAACTTATTCGCTGGGTGAAAGGAAATCCACCGAAGAAGGAAAATGACGACGACAAGCCATAAAAGAAAAAGGTGGTGCTGTCATACAAACACCGGCTTTCGCATAATGTCAGCAATCTGGTTGAGCGCTACAATGTCCAAGTAATTTTTTCGGCCCCTAACAAGCTCCCAAAAAATTGCGGCCTGGTAAGCAGAAAAATAAGCAATCGGAACAGACAAAACGGAATGATCTGTGACATGACATGCCTCATGGTTCGTTGCCTGAGAATAAGGCATGGCGTACGGACTCCCGGTTTCCTGTGGCACGACCTGCATAGGACAAACAGGACATTTTTCTGGACGTACGACTGAACGAAAATAATTCGCTACGAGGATCAAAGTCTTCATATCTCGTCAACCACTAGCTGGAATGAAAAGGTTGTAGCCCACTTTGTGCAGAGATTATCGATGCTTTGTAGATATCTGGGCAGGGAGAATCTTGTATAAGCACAACACCAGTTTCTCTGACTGCAAAAGAACTAACATATCTAGACCACGCGTTGAACTAGGTTATTATGGTGTTCCTCGAGTTTGACAGCGATGTTTTCAAGATAGTACTGTATCACGTGTGTTGTTACTCAGCTTTCCTCTTCAGTTATATCAATATCATGCCCGCGACATTCATAACACGATCTGGCGGGCTATAATACAACTTATAAAAACAGCAGTTGCTAACACTGGGCCGCGGTCCGCGGCGTCTTGTATTACTCCGCTGGCGAATCGCAACTGTAAACGAAATAAATTTTTTAATGCTTGACTATATCAAACGATCCACGTATCAGAACTGGAGAGCTCGTAACTTTTTTCTTGTGCTAAGCTTCTTGTTTACTTAACAAGAAACGCTTAACCAGCGGGCTACTTTTTTGTCGTGGAGGAATTCTGTGCGCCGAGGCTCAATGTGGGCGGAGCTTCACTGCAGACTTAAGTTGTATCCGACTATAGTTGGTGGTAATCCATACGATTTCAGAAGCGCGAACACGGTTAGGTGTCTTTTCCGAACCGTGTTCACGCTGCTGAAATCGTAGCGATATTCATGTTATCGTTTTGGTTCCTGCCTTTGTCTCTTTCCCTTTCTCTTTAATTTTTTTTTTTTTCACGAGGTGGGTTTAAGTTCCGTGTTCCTCCACTAAAGATCTAACTGCGAAATGTGCTCGGGTAGTGTCTCGCTTCTAGCTTTCGTCCTCGTCTTTCGCGCTACCTTCTCCTGAATCCGATTAATCTCGCCCAGCTTTTCACTTTGCTGTAGTGTTTGGCACGGGTAAGAGGGATGGAATGGCTTTGAAGGGCGAGACTTTGCAGAAGGTTGCATAGGGGTTTTCGCTTTGCGGAGACCGCGGTGGACGGACGGATCTTAGTGGTAGAAAAGCTGCGGGCATGCATTGGGGGGTGCCGAGTGCTGCGTCGCTCAATAAAGCTGCCAAAAATGCTTCTCTTGATTAGACATTTGGCTTGGTCCCACAGATGTGGCAATTGGTGTCCACGTTTCTTTGCGTAGGGTACAGAGTACACGCCAGTATTAGCGAGAATTAATAAGAAAAAACGCTCCCGAAAGATTGGTGCTTGCAGCGCCATCTCTGTTCCACCGCTGTCAAGGCAGGACGCTTGTTCTTTTTAGCGGCGAGAGGCGGCGATACCAGCACCGCCAATGAGAGAGCTTCTCTTTTCCGTTGAAGTTCTTTATAGCGCTTTATAGGATGCGTACTTCCGATTAAATCCCAGCCAAACGAAATATGTGCCCGAAATTCTGAATCAAACATAACCCAGTACCAACGAACACCCAAGCTTCTACCGCGGTGCAAATTTTCACCGCGAGTGTAATCCGCAGCCGGTGGTCAGTTTCTGGCCGGAAATCCTGGTAACAAATGTTCTCCGCTCATGCCAAGGAGGAAAGGGCTCATGTCTCAGTACTCAATCTGCTTCCAACGACGAAAAATCTCGGTCGCGAGTCGCTAGAAAGGAGCTACGCAAGGAAGAGGTTGCGCAAGGCTTCATCGGCTTCCAATTTATTCCTCGCAAAATAATACGGCTGCATCGGTGGTTCGGAAAAACAACGTTGCGGCGGCTAAGGCCATGAGGGACGCCGCAGTGGAGGGCTCCGGATAATTTCGACCACCTGTGCACTGACATCGCACAGTACAAGGGCCTCTAGAATTTCGGCTGCATCGAAAGGAGAACATAATTTATTCCAAGATAAGGTAGCAGGCGGCTGCAGAGTCAGTTGGACAGATGATAGAGCCTTTGTCCTCCTTTGACGTAGCGTAACATAAGCGGTAACCGCATGAAGCGATGTTCCTGGGGACGCCACGTACGACGGCCGTCGCCTACCGCAGCCGCTCGTACACCCGCAGGAAGCGACGACGCTTGGCGACAGCGTTTTCAGTGTTCCTCTGTTGCCGCCGCCTCGCCGTCCAGACACCTCACGTGATCAGGGAAGTATAGCTGTGCTAGAATTACGTTTTTGAGACTAAACAGCATCAAGTACAATAAATGCACCGACGAAAATTCTTTTCGTAATATACTGAATTTCTAAGGGACACAGCGCATGTATCGCTGCCAAACAACGTTTTGCGGTGCTGGGACTTTCACAAAGTGACAAAAGTGACGCTTCTCCGCCACACCTTCCCATGATAATTAACAACATATACGTCACAACAACCTTTCTTGTTCTGTTATATATATCAATCTTTCACTGAATTATTGGATGCATGGCCGGTATGGCTCAAATGTAGCGAGAGTCGGCAGCTTCTTCGCTGAAACCGCGCTAGAAAAAATTACCTTTAGTCGCAAAACAGTTAAATCGGAAGTTAGGTGCCACCCATGTCTCCTGCTATTGGCTAGTCTCGCGAGCTGCTTCCAGGCGGTGAGCGAAATTTTCTGAAACACAGAGACTGAGCGACGCGATAAGCGACAGTGGTCCGGTGGCCCTCAGCTCACGGCGCGAAGCCATCGCGCGGCGTGTTGTCGCAAATTATCGTCACATGCGGTTAGCGCTTTCTGACCGTGGTAGTAATGAATATACTGCAATAACTTGTCGTCCTTACGTCATACTCATTGTCGCTTCCAACATATTTCAGGCGGCTACTACTGTCACCCATTTGACAATCCGATGATATGGTAAGCACCCACTGCTACAGCCAGCGCCATGCGGAAGTAGACGACGCGCTGTTGCAGCTCTTGACAGTTAATTGTTGCTAATGTCTCTCGTGGAATCTCCAATGGCTCACGCAAATGAGGCCTGAGTTGGGGTTATTATTTAATCTCTAATGGTGAATAATTTTTTGAGGATTGCATTTTATCCGCGGAAGAACCCCTAGGCCTTTTGCAGAAACTAGGACATATGTATGAACGACAGCTTAACATAAACGTATCAATACTCCAGGAAGATAGTATGCAACAACTGCCACTTTGTTACATGAAATGGCACTTGATGTGTTCACTGTAAAACTTCATTTGGTCATCTAAACGCATTTTAAAGTGTCTAAGAAACTACAGTTAGAGAAAACAGTACTTCCCAACCTGCCATTTCTTGCCTGTTTCAAATACCTTGCTGCCTAAACTTTCACACATGCTCAGTGGTTCGGAAAGCAAATAACAGTACGCTCAGAAATGCTTCCTTGCTCTTCAAAATTCCAGATAATTGTTTCTGAAAAATTCTTGAGCAACAGGAACTCTCTGGCATGCGCTAGATATAACTGCGCGAGGACGGCCATTTCAGATGTGTGGGAAAGAGATTGTGCCGGACCGGCGAAGGCAATCATGGAAACACACTTGTCTAGTCCCAGGCGAATGCTGTGTTCCCTTATAAAAATGGTCTATAGACAGTCTATAGACTTAATATTGACTATTGACTTCCTATAGATATTGCTTTTTGTCTATTCATAGATTGTCTATAGACAAAAGTCCACTAAAAGTGTATGGCATAAATCTATACATTGTCTATAGACTGTCTATGGCATTTGTATTGCCTATAGATTGTCTAGGATTTGTCTATAGACGATCTATAGACTTGTTATTGACTATTGACTTTGTATAGATATTGCTTTTTGCCTATTAATAGTCTATAGACAAATGTCTACTAAAAGTGTATGACCATAAATCTATAGATTGTCTATAGACTGTCTATGGCATTTGTATTGCCTATAGACTGTTGTCTGGTATTTTGCACAGTCTATAGACTTTATCGACAGAATTCTACAGACACTCTATAGACTGTCTAAAACTTTTTTTGTAAGGGTTAACTCCCATAGGGGGAGCCGCCGGGTTTCCCGAGCACTTGCTGCGGTTTGTGGCGCCACGCTGTAACGTCGTCCCGCGTGTTGTTCCCCGAGGGCGTCAGGACGGGCAACTCGACCATGGTGCCGGAGATGAAGGACGACATGGGGAGCGTGCTGCCGGCCGCCGTGGTGGCCTCCGTGGGCGGCGGAGGGCTGGTGTGCGGCCTCTCCCAGGGCATGGAGGCCGTCGGCTGGGCCGACGTGCCCATCCTGGCCGTCGAGACCCGAGGGGCGGACTCCTTCCGCGCCTCGCTCAGGGCCGGCAGCCAGGTCACGCTGCCCAAGATCACCAGGTGCGACCGCTGGTTTGTCCGCGCGCGCAGATATCAGCAACGTTAACCGCAGCTAGGAGGTCGCCAAGCCAATACAGGCTATGCGGGGTCCGTTTCGATAGGCGCCTTCTACGCCGCCGTCTCTAGGCACGGAAAGAGCAGCGTGGACTTCTGAAGGAACCAGCGCACAAAACACAACGGACAAGAAAAAGGCGGAACACGACGGTCAGGAGCGCCGTCGTGTTCCGCCTTTTTCTTGTCCGTTGTGTTTTGTGCGCTGGTTCCTTCAGAAGTATGTATTACCAACTAGCCCAACAACAAGCGTGGACTGTAACGTGTGTTTCTGGCGGCGAGATTTGTACTCTACGCCGCATTAGACTTCATCATCATCATCAGCCTGACTACGCCCACTGCAGGGCAAATGCCTTCCCCATGTCTCTCCAATTAACCCTGTCCTTCTTTGCCAGTGGCGGCCACCGCATTCCCGAAAATTTCTTAATCTCATTCGCCCACCTAACTTTCTGCCGCCCCCTGCTACGCTTGCCGTCTCTTGGAATCCCCTCCGTTACCGTTAAGGACCAGTGGTTATCTTGCCTTCACATTACATGCGCTGCCCAAGCCCACTTCTTCCTCTTGATTTCGACTACGATGTCATTAACCCGCATTTGTTCCCTCACCCACACCGCCCGCTTCCGATCTCTCAACGTTACACCTATCATTTTTCTTTGCATAGCTCGCTGCGTTGTCCTTAACTTATGCTGAACCCTCTTTGTTAGCCTCCACGTTTCTGCCCCATAGGTGAGTACCGGTAGGATACAGCTGTTGTATACTTTTCTCTTAGATCTTAGAAATATTCCTTTGCTGTCATTGCAGTCCTGACTGGACAAAGTGCATTTCCTTTATAGCAGAAAAGATGGGTACCCGTCGGGTACCCGTCGGAGGAAGGCTTACACTCTTAAGGCCACATATATTTATGGTAGAAACACAGCTCCATCGAACCGAAAAACCCGTGTCAAGTGCTCTTTGGCAATGTGTGCAGTGAACCACTACAGGAAACAAACAAGGTCTACAGTTTCTGATATATTCGGGTAGTGTAGCCGTCTGTTCTTGGCCTCCGTTTAGGTATCTGTATTGGATCTCACTTCTGCTTGTCGAAGACTGAACTTGATGTACATTAGTGGTGCACCAAAACGTGATCTTCGCTTCCCTTCACCTCGCCCAAGTCGTGGCATAAAAGGAGCGAACAAATCACATCTAGCTGTAGAAAAACAGAGTTCTTCAGTAGCCGCTTCAAAACAACTGCGCCTTTCTTGAGGAATAGGCAAAGTGCAATCGAGCATGAGTTCAATTACCTCATGAGCTCAACGGCTTTACGCTAGCTTTTCTAGGACAACCTAATTTGTACCTAGGTTCCTCGCGGCTCCTCACGCCTGGACACAACCTTTCAAAGCCACTTGGCTATCTCTTGGCCCTCCTTCACAAAATATTGGTGGCAGTAAAAGCGGCTTCTGAGCTATTCCGGGATCGGGTAGTCGGCGCTCGTCTCGTCCTATTCGTTCCCTCCCTGTCGTCCATGTGTCTCCGCACCGCGTAAACTTTGAGGATGAAACAACTGGGCTGCACAGAGTTCCTCAACATTGCATTTGCGACGTCGCATGTATCACCTGCGCGTAACTACTCTCACTGTCCGCTGCACTAACAATATTTTGAGGCTTGTTTTAGGTCGTCTTAGTCATTTTACATTTTATGAAAGAAGTCATCATTGAGTTCACTTCGGCCATTCCACGCGCGTACGAGTGTCTTTCGAGTAATGTTTGCGTGCCATCCCTGCGTTACGGGATGCATCGTCTGTGGCCAAGGACTGAGTTATAGTTTTTGTTTGCTCTTTTCCATGTTTTAGTGTAGTTCTCGGTGGACTCTGTATTTTGAAAACGGTTTTTTGGATCTGCACGAGGGATTTTAAGCAATGTGATGCGACTGTGGGTTCAAAAAGTTCAAGAAAGGCCCGTAGCTGTTCATTGCCAGGACATCACTAATAAGACACTGTCGATTGCTTAGCGGCTGTATAAAGTTAAGTTAGCAACCATGCTTAAACAAGGCGTGAAAGGTGACATTTCTTTCCATACAGTTTACATTATACGCCCCGTGTAACGATCACGTACACCCACTATCCGTGTGTCGTATAGGGCATGCGGCTTAAAAGTTTAACGACATAGTGTTTCAAGAACCCTGAACTGTCGGCGCAGGCAGTTTTTTTTCTCTTTACTGTTTTTTTGGCACTATACAGGTATTTCCTGCCAGGCACACTAAAGCAGGGCATAGGCTTCCTGACTAGGTCCTGACCCCGCAGGGCGCAGCAGCAGTGATGTACCAACGAAACAATATATATATATAATGCATGCATTAAGTAGGGTGAACAATTTGAATAGGCATTCAGAAATATTGAAATACCTGTATTCGGAGCTCAATACGAAAATAGGGCCCACATGGAAGACAAAATGAGCTTCATTTTGGGCGCATAAAAAATGAATATGAATGTATAAAAATGCAAGACGAAATCTGAGACATGATACACACTACGCGAAAGGCAGACCAAGAAGACAAATGAGGATATGTTATGCAAAATAAAGTTTACAAAGAGCCTATTGTTTGTAGAGAAATACAAGACAGAATGCAACAACAAGACTAGTAATCTTTGGCTCGTCGAAACTGGCGCATGAAATGAACTTATAGATAGATAAATTATTGTACTAAAAAAAAAGTGACATATGTTTCAACCTAATCCTGTGCAGTGTTTTCGTGCAGTGAGGAAAAGAAAGCCCGCATTTTATATTTGAAATTTCGAGCTGCGAAAGCAATTTTTGCTGCTTCAGTTATGCTTGGATATTCATTTAGCAGCATGACCTGTTGGTGCAGTCTTCTGTTTACGGTAGTTAGTTCGTGGAATATGCGTAATAATGGAAATTGTACGTAAATATTGGCCTGTATTCTTGCGGTCATACTGAGCCATGAATGCATTGTATTCGGTAGCATGACCTGTTGGTGCAGTCTTCTGTTTACGGTAGTTAGTTCGTGGAATATGCGTAATAATGGAAATTGTACGTAAATATTGGCCTGTATTCTTGCGGTCATACTGAGCCATGAATGCATTGTATTCGGTCTTAACTTCCTGTAATATGTACGCAGCCAGTTTAAGCCTGAAGACATTGCTGAATATTGGAATGTTATGTCTATGCATGAATGCCATGGAAGTGCACTTTCTGCTAACAATTCCGTGGTGTTCGCGAGCGGTGCGCTGGGGATAAAGATGTTGACGGTAACCGGACACTAACGAAATGACTGACGTAGTTATTCACATAAAGTTCTTGCGAGAATTCAGCATGAAGGGAAGGCATCTGCATGCGTTTGTGCTTTGCTTGTACATTTATTTGATTTTATTTATTTTCGATGTCAGTGCGTGTAAAGAACCCCTGGTGGTCGAAATTTCCGGAGCCCTCCGCTGCGGCGTACCTCGTAGCCTGAGTCGCTTTGAGACGTTAAACCCCATAAACCAACGGACCAACCATTTTATTTATTTTATTCATTTCTTTTCTTTGTATTTTCTTCTATTCGAAATGCTTTCTTTAACTACCGTGTTTTTTTATTTTTAAACGGTTTAAGCCCGCTATGCTTATGCGGCACGGGCCGGGACGCTCCGTTACAAAAGAAGTTTTAGGCAGTGTCGATAGCCTTCTGTCTGGTTGGTTGGTTTATGGGGTTTAACGTCCAAAAGCGACTAAGGCTATGAGAGACGCCGTAGTGGAGGGCTCCGGAAATTTCGACCACCTGGGGTTCTTTAACGTGGACTGACATCGCACAGTACACGGGCCTCTTGAATTTCCCCTCCAAAGAAATTCAGCCGATGCGGCCGGGATCGAACCCGCGTCTTTCGGGTCAGCAGCCGAGCACCATAACCACTGAGCCACCGGCGGCGGCATATAGCCTTCTGTCTGTAAAGTCTATAGGCTGTCTATAGACAAATCCTCGAGAACAGCATATAGGCAATCCATATCCTATAGACAGTCTATCGACAATCTATAGATTTATGGCCATACAGTTTTAGTATTGTCTATGGACAGATTATAGACTGTGGATAGACAAAAAGCAATATCTATAGGAAGTCAATAGAGTCAATGAGAAGTCCACACACTGTCTATAGAGCATTTTTATAAGGGTAGTTTTAATTTTTCCTAATAAGTTCCATAGTATTAAAAGAAAGAAAGAACCAAACAAACAAACATGCTTGCTTAGAAGTTAGAACGCAGCGTACTGCCTACACACGCGAATTCTCGTGACAAAGGTTGTGGGCGCGTAACCACCAACGTGGCACGCTAGAAAAAAAGAGCGTAGACTCAGCAATGCATTTTCCGCTCACATGCCGCCAGAGTCTGCGTAATTCGCATCCACCGCCGATTCTTGAAGCACCGACCAGATTAGGCCCTATGCTCGATGCCGGAGTTCTCGATTCACCGAGGAAGCGGCCTGCTGAGGCTTGGCGCGTGCTGCGGTTTCGGTGTTGCATGACAAAACGCCAACGTGGCGCGTTCCTCTGCGCTTGTGGTTTCTTCGCAGCATAGCAGCTGCGCTGGCCATACGCAAGGTGTGCACCCGGATCCTGGAGCTGTACAAGACGCGCACCATCTACTCCATGGTGCTCTCCGACCGGCTGGCCGTCGAGGCCTGCAACCGCTTCGCCGGTGAGCCCATCGACGTCGCTGCATGTGCAGTCGAATGCGGGGAGGGGGGTAATCCTTTCTCCTATCGCTAACACGGGCACGTAAATATTTTATGTTTCTGGAATCCCAGCGCGTTCAGTAACCAGATTTGCTTTTATATCACTTACTTGCAAACCAGTATGTTCTCTTTCTTTGTTATTTGTGCATTTTTTGTAACAGTTTTTACGTTATGTTCTTTCTCAACCTGACGTATTAAGCACGTAAAGTGCTTTTTCGGCTTTCAAAAATGTGCTCTGATTTGTCCCCCCCCCCCCTCTATGTAATGCCTCAGTGGGCCCTTAGGGCATTTGAATAAGTAAATGAATAAAATAAGTGTTTCCCATTGAACAAGTACGCTTTGCCGTATAAAACAGTTGGATATGTGATTGTGTGTCTATTTAACGCCTTGATGCTCTAAACTGTGGTGGACGCCTAGGACAATAGGCCCCTGTTGAATTCATACCACCTGGAAGGTTCAAGGGCTTTTCTATCCCATGTTCCGTGTTGCGCCTGTTCTGATAAGTTCAGGGTTTCCAAATGCCTTTCAGGTGCTGCTTTGACGTATTTGACGTATTGAGAGGCGAGGGCCTCAGTAGCAACTAAAGACAAAAAGGCAATCTCAAGCGTATTCTGCATAAGAAAAATGGTTATAAGTAAGGCGGGAAAAGCTAAGCTCCTAGTGCGAAGGTGTTTGCGCACTGGTAAAGCGTTATTAAGATATAACACTGGGTTTCATGTAGTATTAACATTGCGGCTGATGAAAATGAAATGACGATTAGGCCGTTGTACAAAACGAAAAATTTTGTAAAGTAATAAATGTTCACAATTTTCGCGAATGCTTATCCATTTCAGAAAGTTGATCCTGCGGGGAATGCATGCAGGCACGCGAAAGAATATTGTCGTGTCCGGTCGCTGTGTTGAATGCAGCGAAAGACGAACACGGTACTTTTAGACTTCGTTTATTTAAAGCCGATGAGGGTGCGACCAGCGTCGACCGAGGCAGGAGCCGAACTGGCCGTCCGAAGAAAGGAGGGAGTGGAGAAGCGTCCACGGCAGGGAGTGGCACGCCAGATATGTGCCGCTACTGCGCACGCGCAACCGGCAAGCGCGGCGGCGGCACCTCTGAGTCACCCGCGCAGCGATGGCGGCGGCGCGCCAGCTGTGCGCCATGTGACGTCACTGCTCTTCGCGCATGCGCAGTATGGCCTTTCCTCGGCTCCGCGAAATGGTTCAGCGACTAGCGTAGTGTTGCTTTCGCAACAATAAATTAAGTTCCCATGATTAACTACGAGATTTGAACACGAAAGCTGTCCGCCCTGTCGCAGACGACCACCGCGCCCTTGTGGAGCCCGCGTGCGGCGCTTCGCTGGCGGCCGTGTACTCTGCGCGCGTCACCGAGATGCGCCGCCAGGGCCGACTCAAGGAGGACCGCCCCCTGGTGGTGATCGTGTGCGGCGGCAGCGCGGCCACCATCCAGCAGCTCGAAGAGTGGAGCAAGATGGTGAAGGGGGGAGGAGCTGCCAGCCCTGGCGAAAAGGAGCACACGGGCATCGACTGATGTGTGGCCGACAGATGTGCTTCACCTTTGCTTCTTTGGTGATCTCGGGTCCTAACGAAATTAACGCGAGGTGTAAACCCGTCACAGCAAATGAGTATAGATCGACAGAAGTTGCATATCCGCTGGTGTCCTCTGGTCCGAAACAGGAAAAAATTACACTGTTGCTGTCGCAGACGCTGCCGTGCCGAACACCACTGGCGACGGTCTGTGGACGCGTTACTGGAAAGATGAACACCTAGCCGCTGGAAGACTTGCCGAAATTCCCTGGCAAGGTTGCGAAAGTCGCGATATTGGAACGAACAAGATTCTAGATGTAGATACTTGACAGACAAAATAACCAAACAAGCAAACCATAGCCGCACAGCGCATATGCATCAAAGTTGCTGGAAAGAAAAGGGCACCAAGCCGACTGCCCTGGATGAACTTGCCATTCTACCGACTCCCCTCGACCCATCTGAAGCGGAAGCGAGAAGATTGTAGAGGAGCCTTTGGAGCAACTTAGCCATATGCAAGCATGCATTCACGCTTATGAAATGACCTCAGCTTCAGCACTTCGTGTCACAGGCACATAGGTTTTGAGTCAAATTCGGAAGTGTACTTTTAATGATTGACACTAAAGTGAAGAAATAAAAGTTTTGTAGTTGATCAACGCTACTTTCGAAATGCAGCAGTGGATTGCGCACAATTGAACCTTTACGGCGCGCAGATATCGTGCACACAATAAAATGGAGGAGGACGATAAACTCTATTTAATAACGAAGATAAACCTTCCCGAGAGAGCTCCGCAGTCTAAGAGCCCTCTCGCCTTCCCCTTCAGCCTAGCCCCGTCAATCAGCTTGGGCTGTTACCAGCTTGTGCGGCCAGAAGGACGCTCTCCCATTAGGTGGAGTGGGTGTGTGAATGGGCGAGACACAGATGGGATGTGGGCAGCCGGATATGTAGTGATGTAGGGGGGGGGGGGGGGGGGGCTGGCTCCGCAGGTGTTACAATACGAAGGGAAGTGGGTGAGATTGGAAAAAGTGTGCATACTGAGGGGATAGGTATCAGTTCTTTTGAAGTTGTCGCCAATATATGCTTTGTAATTGGTCTATGTGTGGCGTAGGGAGGAGGGTATACGATGCGGCTTTCCCTGCAGTGCTGTATGACAGTGTGTTAGCCAAGGCCCGGGGCTCTCTTTGGGTTTGAGTGTATCGTTGTGGGCTGGGGAGGACATCCGCCTGCGCCCGGACGCTAAATTCGTCGGAAAACTCAACCCTCAGTCTTCACCTACGAAGCAACCTGCATCTGAAGCCACTACCCTGAAACATGCACCCAGACCACCACAAACTTCACAGAAAAGCACGCGCGTCCCTCCTACAAAACTATACAACGCAAGGCAGGACATCCCATATACCGACGCCACACCGCGCCCACAGTTCCCACGGACCCACAAAGCCGCTTTCCTGGACACACGCACTACCCGAGGAGCAGCAAACCTCAGAACCTCGAACACGACAGAGGACGGGATGCCTAGCCATATCTGTCTATAGCAAACATCTGTACGTAGTCACAGACCACACGACCATCTGTACACACTCCCAAGCAGCATACAGACTCTTCCGTAAAAGCACCGTTCCTTGATGTTCAGCCCATGCAACCTATGCAACCAGGATCACGGTAACAAATCACCACTTCATGGTGCTCTGGCTACGAGGGTATCCCCCCCGAAATGAGCGCGTTCATGCATTTGTCCACAATGTCAGCAAATAGCGCCGCTTTCGAACAATTTGCATAGTATACTATGCGTGCAGAATGCACTTAGGCAATTAAGCTCGACAATCCAAACAGAAAAAGTCAGCACAGACAGAAAAAATAGCACTGCCGCCGCAATAAGTTTCAAACGGTCAAGTCAAGTTAGCCTAGCAGAATTTGGACCTCCGAATGATTGGCAGGGGGCGCGGAACATATGTACCAGCATTAGTGAAGGCGTGTTCGGTGGCTGTGTGTGATTTCGATTTTTTTTTGTTTATATAAATTCTGCAACAGAAAGTCAAAGAGGTGAAAATCGTGGAAAGAGGTTACGTTCACTCTGTGCAGTTATGTACAAAGAGGACATCAAGGTGGTGTCGTAGAGAATGTGCTTTCAGGCAGTTGTTGACAGCATTAAAATCTTACTGTTATTCGTTACTGCAGTGCTTCCCAAACAAAAGAAATGCGAGGCTCAAGAAACAAATACTCTAGAACCAGGCTTCTTCGGAATACGGATCGAAATCTCGAAATGCCTGTTGCACGGTCAGGTTCATTTTGTAACCGCTCAGCATGGACATCCCGTATCATGAATTTTCCGAAACATGCATCAACTGTTTTCACAGCATTTGATATTTTGTGTTTTTTTTTCAAATCAAATCAAGTTTATTTCATATTTACAGTACATGGTTATGGGGTATATACATCAGGAGGCCCAAAAGTCGAGTCTGCAAATAGGGCCTCCTGTGGCTACATGAACAGAATACATAAACCGGCGCATGCACAACAATCCGAGGTAAATAAAAAAAGAAAAAAGGAAGGCAAAGAGAGACAAAAAGGAAAAAATTGTACAGCAAATGAATGTTACATAGTGATTGCAAACACAAAAACGTTATTAAACATCTAAGGATTCAAACAAGTGGTGTTTTAACATGTTTTTGAATTTGTACAATGACATTGGGGATTTCAGTGAAGGGAGCAAATTATTCCAAGTGGAGAGAGAGAGAGAGAGAAAAACTTTATCATGGCAAGTGTGTTTAGACCCCCCTTGGGTCCCTGGACCACCGCACGGTCCCACTCTACGTCGTAACGTTCATGCGGTGTTTGTCCATGACGTCGGCACCCCGAAGCACCGCAGCAAGCTGCGATGGCGGGTCCGGAGACGAGAGCACGACCTCCCAGTCCTCCCAACTTGATAACGCGGGCTGTCCCTGCGGGGGAGGATCAGCAGGGCAGCCGAAAAGGATGTGGGAGAGTGTGGCGTGAGGGTCGCCGCACAGGGTGCATGCAGGGGAGGTGCCACAGTAGAGAGATAGCAGCTGAGGGGATGAGAGAGAGCGGGTCTGGAGGCGTCTCCAGAGGATCTGTTGGGAATGGGTAAGGGAGGGGTGTGGAGGAGGGTAAGTCCGACGGTCCAAGCGGGGCATTTGCGTGAGCTCTGCAAAGGTGTGCGCCCGCTCTCTCGAGAAACCTGGACCGAGGCCGTCCTGAGCCCGGCAAATCAAACCTCGGGCCAATTTATCGGCAGCCTCGTTTCCTGGATTCCCAGAGTGAGCCGGCACCCACTGGAGCTCTACCCTGCGTGGTAAGTTTTTGGAGGGGGTGTTCAACAACTTCCAAGCAGGGGCGTGAATCCTGCCTCTCGCGAAGTTGAACAGAGCCGTTTTGGAGTCGCTAAAGATGTAGTTTGCATTGGAATGTACAAGGGCTAGGGCGATGGCGGTTTCCTCTGCCTCCTCAGACGTACAGCCCGAGGGAAGGCGGTGTGTGAGGGGCTGTGCTAGGGCTGGATTGTAACCAACAGCTACAGCTTCATGAGTTGTGCACGCGGCGTCCACCCAAATGGCGTCCTGGGCTTATCCGTAATACTTGTGTAGGGCCATCTCCAAGTGGAGATGGCAAAGAACGATGTAGTTTGCTTTCCATAATTAGTCCGTACATTTGGCAACAATAAATTGTTCGACAAAGCAAAACGCGTGACGTTATTATTAGTAATTATTTTTTCAGGGACAAAATTAACACATATATACTTATTTATGACTTTGAAAAGAAAAACCAGGACCTGAAATTTGTGTAGATGTTCAAGGGGCAGGACATGTAGTGAATGGAACAAAGGCGGAGACGGCTGGGTAAAAGAAGAAAAAGTGATGATTCGAAGTGCTTGTTTTTGCATAGAAATGAGCATAGAAAGATGAATTCTGTATGTGCTACCCCATGAGGTGATACAGTAATTAATATGGGAGTGTATGAATGCGTAATAGATTGAAAGCAACGTATGTAAGCTAAAGAACGGCCTTGTTCTGATAAGAGCCCTTATTCCGAAACGAATTTTATTAACAACGCAGGCAACATGATGATTAAACTTTAGGCGTCTCTCATAGCCTTAGTCGCTTTGGGACGTTAAACCCCATAAACCAACCAACCAACCGATTAAACTTTAAGGTTCGGGTAAACTATCACACCTAAAAATGTAGCAGAATGTGTTTGTGGTATGGAAACATTATTGATAGATATTGATAAATGTGGAGTAATTTTTCTTTGAGGGGCGTGAAATACCACAAAACTGGTTTTAGACGGATTAATTTTAATACAGTTAGCGTGACTCCAGTTCTCTAAAGATAGCAGCAACGAGTCAAGATTTGTGGTCAATTCAGAAGACGTGTTACCAGTTGCCATGATGGTTGTGTCGTCAGCGTACAAGAGACATTGGGTTGTATTTAAGTAAGCCTGAAGGTCATTAATATAGGTTAGAAAAAGGAGGGGACCTAGAATTGAACCTTGGGGCACTCCTTTAATAATTAGTCTATGAGATGACAATATACCTTCAATGCACACGCTCTGGTACCTGTCGGATAAATAACTTTTGATCAGGGTCAACGCCGGGCCTGTAATACCATAGCTTTCGAGTTTAGAAAAAAGAATGCAATGAGTAATATTATCGAAGGCTTTGGTATAGTCTATGAAGACAGCGCCGGCTATCATACCGCTGTCAAGTTGTGTTTTAATCCAGTCCGAAAAATATAATAGGGCACTTTCCGTTGAATGACCGCGTCTAAAACCGAATTGAAAAGGAGACAAGATATTGAATTTGGTGTAATATGAATGTATTTGTATTTCTAGTAACTTTTCTACAACCTTGCTTAAGAAGGGAAGTATAGAAATAGTTCGGTAATTCTGCATTTGTGATCGGTCGCCTTTCTTAAATATTGGAACTATCTTAGCCCGTTTTAAATGAGTAGGGAAAACTCCTGTTTCAAAAATGGCATTGATAACGTGACAGAGAGGCTCGCAAATTAGGTGCTTGACACTTTTAATATGGGAAGAATGTATATTGTCTAATCCAGCACCGGTGTTATTTAGGTTGCTTATTACACCTAAAACTTCCTGAGGCGTGCATGCTCTTAGAAAGAAGGACTGCGGCTGACGTGATAAAACAGGAACTTCAACGCTTTGAACTGTTTCAGAGGAGGAAAAATATTCACAAAACGCATTGGCTATTGGTAAGGGGTCGCGCAGAGCTGAATCATCTTTCTCGATAGTCGTAATAGATTGTTGACTAGGTCTCGTGTTTATGAATTGACTGATCAGTTCCCACTTTCTTTTCGCATTACTACTGCTTTCGATAAGCTTGCTTTCAAAATACTTTTTTTTTTGCAATTTTAAGAGACTGGTTTATTTGTTCAGATAGAATCTTGTAGCGATGTAAAAGACGCGTATTAAGTGGTTGTCGTTTTGTTTTTCTATATAAGTTCTCTTTTTTCCTCAATGATTCCAGTATATGTGGGGAAACCCAGGGACAGCGAGGTGCGCGACGATACCTTTTGGTCGTTATACGTGTTGGACAGGATGTAACTGCAGCTGTTATGAGACTTGAGAACATATCAATGGCCTGTTCAGCGTCTGAGCTTGAAAAAATTGCTGAGAAATCTGCCCGTGCTATTTCATCACTGTAAGCCTGCATATCTATCTTCGTCTGAACATAATTAGTTTTGTAGTCATTATGGGAGTTAAAGTAAAAAAACACCGGATAGTGGTCAGTGACGTTGACCTCTGCTACTCCAACATTCGGCGAAAGCTCAACATTAGATAGAATAGTGTCCAACAAAGAATATGTATTATGCGGCACGCATCGGGTTGGTATGTTTACAAGAGACTCAAAGCCAAATCCACTAAAGCAGTTAATGAACTCTTCATAACCTGGGCATGTACCATCAAGTAAATTAATATTGAAGTCACCCAATATTAGCGCCTTCATGTTTTCGATAGATATTTTTTCAAGCGTAGCAGGGAAAGAGTCGCAAAAGTCAACAGTTGAACAGGAAGGGGGGCGATAAACTGTTCCCACGATTATTTTCTTTTTGTTGTACTGAGGCAAAAAATTACAATTTCCAGCCACAAGGACTCACACTTATTCACATTATTGCTTAAATTATCCCGCCTAATGTATGAGAGGGAGTATGTAATGTACATGGCAACGCCCCCGTGGGGACTGCTACTGCGATGGAGAAATTCAGCATTGTAACCTTGTAAACAGAACAGTTTTTCGTCTTCTGGGTGGAGCCAAGTTTCCGAAAAACAGATGATTGAAAAGTGATGGTTTGTTAACTGTAGGAAGGTAGCAACGTCATCGAAATGTTTTCTTAGGCTCCGGACATTAAAATGTACAGCCGAAGTAAGATTGTTTCCGCCTAGTTTATTTGCCAAATCTGAAGTTGAAAAATAATGCATTCACTCGATGCCTAATGTGGTTGAAGTTTCAGAAAAAACCTGCAAATCCTTCTCGGACGTTCTCCTGAACACAGTGCAGTCTGTTGACTGACGGGCTCTGATGACACAGTTGTTTGTCCAAAGGAACTTCCATTTTTTTCTTTCTTTACTTTCAGCGCCGCTGCAAACAGCCTTTTGTTAGATGGTGTGAGGTGTTCATTTATTTACACAACATTTTCATGCAGTTCCGAGTAGCCAAGACTTTTCGTTGTCAGCCGCGTCTTCCGAGCCTTAGCGAAGAACTCATTTCGCTTTTCGCGGGAACGAAAACGTGCTATCAGATTCTTCTCGTCAGAACGTGTAGGAACCCGATGCACAACTTCAAAATCCTCAGTCCTAACAGCCCAGCTGATCTCGTCGTCTACTTTCTGCATTATCTGGATGCAGTCCTCACCTTGTGTCAGTGGGCGCATTTGTTTTTCAGTCCCGGACTGTCCGGGACTACTTGCGGACTCCAGTCCGGTATTTGTTTTTCTCGGGCAGCCCGGAAGCTCCGCCCACCTGCCTGCATCGCCATAGCAACGCGTTCGTTTTTAGCCTATGGCAGTCCGCGGGCTGCTTGGGGCTGCTGAGAAGGCAGCAGACGATAGCTGCGCGCCGCGCTGGCAGCCATATTAAGTTAGACTCCGTGTGCATTTTGAGTGCTTTTCGTGTTCCTGGAGGTCGATATCATGCGTTAAACCTTCACATGAGCTCCGTAGCTCCTCTCTGAGCCATCGCAAGACTTTTTGTTCTTGCATCTTCGTTTATTTTCTTGAAATCCACCGCACACGGACGCGCGTTCGGATCTGCGAGCGCGTATTGTTTGCTCGTGTCGTCAAGAGGTTCTTGTTCGCTTGTTTTGCCACATGCTGTCTGTACCCTTACCTGAAAGCATCGCAGGTGAACCACTCGTATACTGGAGCAGCTATAGAGCTTGTTGTCAACATTTTTGCGAAGGCTTTCGTCTATCTGCCTATCCGCAACGAGTTGGGCTACTTGTGCGAACTTCGCCGCAAGCAGTAGCGGCGAGCATACCTCCGAAGCTGAGTTCTGTAATGCACCTACGCTAAGCTGACAGTACAGTCTTTAAATCGACTCAGTATCATGATCGAGCGCACGGCGTTGCTTCGGCGTCGTGGTGGCCGTGGCTTGCGTCGTCTGCTAGCAGATGACAGCGTCCTTGTACGGTAACCGAGGGGGAGCCCGGCTCTGGCGCCGAGTTCGAAAGCAGCCTATGGCAAGTAGGTCATGTGACCATGAGGCCGTTTCCTGTCAGAGCGGAGGCCGAGACCTGTCAGCAAGTAGTCCGGGACTGGAAAAACAAATGAGGCCAATGATGGCTCGGTGATTCCCGCGACGGCTTATATCATCAGGCCTGCCGTAGAAGGGCGCTGCTGTGGTGCCAGGATCCGTGCCTCGTTCAGGATGACCATGTAGATGTAGATGCGCATGTGCCAGGTAGCGATCTGCAGAAAACAAGGGGCTTGCTTAGCTGCTGCACGGGTAGCGTTGCCTGCAGCCTCGAATCGCCAGTGTAGCAATGATGGCTCGGTGATTCCCGCGACGGCTTATATCATCAGGCCTGCCGTAGAAGGGCGCTGCTGTGGTGCCAGGTTCCGTGCTTCGTTCAGGATGACCATGTAGATGTAGATGCGCATGTGCCAGGTAGCGATCTGCAGAAAACAAGGGGCTTGCTTAGCTGCTGCGCGGGTAGCGTTGCCTGCAGCCTTGAATCGCCTGTGCAGCAATGATTTCCAAAAATAAAAGAGGGCAAATGAGGGAGATAACAGCAACCATCGATTCAGTGGCGGTGTTGGCCTGGCAAGCCATCCAGGAGATGAAGATAAAGCAAGTGATTTTAAACCTTGACATCAAAGCGCTGCGGTAACCCTGAGAATTAACATGAGTAAAAGGAAAATTATTGCGAATTTTTCGGAAAAGGGGTAAAACTTTGCAATAACTGGTATTGGAGGTACCGAAAGGTGCATCTGTCTAGAAGAGGATAACTGCTATTAAACAAAAATAAATTGCACAGCTAAACCATACCAGGCGCAGATGTGTCCGGCGGTGGTCTATTACAGCATCACATTGGATACCAACGGTAATCCATGATAGTGAGTCGGTTGGAGAGATTTTAAAAACAGACAAGACTTAGTACAGCTTTGCCGCTACTGCTCATCGGTGCTCGTGCCATGTGTTAAACAAGGAGAAAAGGCAAGCAAATGCGCTCAAAGCTTCGTGCCGTTAAAACACCTTTGCGCCTTATGTAGCCCTTTATTATGTTCTTGATGTCCATCTTGTGGTAATACTTCTGCACGCTTTGGGAATTATAACACATTACAACGAACGGGTAGCCGCATAGCAAGACAAGGGCACACCGACAGACCGAGCCCCTTACAACTTTTTGACGCCACATTAATCGCACAATGAAACGCTCATGTGAGCCATTGGTACTCACACTGCGGTGACAGAACCGCGAGTGTGAAGATTCATACAGTGACGCACACAACCTCCACCACTTGGTTACACACTCATACACTCAGCTGTTTTAACCAGCATCTGCAAACGCATTCCAGCGCTAGTTTGTTCAGAAAATTTATGTGGCAAACAGGAAGGGAAAACACAAGAGAGTGATTGAAAAAAGCAAAAGTTGGGGCACATGTCTTGAGGAAACTGCGTCTACAAGGTCACCTCATGTGCCGTGTCTTCGTCGCTACGCTGAGTCGCTGCTGAAGAAAATTCATTGCTGTTACATATTAGACACGACAGAGAATATACGGCCACTGGCCTGCCTGGCGCTTCAGTATGGTTTTCAACCGAGCACCGCCATAAGCTTTCCTCTTCACTTTTTGCATCGAATGCTGCCCACTACGTAGGCCCACAAACGCTCCGCAGCAGTCTCTTGGGCCAGCCAGCCTACTTTAAAGGGCAACTGTCCAGGGGTCTGGGTATTTTTGAAAAACAAGCCCACTACATAGATGAGGCATCGAAGACAACCTCTGCAAAATACTAGAGCCATGCGCGCCCCGAAAAGTTGTAAAAATTGAAGACAAAGCCCGTTCATTCTTTTCTTCCAAAAGCAAACGTCCTCATCCTCTGCAGCCTTGGGGTTGACGTCACACTGAAAACTTTCGCTAAAGGCATTCCATTGGTGCGTCGTTCTAACTGACAGGCGAAGGGTGGGTGTAGCCGGTTCGGCGCGTCGTCTGCTCGTTGCGCGTACGCTTTCCGCAGCGCTTTCCGTTTTAGCACGCGTCTACACGCTTGCATGGAGGAAAAAAAAAAACTGAGGGAGCGTCCGGCGACAGCCTTGAAGCCTAGTCATAAAAGGAAAACATAGTAAAACGAAAATGGACTGAGTCTTTCAAAGAAATATTTGCGGCCGCGCCTTCCGGGGACGATGCCTCGCTACCAGAGAGGTAGAAAATATTTTCGACCAGGAGGTAGGCAGTTGCTCTTTAAGAAGGCGTCAATAGTGACGCAGGTGAGTGCTGGTCTGCATACGAAGGGACAGGTCAGGTGCGCTCACCTTTTCTCCGTAGAACCGGGCGGCACAGTTCACCACAACTTCCGATACGTGCAAGTGTCGTTCACCTGCACCAAAGGAAATAATCATAAAGGCATTGTACCAAACGCAGCGAAAGACTTGTTGAGAGACGAGAACACATCAATGCGCCTAATGAATTCCAAACCGGACCGCCCCTGACGATGCGGCGTCGACATGCACCGCGATAACATACCCGGCCCCGTGCTTCGCCGGTGACGTCGAGAGCCGCTTCCGACCGCCTCTCTTTTCCGGAATGCGCCCCAAATAAGGAGTATGGGTCACGCCACGTTTCCATAAGCGAGCCGCTCTGAGAAGTGACCGAGATGAGAGATATTTTAAGCGCTCTGTGTTCAGCACGAAGAAGAGATCCTCGCCGGTGAGAACCGCTGTAGCAGAGACATATATTGTTTGCGGACGGAAAGGCCCATAAATAAAAAGGCACAGTCGGCAACCCCCGATTGAGAAAAAGAGGCGAATGCATTAACATGGCAGACTGGGTGAGTAGGTATATGGATGTTAGTAGAACAAAGCAACTAAAGCGAAGACAAACTGCGCTGCCCTTTCATTTTTTGTCGTTATTTCTGTATCAGGCACGTATATGACGGTGCGTCTCTGTCGCTGACATGCGCGGTGCGAGCTGCCTGTTATCACTTGCGGGCTATATAACCGGCACGCTTCAATAAACGCACGTTCTTCTTGTTCTGGACATCATGCTGTTGCCACGTTCTTTCCTACACGGATACATGGTGTCAGAAGTGGCTACACCGACGGCGGACGAAGCATAGCATGGAACGCCTGTTCGCACCGGAACCGCTGCGTCTGGTAGGGAGTGTCTCGGCATCGTGGAAGCGTTTCAAGCAGAAATTTGAGTTTTTCCTGCAAGTGCCGCGCAGCAAGGTAGAGAAGCATCGCCAGAAAACGCAGGGGAAACCGTTGCCGAAGCTTTCTCGAGGCGACGTGGTAAGGCTGCGAGGAACTACAACGTGGGCCCGGAAGGCGAGGGTAGTAAGCGCTCCGGCTCCAAGGTCGTACCAGCTTCTAACGGAAGATGGACGAATTCTGCCACGTAACTGGCGACATCTCGTAGAGACGCGAGAGCGGTATGCTGAGACGAGCAGTGACGACGGTGGCTACACAAGTAGGCCAATCGACAACCCCCGGGTACCTGCCTCGCATCGCAGGCCTCGGGAGGGCCACAAAGGACTGCTGGGGAACCACCGTGCGCGGCCAATACAGCGGGAAGCTCGCTTCCGGGTGCCGTGCAGCCACCAGCAATAAGGAGATCGTACCGGAACAGGAGGGCCCCGCAACGCCTTTGCTATGACGAGGAATTTAATCAGTGCGCTTAACTGATCCCTGTTGCTGCAACTGTTGTTGTTTGTTCCCGCTAAAAGATGTATCAGGCACGTATATGACGGTGCGTCTCTGTCGCTGACATGCGCGGTGCGAGCTGCCTGTTATCACTTGCGGGCTATATAATCGGCACGCTTCAATAAACGCACGTTCTTCTTGTTCTGGACATCATGCTGTTGCCACGTTCTTTCCTACACGGATACAATTTTTATAATAGAAAGCATTTTGGGGCATAAAACGTGATGTAATTCCTTTATACTGTAAAACCGAAATAGTTGTCCGTCTAAGGTTGCAAAGCCATTGGATGCCCGGGATCTAATGCCAGTTTGGGGTCAGGTACACCTGATACACTCCTATAGACGCAGAGGGAAGAACAACAAACGTGCAAAGAGACAAGAGGCGGCCAACTCATGAAGCGCGTAAGGAGAAAGCCCTAATCAGCACGATAGAACAAACGGAGGAGGAGCAGTTAGCGTCGAAATTCTTTAGGAATACTTAAGATCGTATAAATTTCGGCAGATCTATGATCATTTCCTTAACGCTGTGTGGACGAGGAAGATTAAATGACACAGCAAAGGAAAATAGCGCTGCAAAAGACGTACACAAGAAAGACTGACACAGGACTTGCGCTAACTTCATCTGATTTTATTTACTGCAAAGCCAGCAAATATATAGAAAATTCAAGGCATGCGCAATAGAAACGCCGGTACAACAGGCATCAACAAAACCATTCAAGATATGCTATCTCAGTCTTGAAAAGGCGGACCGAGGTATCACTCGCGCAATCTAATCCCCTCTTCCTAATGTGGAATGCTTCCAAAAGCTCCCGCGCCTTCGTATCTCCACTCCTGCCCAGAATCTATCTCCCGAAGCCGTGGCTTACACTTCTTGCATTGCTGGCATTTTTTTTTCCCCGGCCCATGTTCTGCCGCACGATTACACATGAAGCACTCAGCGCAGTGCTGCGAAAGACGTGCACCTCCTAGATTTGTTAGCGATCGTGCGTGCTCAGCCGCGCGGTCATTAACGCACCGCCCCGTTTGAACCGCCCCTTTGAATTTTCTATATATTTGCTGGCTTTGCAGTAAACAAAATCAGATGAAGCTAGCGCAAGTCCTGTGTCAGTTCTCTTGTGTACGTCTTTTGCAGCGCTATTCTGCTTTTCTGTATCAAATAATGCACCATCTAGCCCAAATTGACGTTCTTCTAAACATTAAATGTTGTAAAGCGATCCCTGTCTACGTCAAGGAAAGCCAACGCACCTCGGGTGTGTGGGCGTGGCTAACGAAAGGGACTTGGTCTACTACTACTTCCTCTTCCTGATCATCTACGGCGACAGCCATCCTTGGCGTGAGAAAAAAAAAAGAAAAAAAAACAATCAGTCGCGGACAGCGCGGGAGGAGAGGCGCCCATCAGGAGCGGCATAGCATTACAGCGAGAATGAACGTGTTTGCTCCGTGTTAATACTTGGAGACGCCTTCCTCTTCATTTTGTGGTGGCGAAACCTGGGCGCTTAGTGCTTGGCCTTGTTGGCGTTGAGGCTTACGGAAAAGAGGCAAGCCGTCGCTGCGTTTCGCGTATCACGCCCAACTGTCAGTCGTCAGGGCAAAGAGGCTGCCGGCGTTTAAGAGTCACCTTACGCAAGCAGTGGTTGCTGAGGAAAAAGTCGCTGGCAAATGCAATTGAGCCGAAGCAACAGCCTTTGGCGGGCCAAAAAAAAAAAATATGGAGGGGATGAAAGCCGCACACCGATGTGCCCAGCTACCTTCAACGTGTGGTCTTGGTGTCTTCTGTTGCGGCTGTTGGAGGAAGGGTCAGGTGCCAACCAACACCTCCACCAGATGTCACATGGTGATGACAACGCCAGCGAGAACAGACGAGTGGCGTAAGGTGTCACTCAAACAAACTCTTTGCTGTGGTGCCTTGCGCCCACAAAGAGTTGAACAACTCGCCGGTGGTGTTAGTAACAAACGGGCTGGGCAGATGTCGCAGAACAAAATCACCGTCGCTCTCCACCTTGCTCAGTTTAAAGCTAGCTAATAACCATCGAGGTAAAGCGGCAAAAACAGCTACAACTATCTCGAAGAATGTAGTAGCAGCTGTGTGTAGCTGCGATAATTGGAGATAAACTTGGTCGCATCTCGAATCACGAACAAAGCGATGAAGCGGCGTGCCGATGGCTTTCAGCATGAACGAACTAACGGCAGAAAGCTTCGCGGCAATACCGAACGCTACTGGCAGCGGTGCTCGGGCAGTCCGACTTTGATCAGAAAGTCGCATGCAACGCGTCGGCTGTCCGCTGTTCCTTTGCAGGATGCGGCAGGGACGCGGAAGGTCCTTTTATGTAAATGCATGGGTTGTTGAGTGGCTCAAGCTGCGAACTTGACCTGATATGCTATGATAAAATATGCTGATATGTAGGCTCATTGATAAGTCTAATATGGTTTGGTTTATGGGAGTTTAACGTCCCAAACCTACTCAGGCTATGCGGACGCCGTAGTGGAAGGCTCCGGAAATTTCGACCCCCTGGGGTTCTTTAACGTGCACTGACATCGCACAGTACACGGGCCTCTAGAATTTCGCCTCCAAGTCTAATATGGTGATTATCACGACCTCAAGGGAGGATGGGGTGTTCAACTAATTCAATGTGGCGGCGTTACGGAGGACTGTTCCCAAGGTCAGAGTAGGTTGGATTGCGTTTGCTTTAATGTTTTACTATAAATCGCCGCTTGTGCGTAGATGGTGGCAACCTCGTGCAATCAAGACGTTTGAAAACGGCTGGCGTGAAAGCGGAGCGTATGCTGCCGACACAGGCTGTGGAGAGAATTAAAAATCTATGACATCAACGATGATGACTCTTGTACAATGGGCGAATGACAAACCCAGAAGATCAGGTAAGTGAGACTGAGGAATCAATAAAATCTTTGTGCTAGTTCGTACCAAATTAGCTAAAAAAGTTCGCCAGTGCCTGTAGCTTATAAAAATGCGCCCCTTTCCGCTTATCCGCGCTTATATATGATTAAGCATGCGCTACTTTAAATATGCATATAAATTTATAATCGTATGTGCAGGTGGAAATCGGCAACAATTACGTTGCCTTTTTCTGCGTACTGTATTCTCAGAGCAATCAACCGCTCCTTGGGTCCTCAGTTTGTTCGCAAGCGGTATGGATGAAAGGCCTGCGATGAATGTAAGGCCACCATGATTGTAATCTATTCTTGCCATACTCCCGTCTGTCTGACTGATTCCAGCGATAACCAAGACGTACGGGGAAAATACTGGAAAAAAAAAGAGGCTTCGGAATGAATTAGAATGCGAATGAAATCGTTATATCGCCCTTCCTTTACTTTCGGTGGCTAGCAAAGCACCTTATAACCTACACTCATACCGTGATAAGGAGCGCAATTGCAGAGACAGTCATGAACGAAACTCTTCGCGCTTTAAATGAGCTCGTTAGTGACCTGTGTTCAGCCATAGTTCATATCAAAAGCGGTGATTTATCCACAGGGCATTCCAGTCCTGGTGAACCTGTGTGCCTGATAAGAACGGCGCTGTCATGATCTGGAAGCGCACCACTACAGCATGGAAACACGCTGTTCCCGTCGTCTTCTGTTCTCGTGGTAGCAGAAAACATATCACGCAGTGGCGCTTAGCGGATCTTCAATCTCAATAGCGGCAAATATGTGTGTAACAACGCTGTTGAGATATATAAATCCATCAGCATTACTGTATCTTCACTTTCGCAAAACTTGTCAGTCTAGTGTTGTGTGATGCCGCTGCTACCCTTCAGAATCCTTCACCCTCTACCCATCCACCTCTGCGTTGCACCCGCCTTCACCGTCCATCCATCAGCAGCTTACCCACCTCCACCCTGCAGAATTTCCTAGCTACCACCCATCCACCCACTGCCATCCTCATGGGCGTCCGGAGGGGGGGGCAAGGGGGGCGGCTGCACCCCCCTGGAAAATCACTCACTCGAACCGTGAGTGATGGCCGCACGCCAGGGGCGGTGGTGCGCTCAGCCAAAATGGTAAAAGCAGCCCCGCTTCCACGCTTTGGGTCACATCTGCGAAATGCCGCGTCCGGGCGGGCGTCGTTCCGCCGTTTTCAAACCACGCCATCGTTAGCTCTACTAAAAGGCGACCTGTTGCAGACATACAGCGGCACCGGCGAGCATGTGTTTGAGCCTTCTTACGATCGGTGTCTGTTTCTTTGATCTCTAGAGAGATAGAGGCACGGAGGCAGACAGTGCACAGAGCATCTTGTTTTCGCCTTCGTCGCTCGCTATAATCAGGATACGTTCGTACGCCGGCCACCGATGAATTCTTCAGGAGGGAAGGACAAATCAGCCGTATCCACCCCCGCTTTGTCGGGCTGCTCAGGGTCAAGCGGGCGGTGGGTTGGAGCCGCAGCCGCCGCTCGCTGTCTCCTCCGATCCACGGGAGAGTGCAGTTCGGTAGAAGCGCCGCTTTCAGAATCTTCGGCAAAGGGGATTAGCTGCTTTTGTTCACGGCGACGCAGTCTCCAGAGGCGCCCCCACACCAGCGTTTCTTGCGTCTTCTCCGAAAACCAGCGCCTTTGGTCAACGCAGACCGATGGCGCCTGCCTGGCTCGCCTGTAACCTCTGGCTGGGTCTCAAATCACAACAGCGCCCATGTACTGTGCGTGTCAGTGCACGGTAAAGAGACCCAGACCCAGGTGGTCGACATTATCCGGAACTCTGTACTACTCCGTCCCTCATAGCCTGATGCGTTTTGGGGCTCTGAACCCCATAAAAACACAACAACAAATTTTCCGACCGGAGTGGCGAGTGTTCCTTCCCCTCGGAAGTCGCGCGGCGTTCCTTTCACCCCCCAAAGTGTGCATTCGGGGATATTGCGGCAAGTAAGCCCTTGCACGTGTGCGCGCCTCTGTGTTTGTGCTTCGGTGTTTTTAGTGGCCGGTTGTCAACGAAGGTCAGAACAACCAAGACAGCGGACGAGAAAACGACGAGCGGCGAGCAGTGTGTGTGCGGTTGCTCGACTGTGCGGATGCGCGAGCAAGATGGAGCGAGGTGTATGAAGCGGCGAGCGTGCATTTATCTTGTAAAGAAGTTTTTGTTGTATATATAGTTGTCTTTTGTTTTCAACGTACGCGTTCAACCGTTTTTCCATTCAATGTGTATGATGAGTATGCACCGAGAGCATGTAGTGAAGCACAGAAATGAATTTATCACCCGTGTAATTACACAATTCGCCCAGAAAAATCCGAGGCGCCTACAGTTGCTGTTCAAGGAAGACTGACTGAGTGACTGTAGTTGCGTGTTTGTGAACATATTGTGCTGTGTGCTGGTCATCAATCCGGGTGAGTCGAGAACCCGTATACAGCAAGACTGAGCACTCTTCTCCACGAAGTGATAGTACCTTTTTGTATATTTTCTAAATTTTAATTGTTCTTTCGTTGATAAACTTTAATGTATCTCTCCTAGCCGTGCTTTAATTTGCTGTTTGTAATTTTTCTTCATGTGCGTATTTTACTTATTTTTTTTATTTATATATAAATAAATTTACTCCGCAAATAGTGCCTTTTTGCTACGAATATACCCCCCCCCCCCCCTCCGGCGCCAACAACCAATGGGGCCCCCCCCTGCAAAAAATTCTGCGGACGCCCTTGGCCATCCTCCAGACACCTCCAACCACGAGAAGCCTAAGCAGCACTTGAACGAAAAAGCGACATAGAAATGTGATTCACAGACGCAACGGAAAGGCGATCAGTGTAGAAGTAAACTATACAACCAATACTTCTCACGCAGATTATTCGTGTCACATTGTACGATTTAGGTTCTAGGTTTTATGCGGGTTTAACGTCCCAATTCGACTCACTCTATGAGGGACGCCGTAGTGGAGGGCTCCGGATAATTTCGACCACCTGGGGTTCTTTAACGTGCACTGACATCGCACAGCTCACGGGCCACTAGCATTTTGAACCCATCGTAATGACCCGCGTCTTTCGGTTCAGCAGCCGAGCACCATAACCACTGAGCCACCGCGGCGGCTACATCGTTTGATCGCCTCTGCATTTTCTTTTACAGCAAAACTGCGACAACAACGTCTAAATGCGCCGGAGAACCACTGATGCAACAGAGTAAACGACGCTCTGCCGCGCGCACAGATCATTCTAAAGCGCTAAATCGCGGCACCGCCGCAGCTTGCCGTCGATTTCGCAGAAATCATCCGCAGGACGGGTCCAAAAAGAAAAAAAATAAACGAAGCACCTTCGAGAGAGAGAGAGAAAGGAATTTTAATGAGAGGAAAAGGAGGAGAAGCCCGCCGGTGGTAACATGGCCCTGGCGTGCTACTCCACACAGGGGAAAGGGAAGGGGAGGAAAGGGAAACGGCGAATGAAGGTTGATGCCATAATACAATGAGCTTCATGGCTGATGTCTACACACACACTGGCTGGCACTCGCATCGCGGTTAGTAGACGCACTTGAAATTGATGTCTTGAACACACACACCGACGCATGTCATTGACACATACTGGAGTAGGGGCTCCATGAAAACACAAATTTGCACTCTCACGCATGCACCTTCTGTTAACTTAAAACGAAGCGGTCCAGTTTTTAAGCCTAACTTAACCACTGGGTTTGCGAGCATCAAGTGCCACGGAAAAAAGTTCAATTACTTAAATGGTATTTGCTATTTCGGTATAAAAAGAGATAAAACAATTAACCGTACCAGTGATGCTTTTGGATTGAGAAATGCCAAAACGCAATTAATTTGCAGAAAGTAGAGAACAGAAAGAGGAGGTCGATCAGAAGCCACGGTAGACAGCGCGGAGGTCAAAGACGAAAAAGGCAGAGGCACTAAAGAGAACGCCGTTTTTGCGGTTCTTGCCGTTTGATCCTTATCACCGTTAATCGCTTTCCTCCGTTTGTCCTTGTTTGCCGCGCGATGTTTACTGCAGCATTGAATCAACGATTGAACCGTAGTCAAAGGGTAGAAAAACAGGCAGTGACCCGGAGAGTAGATGATAATCCGATTCAACAGCGCAAAGCTACAGCCACAAAACGAATAGCGGGTAACAAGATCGCTGCCCTTTTTTGCAGTCAGTAACGCAGAAGGCACAAATACGAGGGCGTATCTTGGGGAAACACCACAAATCACCTTTGAGAAATCTCATCAACGTTGGCTCATCTTTCAAGAATAACCTTTACCCTTCTCTAACTACAACGATTTTCTCGTCAGAGCGAAAGACACCGCTGCT